>NC_136367.1:600000-955000 GCF_037039965.1 Doryrhamphus excisus | reverse complement strand
GTCAGCCTCCATCCTCGCTTCGGCCAATTTCTCCTTCTTGTTGGCCTCCAGCTCCTGTTCCTAGAATATGAATAGAATATATAGAATATATAGAATATTCCAAGCATCAGCGAGCGTTTGCAGCGTGGAGGATGAGAACTCACGATGGATGGACTACCCATCCTTTACGGACTTAGATTTGTCCCTCGTGGTTGTTAGCGTTGACATATTCACCATATTCATCACACATTCCAACAACATGCATGCTAGGTTAATTAGCCACTCCAAATTGTCCATCGGTATGAATGTGAGTGTGAATGGTTGTTTGTCTATATGCGCCCTGTGATTGGCTGGCCACCAGTCCAAAAGTCAGCTTGATGCGACCTTAATGAGATGAAGCGCCATGGACGGACAGAGTGTGTTAACAATGCCATCTTCTGGTGGAAAGTATGAACTGCACACACCGTTTACAACAAATTCGTAGCCTAGCCTACATTCAACCTGTTTGTTTTTGACTCCTGTCATAAAAACATGAAAAAAAATGTGTAAACCTGTCATCACAAGACAGAATAAATTGTCATACTATTCATTGCAATGTGAGGGCCTGCCACTGCTAAATCTCCATTACACTTCTGAACAAGTCAACAAAAGCAATCCAAGAACAGAGAAAGACATATTTGATATTTCAGACACACAGACTTACCATCTGTTCCATTGTACAGGCAGGCTTTAGTGGGAAAGACGCAGCAGAAGAAGAGAGAGAAGGCACAGATTAGAGGAATGACCAAAACCAGCTTCAGTAGTAGTGGGTAGTATTTCAACATAATGCCTTGCCAGTAGGGGGGAGAGCTTTCACAAACCATCATGCCAACACAGCCAAGGGAGGAAGAGAAAGACAAGTCAGAAAAGAAAAAGGCAAACGTAACAACAACGCGGTCGGCTTACCAGTCGGTGTTTGATGGAGTCCGAGTCGGGGGCTTGGCCTTGCTTGGCGTGGAGCTGCAGCTGGAGAGAGTGAAGCTGCAGCAGCTGGTCGTGGACCTCTCTCTCCACCACCACCCGCTCCGCCTTGGCCTCCGTCAGCTCAGAGCGGAGGTCTACGAGCTGGGCCTGCAAGGGGGAAGGTGGTCTGATTTTACTGGGATCGGTACTCGTCCTTACATGTGACTTACATGTAACACTGCTCTCTAGTGGTTGGGAATTGTAAGTTCAGCTCAGCCCTCCTTAGGCCAAAGTCCAATTCCACCCCCTTACCTTCTTACCCATAGGTTTTGCACGTAAACCAGAATGTGTCCCAATTCTGCTAAAATCATTCTTCACCACTGGGGGGAGTGTGTTGGGCCGGTAGTCATCGAGGCAGGAGATATGAGTAACTGTTACGTTTGTTCACTTCCTGCTTTCCTAATATAGTTTACGTTTTTCTTTTTCTTTTTTCACGTACCAAAGTACTCGGTGATATGAGCATCCAATGCCATAATGTGTACCATAGTAAGTGTCAATATAGTGATATATATAGCACATCATGACTGCGTGTATTGTTCATTCTTTATACAGATGACTGAACACAAAAATCCAGCGTGGCAACATTCAGGGAAGGCTTGGTGTGTAATGTGCAATGCATTGGTGAGCATGGGGGCTGAAAAGGGAAAAGCCAAAAATACGTCAAATATGTGGATCCACCTGAAACGTCACCACCTCGAGGCCTACCATGAAGCTGTTCATGAAGCTAACCAGAATTTACTATAGCAATGTTTTGCCCCCAAAAATGGCAGAAAATGGACAATGATGTCCCTCAAAATATGACAAATGTAAGCTTGTTGTGTTATACTATGTAAAAAGGTTTCTCATGTTCACGTTTGACAGGATAATTGAGATGAATGATGAGTGACTTGTACCGCTTTCACGTCGCCATTGAGCATCAGTGATATTTCCAATATATACATATGGTTTTATACAGGGAGAGTGTAAGTCGTGTAAGTCGTCCACAATAAAAATAAGAGCTACTGACCTCCAGTTTGTGGTTGAGTTGGAAAACAGTCTGGGCTTTGTGACACAGCTGAGCAAAGCAGGAGCTCAAGCTGGTCATCTTCTGCCTCCCTTCGTACGTAATGTCCACTTGGTCTGGGTCGATTTCCCCCAGCAGAAGGTCGACGTCCACAAAGGCCTTGTCAAACTCTTTCTCCAGCACTTCCAACCAGCGGAATACCGACATGCCGGGGCTGAGGGCCGAGTTGTGGCCCGCCGGAGAGCATCCAGCAGAGGCGGACATAGCTAAAACCCAGCAAACGTAGACGTTAGCTCATCCACGAAGCAACGTTTGCGGTCTCGAAGGCGACGGCTGTGTGGCTCTTTGGTTTCTAACGCTAAATAATAGCAAAAGCCGATGGCGTTACAGTATACACTATACACTATACATATACTGGATTTTACAATAAGTCGCTGCCGACCAGGAAGTCTCGCAGCAAATCGTGCGATGCGGCTATTTAGGTCTGACTCCCAAGGAAAAGCAATAGATAATCGACCGCCGCTGTCATCGCGTGAAAAAAAAATGCGCGCGTGTGCATGACTTCTTGTTGCTTGTGACGCTCTACGAAAAAGGTGCAATACCGCCACCTGCTGCATTGGCGTGTGAACTAAACCTTCCTAATAAACCCCACAGCTTGACCGGGTGAACGAAAATACTTTTCTAGGTGTTATAATAGACGACAAAATACTATATAACTATATTATATTATTGTGTGGAGACACGGGGAAACCTTCAAACAGGTAAGGCTTTCATTGAACATATGATTATTGACAAATGCACCGTGTGGCGGCGAGATCAACCACCACCACTTTCCTGTTTTGCTATGACTTATTTCTTGAATTCAATTCAATAGTTTCTCGCCTCAAGTTTGCTTTTCTTTTGATTACGCCTGCAAAATAAGGCAAAATCAACAAAATGAACTTGTAAGAAGCCGTTTTATTCTCTGATGAGAAAAAATGTAACCTTGGCGGTCCTGATGGCTTCCAACGTTATCGGCATGACAAGGAGATCCCACCTCAGATGTTTCATACACGGCACAGTGGAGCGGGCGCCATCATGGTCATTCAATGGAACAATGTAGCTTCAGGTTGTGCAGGGGCGTCAAACGGAAGATGTCTATGTGTACTATGTGTGCGTTTTGATGTTCTACCTAGAAGATCCAACAGCCCAAAATGTAAGTTCTTACAACTACTCAACTGGTGAGATTTTGGTGAGGACAACATGAGTTGAATCACGTGTGTTCAGGCGAGTAACCACAACGTCTCCTTTTCCCTTCCGTTTGCTGCCCGTCTGGCAGAGGTGTCTCTGGGAAGCTCTGACCCGGGCCCAAAACCTGTCTGACGGTCACGTTGATCCTGGAGCTGTGGATGTACTTGGAGCACACAGCCCAGTCCTCCGACGACACCTGCTGCTCCACGCCAGCGCCACCCTGTTGGTCGGACACCCAGCTGCACGCCACTTCCTGGGGTGCCGGGACGATGCGAGGCACGGCGTGGTAGAGGAGGCGGCTCTGCCCCGACATGACCATCAGGTCTCCACTGTGCATGTACATGGCGGTGGGGGGGTCCTGTCTTTGTGTGCCGCCCAGGAGGAAGATGGCGGACTGGCCAAAACTAAAATACAAAACATGCAGAGTCCGTGTGATGGCTGGGAAACATCACAAAAACCCACATGAGTGATTTTCCCTGGTCGTCGTGTCGCCGCTTGGGAGGACTTTTCTTGTTCAAATACAACTTTCTTCACTTTATTCCCGTACAGCTGGTGCTGTTTTTTATTTCACCAATTTCAACTTTTTATGTGTAACTTTTCTTCAGACCAACATTTTAAGACCAGCTTAGCTCCTAAGCTTAAGGGAGGTTCCAAGTTGAGCTTCAAAATGTTTGACGCCCCTGCACAACATGAAGCTCCACTGTTCCATTGGAAGGATCATGATGATGGCGCCCCCTTCACTGTGCCTTGGGATCTCCTTGTCATGCCAGTAACGTTGGAAGCCATCAAGACTGCCTAGGTTACATTTTTTGTCATCAGAGAATCTGTACCTCTGTTCCTCTGTACTCAGGAAACAAACATCTTGTGTGTGTGTATGTATGTGTGTGTATGTGTGTGTGTGTGTGTCTTCTTTTCCTTCTTTAACATGGAAAGCACTTTGTGCTACATTTTACGTATAAAAAGTGCTGTACAAATAAAGTTTGATTTGATTTGACAGTGTGAATACCTGACAGAAATTGACACCGAATCCACATTTTTGCCAAGATTTTGGCTTTTAAAGGCTGAGCTCTTAAACGTTTGATGGTTTCACTTCCTTGCAGTAAATTGCTTACTCAAAATGTTTTGTCACACTCCCGTTTCTTCTTTTTGCATTCAGTAGAAAATGTAAATTCTAGCCATTTTTCAACTGGTCTTAAGATTTTGATCAGGAGTGTATATTGACTTTATTATCATAATATATGCACTTAAAGTCCAATTTCTTTGGTCATGTATTGCTGCTGGTTTTGTTGTGATGATGATGAATTTACTGTGGATTTTAAAAAAGGCTGCGGTCTCACATAATACGTAAACCATGGCAATCTTGGAGGTATTGTACACATTAGGGTTTGCGAAGGATAAAACCATGTGACCGGATATCTGATCGATATGATTCATCAAATCGTTCAGTTTAAAAAAAAAACTGAAACACATACCTGAAGGACAGGAGTGGCCGACTGTGATCCAATTCAGATTCATCCACGTGGATCCCTAAAGACGAGTCGGATCTGTAGTAATTGAGGATTCCCGCCTCTGCGCTGAAGCCTGGAAAGCCGCAGGCAGCTGCTATTTGGTGGGACAGGAGGCGGAGCTCAGTCGGGAACGGAGTGTAATGATTGGCAGAGTACGTCTGGGAAAATAAGAAAGCGTTTAGGCATATAGCATGTGTGCGTCTATTAAAAGCACTTTTTTACACTTCTATATACCATCTTCATACTTATTGAGTCATCTAAGTACGACATGTGCATTGACAAACGTTATTTCTAGTACAATTATCAATCACACTTCCAATGATGGCTATGGAACCAAGTACTGCGATAAGCAAGCTTTAGTATTGTACTATTAGATTACCATATGCATGCAAATCATCTGAGGTTACCTTGCTATTCCAGTTGTAATGGTAGCCCAAAGTCACCCAGCGCAGCCTCTCCAGGAGTGTTTTGGGTTCTCTCTTCCCAACAGGACGACTGGAGGAATTCAAACACAGACGACACTTAGGACGCAAAGACGCAGTGCACTTATTCCTTCATTTAAACCAGAAACATGCCATTAACCGTGCAACTCTTACTCTACCTGCTTATGTATTTTTATTCAAAATATGAACATATACTACGTTTACATGAACATGGAAAAATCACAACATCTGCTGCTTGCCTCAGACCGACCCTCCTTTCCCCTTCCTGCCCGAGCTGCACCACGGGTCCTCCATGACGACTCCACTTTCACTCACTCAGGAGTACTCGACAAAGACTCAACTCAAGTTTCACTGATTCTCGGGACTTTACAATGACTCGTATTTCACTGACTCATGAGTGCTTGACAAAGATCTTTCACAGACCCGTGCTCGATGAAAACTGGAGTTTCACTGACTCACGGGTGCTCGATGAAGATTCGAGGTTCATTTAACCTGAGTTTCACAGATTCACGGGTGTTCGACGAGACTTGAGTTTCACCGACTCATGATTACTCCACGAAGACTCCAGTTTCACAGACTAATGGATTCTTTGACGAATACGCTAGTTTCAGAGATTCAGTCTTCATCTTGATGAAGACTCGAGTTGCACTGACAGAGGTGCTCAACAAAGACTCAGCTTTCACAGACTCATGGGTACTCAATGAATACTGAGCAGTGATCACGTTGGTGAGGCTGCTAAGCTGTGCGTATGCATGTGGAAGCACCTGAGGTTGCGTACACTCTTGGCCCAGATATCCTGAGTGTCAGTGGGAGACATGTGCATGTCCAGGTTGCAGACATTTGGCTTTTGGGGGTAAGTCTTCAAACACTGACGAACCCAGAAGGCCTGAGAACCTCGGAGGAACGGGTTACTGATGAAGATGAAGCCTGAAAGTCACACAATGACGAAAGTGTACTAATGAGTTGGTTATTATTGCCATGTCAGCGTTACAGTAATACCTGGGTAACCCTGCAGATTAAAGGCTCGCCAGTCTCTGGTGGGCAGTAATCCAACCCTGGCAGCATCACAATCACTCACTGCATCGGGGTCCATTTTGACTGGGACTACCTGGCACATACATACATACACAAGACAAAATTAGTGGAATTAGTTCATTTGTCTTAACCACCAATCGCGTAAAGTCTGGACAAATCAAGAATCACAATCTGTAATGCAACTCTATGCGCTTGTAGCAAAATAGCCTCTAACTTCTACCTTAAACTGACACAGAATCTTTCCAAGCGAAACAAGCTATTAGCCATGCGTCATGTACAAATGCTCAGTTTTTCCTGATATTTTGATGTTTTCTTCACCTTGTCACTTGTCGTACTTTTGGAAAAATCAACAACATCGCTGAAATCCGGCGGGGGTGTTCTCCGCTTGTAAAACTTGAATATTTTTCTGAAGGCATCCTCGCGACACTCCACTATGGACGCCGGCTTCTTGGCCATCTTTTTTGTTTTTCTTGTACGTCACATACCAGTGCAGCACCGCCACCAACTGGTCGGAAGGTAATATGGTTCGAGACCTACCGAGGTCTCTGCCAACCAGTGTCCCGTTTCACCGGTAAACTACCATATTTTGCCCTTTCCCCCGACGCCCTACGGTTTTCAGTCTACAGTATTTTAACTTTAAAATATAATTTCCGGTTCTGCCGGAAGCAGCATTCGGACAACACATCAACACACCCGGTTACCGGTAAGGTCAGACCTTCTAATAAAATAAGTCAAATAACACAGTTGTGCCTGTGAGTTGTACCACATTGGGGTCTTTACACATTATGAAGAAAATAATGTATAATATAATGATTACATTGTACTGTATATTATGATTTGGAAAAAAAAGATTGGCGGAACTTACGTCATTTGTCAAAGTGTCTTCTGGGAAAGAAAAAATGGCAGCGCCATCGAGGAAAGTGTTTGAGGTGTTTGTATCAAAAGTACCATGGACTGTTGCTGTCAGTGAGTAGATTTTTAACAAATATGTTACTTATAGTATATGTCAGTAGCAAGTACATGTGAGTACAAGCTGCTCAATGCGGTTGGCGGGTTTATCAGGCAGTCATGTCTAACATAGCTAGCTAACATGCTAAGCGTGCTCTGTGTTGTGTTTAAGGTCGTCTGTAAAATTAAATATGGTCACTTTCCAATTCGTAGCAAGACGATGAATACGGTGTTTGGTTCAAGTGTATATATATTTTTTTCACCAACATAATCCTTTATAAAGAAATGTTCCTTATTTAAACTCCATCTCAATTGACTTGTCTTTCAGAGGAGATGAAGGAATACTTTGGGCAATTTGGACAGGTGAAGAAGTGTCTGCTGCCATTTGTAAGTGTCCTTAGCTATTGATGATGTTTACAATGAATGTCATGTTTCACATGTACATGTTTGTGTGACAGGATAAAGAAACCGGCTTCCACCGAGGCTTCTGCTGGGTGAGCTTCAGCACGGAGGAGGGATTGAACAACACGCTGCAGAAAGAGCTACACGTCCTGGAGGGGTCAAAGGTAAACACTGTGCACTTCATCCAGGATTATTGTGAGTTTGGATCAGTATTGTTTTGTTTTCATTTCAAAGTTAAAGCAATTTTTGAGTAAAATAAGCAAAGAAAAGTCAATTTATTCATTCATTGACTTTTTACCCCTGATGCTCTCATGTGTCCAACAACTTATTTCCTGAGTTTGTAAACAATATAACCAAATGTAAATATGAGCACAAGAAAAACACAGAATAACAATGTGAAAATAAGCAAATACAGGTCAATGGTGTGATAACACTGCATTGTTTGTATTTCAAGCTTCAAGTGCAGAAGAACAGACGGCCTTTTGGACGCAAATCCAACAACGGATTTGACTGAAACTCTGTTTGGGAAAGTCTGTGTCTTAGTGTGTTCAGCCATGATTATTTATTGTAACCATTGACATTGGAATGCAATAAAAAATGTGTTTCATGTCTGTTCTGGTTGTTTTCTTCTCAGGATAATAGGCTTTGATGAGAAGTTGGTTTGTGGTTGTAAATGATGTGAACTGCTGGACGTGACATTATTTATAAATGGAATATCTTCATTGTTAAGAGCATAAAAAACCTGTTTATGACCAACCGAGCAATAACTAAATAAATATAATTCCATTGTGTGTTGAGGGTGTATTTATTCTTATGGATGACACATTTCTCCCACAAAAACAGACAACAGATGACAGTAGAACGTGTGGATGCTTGGCCACATGTTTAGCGTTTTTAAAAACCATGTCATAAAATGTATTTAGTGCAAAAATATGACAACCACCACGTACTAAGTCTGGGTCTGAATTTGTGCATACTTAACAGACTGGTCTTACCAACTGTTTAGACGCTGGTGGCTTTGTGTAGAGGCAGAGTGGCAGTCCAACATGGCGAGCAGCTTCATAAACACTGGAATCAACATCATCCCCCTCATCCTCATGAAAAAAACGGGAACAAACATTCTTCGGAATTGTTCTGCCTTCAGTTCCCTGCCAGTGCTAGTGAGCTCTGAAGTTCTTCCAAGTGGTTTCTTGCTTGTGTGATCATCATACGGATGGCGTCCTGGTGGAATCATGAGCAGAGGAGCAATAAAGTCCAACTAGCAAGGCGTGTAACGGTGTATGTGTTTTATTATTGTGATTCAGCTGTTGGTCTGGCTAGCAACGTGATCTTTGAGAAGCTCTAAACGCCGGATCGTCTCACCTGGTCTGTGGCATGCACATTCCTCTTGAATTCATCCCTTGCCCAGTCTCTCAGGTACTTCCTGTCTCGCTCATCCGGTACTTGCCGTATGGTCCTCAACATGTTCCTGTATATCCCCAACACTTGCTTCCTCTGTAAAAACTGGAGGTTTTGGTTTGGACAAGGAGGTGTTTATTGGTTGTATCTTGACTGACATTTTGTGTTATTTTATATCGTAAAGAGTTTTGACTGTCAAAAGGAATTCTAGTTATAGTAAGATCGTCTAACAACACGTCATACATTTTTACTTTAGGGACTATTGTTATTTACTGTAAACGTTTATCACTCTTTCTTTGCGTAATAAACATATTTAATGACAATCATAAAGGTGCAGGCAACATTTTACCTGTTTTAAAGAAAGAGCAGTCGGTGGTAACCTTGATGCCGCCATCACATGACCGGAAAATGAGAGGAATACAAAATGGCTGACTTGTCTCCCTCTAGTGGCGGGGAGGACGAATATGTAACATTTGCTTAAATATGCGTATTTCAGGACTAATAATAGGTTTATTTAACCATGAAGCAGCATGATTTAACAATATACTTCTGAAAAACCATCATAGATGACAACTATCGCTGGTTCATGTGTGAAAAAAATTATAAAAAGTGGAAAAAAGTTTAAAAAAGGAAAACAAAAGGTTGTACTGGATAGTTCTCCAAGTCTGCAGTAAAAAACTGTTGAATAAAAATCAAAAGCTGTCTGTGATCATTTATTAAGTCATGATTTGCAGGCCGAGGGATGCAGTCCCGTCATATTTAGATTTCACATGATAAACGTCAATCGGTCTTTCTTACAGCATGACTGCTACTACTTCCCTGATGAAGATTTTAAAAAGTGTACGAGTCATATGAGCATAACGAGATAATACATGAAGGCACGTGTGAGCAGCATGGTCATGTCTTATTGTCTGATTTCCTTCCACGACGAAGGAAGCGGTCACTGATGGTCAGCAGTGACCAGTTCAAACCACTGCCTCAGCGCGTCACTCAGGGTTTCTGGCAAGGCGTTGACGTCTCGCAGGATGACGTAGAAAGGGAAGGGGAACTCGTCCATGTAGGAGCGGATCTCAGGCAGTTCTCCTGGCCCTTTGAATATCGGAACTCTGATGTCCAGGATGGAATCCTGCGTTAGAACAAAGGGATTTCTACAATTCGGTATTTTCTGTCATACATTAAACATTGCATGCAACAGACTGCTAATTGTATTGTATTTTATTGTATTGTATTTTATTTTATTGTATTGGCTCGGGTCATAGAGTGGTTCGAAAAGCTAAATCCTGTTTCTTACCCGTGAGCTGAGACTGTCAAGAACCACAAAGATGAGGAAGACGTTGGCACCGCGTGACGCTCGGATTTGCGCCATCACTCGCTCCTTCCCTTCCAGGAACAAGCCTCGACCATCCGACACGATGAGCAACAGCTGGGCCGTCTCTGCCGAGACAAAATATGGAAACTTCATACAAGAACAGCTTTTTTCCCCCCTCTGCCATCTTATAACGTCTAAACACCAAAGACCTTCTTCTAAATGTGCTTTTTAACATTATTAGAGACCTCTTGACATGAAATAGCACCCCTATAGTCATGTTTACACTCCTGTTACAAGCTAATAATTATGGCTACAACAGTAGCCCATGTTAGGGATTATTGTGCCTGTTGCTGCAATACAGACAGCCTGTTGCTCCGCCGATCAAGTCTGGTGCTTGTGTATCTCACCCAACATTACAGTAACATCACCAAGTGACCAGTGTAGAATACTACACATCATTATGGCATTGGATGCTCATATCACCTCTTACTTCGGTACGTGACAAAAATAAAATAAAATAAAATTTTAAATAAAAATTTTTCACATCAGAAAAAAATGTAACTGTGAAGTACTTACCTGCATTTGTAGATCCTGGAAACTGCTGCCGTGCTGCAAGAAACATCTTGGTGGAACTCTCTAGGAACTGCATCACACACATACACAAACTAGAGTCATTAGCTAATAAACATGTTGATTATGGTTCCATCTAAAGCATTTATGTGTTTTCTTGAAGTATTCTAATCTCTCAGTACCATCCTGATCAGACCCCAGCAGGCTTTTGGGGCAAACGTTAATAAATAAATATAATGTTACCAAAAAAATTAGAAGCATTAGTCAAAATGAAAGCGTCATTTTTTTGGGAGAAAATATAAACTATGCGTTACATATTTTTCTTATTTGCAGTAATTTCTGTATTTATTCATATTTCTGTAAACAGATTTGCAGATTTCCTATATAAGCCGCACATGTCATCATAAAAAATATTGTGGCGTGCATGAGTCCGCGAGGACCGGGAGCCAATCATGAGCTGTGAGAAAACTCAACGAGCTCATCAACGGATCACACAAGGTCAATAATCAATATAAGTCCGAGTCACGGTGTCATATTAGATAGAATGCTAAAATCATCCCACAGCAACTTAACACTAAGAAACACGATACCTAAGAAATATACAAGTACCAGCACGATTCGTTCTAAATCTTTCACACATGTCACCGCTTCCCACCTGAGCAATCCTGGTCTTCTTCTGCTGGAACTGACAAAGTCGGAGGATGCGAGCTCCAGACTCATCGCTGAATTGCAGCTGGAAAGGATGGAGAAGCTGCACCTGCTCGCCAAAACTACACAACACCACAAACAAGTTTTACTTTCAAATGTAAAACATTCCTTCCTGGTTAGTAAACCATGAAGGGCCCAAAATGAATGAGACTGTCCAGCATATGTAAACTTGGAGCACTACTGCAAGTCACGCAGTTCATGCATCATCCTGCTCCAGCAGTGGATGAGGAATAAATAAACAAACATTTTGTGTACCTGCATACTGACACTTGTCCAACTTCCAACAGCGTGAGTGCATTGACGATCACTGACAGGGATTCAAACGCCAGCTGAAAGACACATGATGACCAATGATCCCCTAGGTATACACAGTATGTGGGTAATTGTCACCCGTGGAGAAGCAGGCCTCACCTGTTTGGAGTGGTTGTCCACCATGCTGGATGAGTCGTCTATTGCCAGGCAGATCTGGTACTGCCTTTTGCTGGGCTTGGTCCTCCTCAACCAGATCTTATCCTTCCGGAACTGACTGGCAATGTAAGGGATGACTTTTCTCATGTTGAGACGCTTTCCTGTGCGGTAATCACCTCTGTGGAGTTGGGCGACACATTTCCAATGATCACAAGAGAGCATAATAATAATGAAAAAAAAAACAAAAAAAAAAAACACGGTGGACACTGGTTTACATTTACCAACCCAAGGTATTTGTTTTTAATCGTAATATTGTGAAAAACAAAACAAAACAAAACAACTAATAAAGTTGTCATTTTTGGAATAAAGTCAAAACATTATGGGAATAAAGTCATAAATACAAGAAGAAATTTGAAATAGTGGCAAAATAAAAATTAAACTGCAGAAATTATTTGAAAAAAGCCGTGCAGTAATCCCTCCTTTATGGCTGTTAATCGGATGCAGACCTGACTGGGATAAGTGAATTTCCACTTATTGGCTCATCGTTGTGCACTTTGATTTCCTTACTCAATCCATTCCATAGTTTGATTGTTGATTTTCATCTACATGAGCAAACTTGTTACATTCCTTGCATTATGGACTTTTTTTTCTTTTTTTAAGTGTTTCAAATTTAGTTCTTCCCTGGTTTTCTATGAAAATATATGTTAGGCAGAATTACCGTAGCTAAAACGGAAGGGGGCGTCACGCTAAAGATGTGTGAAAGTAAAGCATGCTGTACGTTGCGGCGGTACTGACTTGAGCTTGGCAGCCTGTGTGGGTTCCAAAATGAGGCGAAGCTGCTCACACAGTTGCTGTGACAGAGACGAGGTCAAGGTCTGGTACTGGCGCCACATGTTCTCCGCTGCCCTCTCCTGGATCAAACATCCAACATTCAAACTTGTTACTTTTTACACTGTTTATGTCGGAGATCCATCTACGTAACTTCATCATCAAGTCCTGGTCCAAAGTGCCCGCTTAAGTCGCTTTTGTCAACATAAAATACGAGAGCCAGTAGGGGTCATTTCAATAAAAAATGTATTGGTAATTTCATTATCATTACTAACCTCATCATCAACATCAACTGAACTACTACTAAAATTAGTAATAACAAAGTCAAAATATGAAATACTTTAAAAAAAAGTAATTTAATTTCATTTAATTTGAAAATCGTCATTTTATGAGAATAATGTAATATTAGAAATATTAAAGAAACACGTTATAAAAACAAAAATCAGAGTATTATGAAAAACAAGTGCTAAGTTGTGGAAAATTACATTGAGGAAAAAGTGTTTCGAGAATAAAGTCAAAATATTATTGAAAGAAAATTTACAAGCAGAAAGTTGAAATATTTGAAAAAAACAACAAAGAATGGAAAAATCTACAGTAATTTTACTAGAATTAAGTCACAATATTGAGAAAAAAGTATTCTGAGAACCAAAAAGAGACGTTTTACAAGAACAAATGCATATTATGAGGAAAAATAATGTCATTTTACTCATAGTAGCACATAAACATATGTTACTTTTGTCAATATTATGAGAAACAAAACAAAGTTGTCATTTCTGGAAAATGAATGTGAATAAAGTCATAATACTACAAGAAGTACATTTATGACTTAAGAAGAAACTTGAAATATATAATATGTTGTCCTCACTGGAAAAAGTTTGGACATCCCTGATCTTGTTACACAGCATTGAAACCTGCACATCACTTCCTGTTCAGTGCAAAGTAAGCTTCAAAATGTGGTGATACAAATATTTGTGTACCTCCTCCTCAGTTCCTGGAGTCAGTTTGTGCCACAGCGCTAACTGCAACTCCATCTCCTTCCTGATCACCTCGGGGTCCTTCTCTACTGTCTGAGCAGATAAACACACACGCAGTTCATTGTGTTATTACCCTGAGAGTTGTGCACACAGACAGAAATACATACACATAGTACAGTAATGCCTCATTTATGGCGGTTAGTTGGTTCTAGACCCGCTTAGAGCAGAGAAAATCTATTTACAAACATTATTAAAGCCCTTTAGGTATGAAATAACACCCCTACAGTCACCTTTACACTCATATTACCCAATAATAGTAGCTATTATACAAGACAATGAGACATTTTGGACATAAATAAGACATAAGATGACACATCACACATGTTAGCATTGGTTCAAGTTCCTTATTGCTCTGTATAGTACTTCCTGTGGTGGCTATTGTATCATCAATGTAACATTACTGACACCTAGTGACCAATGTAGTGTACTACATACCGTCACGTCTTTGAATGAGCCTTCTGAATGCCTTATATTATTTTATATTTATTAATGTAGACATTTTCTTCTTGAAATGCTATTCGATTAATCATGAAATGTATGAATTAATATATTTAAAAAAGAACGTGACAAAGCAGCAAAATTTGAAGCGACCCTCGTGAGGATAAGCGGTAGAAAATGAATAAATCAATAAATGCATGATCCAATTGTTATTGGTAAAAAGTGTACATAAGAGGCGGTGTGGACCTGCGTGGTGTCCATGAGCAGCTCGGGAAGCGTATGGAAGGTCGATTGTGTGTTTTTCTCAGCTTTCTCTCTCGCTGGGGGCTGCCGGCTCTCCGTATGTTCACCCTCTTCATTTTCTGTCGTCTGCACATCCATGTCCCCACTCTCTATACCTGTACAGAAACACTTATTCACACTTAAGCCAATGTCACATCATAAACGTAATGCAATTATATAAAGTGAGGTTAGCAATAATGTATACGGTGAAGCTTTCATTTGACCAGATTCACCCTTCAAGCTTGTAAATCAGCTCATCGCTGATCACTTTTCTCCTTTGTTTTGTTGAAGTAAAATTCCTAATTCATAAATCCAATATTTTTGTAACTAGGGCAAAGACAACCTGTTTACAACCTTCTAAACACATATTTTTAAAAAACATGATTAGAGTCCCCCAGACATGAAATAGCACCCCTACAGTCAGCTTTATACTTCTATTACCCAACATAGTAAAGATAATAAGAGAAAATAAGGCATAAATAAAACTCATGCCTGTGTGTGTTGCTGTAAATGTGTTCCAGTGCAAGGAGAGTTGAATGGAGGGGCGGACAGGAAGTGACGTTGGAGGGTTCAGAGTTGAGTTGTAGCTTGGCATGGGTTACGAATACAACAGTAGTCTGTGTTAGGGATTATTGTGTCTGCGGTGAGATCATTCAAACCTGCAATAAAAGCCTGTTGTTCCAGGTATCATGTCTGGTGCGTGGTACTACATATGATCACAACGTCTTTGAATGCATCTTCTGAATGTTTTATATAGGAAGTATTTTACTTGTTCTTCTTCTTTGTGTTTCGGCTTTTCCCTCTCTGACTTTATCTCCAAGGCCTCTGACGTGTACTATTCCTCTGATGTACTCCTTCCTGATCCTATCCATCCTGGTCACTCCCAACTCAGCATCCTCATCTCTGCTATCTCCAGTTCTGCTTCAACTTTTACATTTTATATACGTATTTTACTATATTTAGCCATTGTTGTGCTTGAAAATGCTTCATTTAGGTAAAAACATTTTTTAATCTGCTTAAATATGCATTTTAAAAAAAAACAATAATGGGCCGCAAAACAGCACAATTTACTAACATATATATTTATATTTGAAAAATGATGATTGAGTGAAGCTGCGAAATTGGAAGTGCAGAGTATGCCTCACCTTTCTGCGAGGACTTTGTTGAGTCCAGTCGCTCATGTTTCAGTTCCTGGACTTCAGCAGCTTCAACGTCTTCGTCTTGGTGCTCTGTTTCCATGGCGACATCATCCGCATCCTGATCTTCAGCCTGGTCCTGTTGAGGTCTTCCTGCTTTCTGCTGATCGGCATTAGCAACATCTGAGAGCAGTAAAAGTATTGATTTCATTTCCTGCCACCTCAGACTAAAAGGTTGATGATGGAGTTGTTCCACACCGTATGTTTGCGTATCGTAAGCCTCGTCTCCGTCTTTCACGTGCTCGTACAGGTCAGACTCTTGCCGGCTGTCGGGCTGCCGGCGGTCTTGTGTTTGATTTTTAGCGCTCTCGATGGTGCGCAGACGCTTATTGATACGCTCGTTGTAGTCGCCCATTGATCGCTCATTGTCCGCTTGGCCGGGTTTTCGTTTGAAGCTCTGCAACATTTCATTCATAGCCGCTTTGCTCCACAGGAAGGAAGGTTCACGAGGCTTTTAGCCGAGTGGCGAGACATTACCTGAGTCTTGTTATGCGTTTGTGTCTGCAAAGCCATCCTTGCCGCAAACTTTGACTGGTGACCTGCTGATTCGTTGGCATCGGAAGCGCCGCTCCCGTGCTCCTGAAAATACACCATATTTTGGGGATTAACTACCTAATATACCAGGGGTGTCCAAAGTGCTGCCCGAGAGCCATTTGTTGCCTGTGGCTGTTTTTCTATTGGCCTATTGGACATTCCAATAATATACTTCAACAAGAAATGGCAAAAATTAGAAAATCTGCAGCAATTTAGGCAAAATAATAAAGTCAAAATATTAAGAGAAAAATTTTTTTTTTTTGAAAATTGAAAGTGCTGATGACATAATAGGCAACAAAACTAACTTGCCTACAGAACCATTTTCTCTGCCGCTTATCCTCACTAGGGTCGCGGGTATGCTGGAGCCTATCCCAGCTGACTACAGGCGAGAGGCATGGTACACGCTGGACTTGTCGCCAGCCAATCGCAGGTATTATTAATTATACATTATTATATATTACCATAATGCATTTGTTGTGGTATGGTTTGGCGCCATTTTGTATTTAAAAAGCACACCTCTTTGGCTTCATCCGTCTGTGACGCTTCTCCCGCCAGCTCCACAGCAGCGTCACTCTGCACGTTCTGCTCCCCCGTTTGCCCGTCAGCGCTGTGCTCCTTCCTCTCCACTGCTTCTGGCTGCTCCTCATCATCATCCTCGCCTTCAGCGTCAGCATCCTTTGCAAACAACAGTTTTGTCAGCATGTGCTTGCTTTGCTTCCGCCTACCCAGCATGTCTTGCAGCGGTGTAATAGTGGTATAATCATTTAATAACACCACCTTAGTATCGGCTGCTTCCTCTTTGGGAACGCTCTCATCTTTTGCCGCCTCGTGTTCCTCGTTTTCCGCCTCCCCGTCTTTCGCTGCTTTTTCTTTATCTTCTTCGTCCTCTTCCGTCTCCATCTTGGGCTCCGCCTCCAGACTGCCATCATCTTCCTGTTGCTCTGACTGGTCCTGTTCCATCTGTTCCAGTCCTTCTTCTTCATCTCCATCCTTCTGTCCATCGTCCTCCCCTTCCGTGGCCATGGCTTTGTCATCAATATCGAATGGGTTGTCTTCTGAATAGTTGAAACGCAGCGCCGGTCAGTGACCTCACATTTTTACATTTACGTCAGTTCAAATTGCACAAATTGCACATTTCCTGACCAAAACAGCTTTGAGGCTGCCGCCAGCATCTGATCTCGTCTTAGCGTTCAAGTGTACTGACTTGGATCATGGACACATTTCTTATACAGCAAGCCATTCTACAGCGTGTTCGATACCTTTCATGGACGTGTGGCATCATTATTAGACTTTCTAATCCTACAATCAAACACACACAAACGTCATAGAGGAGGCGCTGCAGTACTCGCTTCATCCTGAGGGGCGCGTGGGAGCTGGAAGGTACTTGTCACTGCCGTCCTTCCGTAGAGAAGAAAAGCCAGCGGTTTTTGTTTTTTTTGTTAAGTATACTGTAGGCTCTGCTGAATGAATGAATGACTGCCAAGATGGAGGCTTTACAGTGGTGTGTATGTTCTTCAAGTACGAATATGTTTTTTCCGTCTATAAAAAAATGAATAAATGTACAATTTTCTTATAGTTTTACTTTCCGGAGCAACTCGGAGTTTCGTACAGTAAAGCCATGATAGAGAGTGACAGTCAGTGAAATTTCACATATGAAAATGCAACGTTGTTCCAACAAGAACAGCACTCACCGTCACCTTCATCATCTCCCTTGTCTCCTGTCTCGTCATCTTGGTCCAGGTTCAGACCCTCAGGCAGATCCAAAGCCTCAGGTTCAGGTCTCTTATCCTGCTGGCCATGGTAGGGGTCCACTTCGTTCTCGTCAAACTCCCTCTAAGAAACGTAGTAAACATCACACTCAGTTCAAAATGGCTGCTATTGACATCTTGTGTCATAGATCTATCCAAATCCCTACAGGAGTTTAATCTAATCTAATCTGGCCAAAGAAGAAGAACATCAAGGGTGAAATGATGACCTCATCTCCTTGTTCGTTGATTTTGGCTTTCTCTTCTGCGTCCACACGGTCCTCCTCTTTGCCATCTTTGTCTTTGTCGTGCTCTGCAGCATCCAGGTTGTCATCCTTTGCCACTAATTCAGATTGACCCTGAACGCATCATTGTTGGATACCATAAGACCAAATCACCTCTCAATACATGACAATAATACGTTTCATTGTTTTTGTTTTTAAGTTGGTCCTGGATGTTCTGACAGTTGTGGTGTCAAGTACCTGATCCACGCCTTGGCCAGATTCTTCCTCTGTGTCACTCCCTCCGTCTTCATCATCATCCTCGTCATCCCCCCACATTCTCTCATCCAGGGTATCCGTCTGTCCATCACCCAGATCCCCCATCTTTTGGTCCAACTCTTCCTTCTCCTTCTCCTCATCAGATTCATCTCCACCTGCACATCAAACATGGAGGAATCAGTGTTTCTGGGACAAGATATTAATAAAGATATTCTCCAGGAGACGTTTACCAGCGTCATTCTCATCCCCGTCATGCATTTGGCCATCAAAGTCCTCCGACATCTCCACCGCATTGTCTTCAGCTTTTATTTTCTTCTCATCTTGTTGTTCTTCCTTGTCCTTGCCATCGGTAAAGGTGTCCTCCACCTGAATGCAAAGACATTCAACGGCTGATTCAACAACCACAGCAATTTTGCCAATACCCTTCATGGTGTCAATCCCAATCCCAATCCCAATCCCAATCCCTGAGTGGGAAGCTACAATGTAATATTTTCTGTCAGAATGTTCCCATTAAAAATGAATGGGAAATTTATTGGCAACCCCTACTGGTGGAAAATCATTTTATATTTTTCATGACACAGGGTGACATGGCTCAGAAAGCAGAGTGGTTGCTGGTTCAATTCCAAATCCCAAGGTACTGAATGGATTTGGATGGATTTTTCAGGAATTGTTGGAAATAAGATATGGAAGGACTGATTACATCCTGGGGGTGATACGGATCACCGTCTGGATTTTTGGCGAGATAGGACCATTTTTGGCATTTGTGCATATAAAGCAAGTTCAAATCTTGAGCTTCATCACCTGGTCTTCGTTCTCAATTTTGTCACTGACATCCTTGGCACCCTCGCCTTCTCCTATGCCACCACCCTCATAGTCATGGAACTCTGTGGCACCTTCACCATCTCCAGCCGCCATCTCCTGAGGCAAGCAGAAACCCTAAGGAGAACCGTCACATGACAAGAATTAGTCAAATGAAGAAAAAAAAAAAAAGGAAAGGCACATGGAATTCTATCCATTTGCTGACCTTCTGAGCAAGCTGGGTGAAGATGTTGGCCAGTACGGACAGCAGTTTCCCAGTGGATCTGTGGACTCCCACCGACACAGCCAGGTAGTAGCGAACCAGGTCAGAGTAAATCCCCAGAAGAGGCTCAACACGAACCAGCATCCGACATGACCTTTTGACCTCCTGAGCGAACAGACACACTCAGTCAAAGCTGCATCCAATATAGTAGAGCTGGAATCTTAGATTTGGGAATTTTAGACGCTGGTCCGTGTACCTGAAGCCTCTGTGTGGGAGAGGCGTTTGTGTGCTTCCTTAAGCAGTCCAGGAGCCTCTCCAGCCTGCTGTTGACACCCCCCACGCTAAGATCCTCCACATCAGATGCCAGATCCTCCTCCAGGTGATGGCTGAGGTGTCCAGGCTTCAGGAGGTCATCTTCACATTCTTCACCGACCTCCTCCTCCGTCCTCTCTGGAGCTGATTTGAAAGGACGAGAAAGCGTCATACCTCCTCATTTCACATGACAGATTTAGCGGATTTACAATTTTTAAAAAGTTAATGAATGAATAAACTATGCCCTTTGTGGTTGAATACAGCATATTCTTAAATAATGCATTTTTAAGCTCAATTTATGGATTTCTTTTTTTGCAAAATGAAGTACATTCAAGCACAAAAAATGGTTAAATGGAATACGAATTGGCTGCATGGTGTTCGAGTGGTTAGCGCGCAGGCCTCACAGCTAGGGGACCCGAGTTCAATTCCACCCTCGACCATCTCTGTGTGGAGTTTGCATGTTCTCCCCGTGCATTCGTGGGTTTTCTCCGGGTACTCCGGTTTCCTCCCACATTCCAAAAACATGCTAGGTTAATTGGCCACTCCAAATTGTCCATAGGTATGAATGTGAGTGTGAATGGTTGTTTGTCTATATGTGCCAGGATGACAGCTGGGATAGGCTCCAGCACCTCCGCGACCCTTGTGAGGATAAGCGGTAGAAAATGAATGAATGGATGAAATACGAATACATATATGGCATTCAGAAGACATATTTAAATACATTGTGATGATGTAGTATTCTACACTGGTCAGTAGGTGTCAGTAACTGCACTACAGGACGAACTGTGCTGGACAGGAAGTAAAAAAAAAAACTCCAATGCTGTTTGAGTCTATAACAGGGGTCGGCAACCTTGGTAATGGTATTTATTTTATTTATTACTGATTGTAAAAGTACCAGATGGAGGGGTAGGATTTAATAAGCTTTGCTTCTTCCTACTCCTTTTGGACATGTGGAACTGGGAACTGATTATGGGATGCACTCAATTGTAATCTGATGCATGTTCAAATGAAATAAAACCATTACCATTACCATTACCATTACCACATGATACCATGCAGCATCCATATCAAACTTGCACTTTCATATCAAGGCACGCAGGCCGCCAGTTTGAGACCCTGGTGTAAATGTATGACTCACCTGTGTTGTCATCTCCTGGCTCATCACTCTCCCTTCTCTTCACGAGCGTCTGGACAGCACAGAGCACGCCGCTGATGTTTCTTTCCAGCTCAACAGCAAACTCATCAGAGAATGCGGACGTCTCCTCTGGAAACAATCAGGCATCCCATCACGTGACGTGAACGTCTGCATTGTCAAACGTTTTGTGCACTCACCCGAGGGAGGGTGTCCGACCGAGAGAAGCTGGCTCTTCCAGGTGGTGAACTCGGTGACGTTGGTCAGTAACTCCCCCCTGACGAAACGCAGGCTCTGGATAATGGCTGGTTGAAGCATGTTGCTGCAGACGCGTGAGTCCGGCATGAAGAATTGCTCAACATCACGCAGCTGACACATCACAGCGGTCAGGTGATCGAAAGCTGAGCAGCACGATTGGAAATGCTTCCTGTGCACAGAAGCAAGAATAACGTGGAATTATCTCGATATTGGTTTTTATTACAAGCACACGTGCTTACGCTTTACCGTGTAAGTAGTGCTCCGTCTGAGCTCCGCTGCGTCATGTGATGAAGCTCGGTCTTCAAGGTTAATGTCTGCTTCAGCGTTGTAGCGATACGCTGGTTGAGCTGACTCCAGGCGGCATCTCCTCTCCGCATCCGGCAGCCAGGGGGCTGGCGATGATCTGCCAGCGGAGATGCAAACCTTAGAGAGCTTCTATTCTCTCCTTCCGGCTGCTGGGGATCTCCAGGGCAGCACTGCAGAAGCCAGGAGAGCTGCTGAAGCAGGGTGGAACACCGAGCGGCCAGATCCTGCCCTTTCGTCACCCAAGCGTGCAGATGTTCCTGCGGCAGGAGTGGGCAGTCTGCGTCCTCACTGCGGCTTTGGAGTTGGACCCTGATGTCCTGCACGGTGCTGATTAAACTCCTGTTGATCGTCACAGAACTCATATCTACATTTGTTGGATGGTTTCTTTGAAGCGTCCGCGGAAATATTCTCTGCATAAATATCCGTAGCGGTCTTGGCCAGTCACTCACCTGAGATGGACCCACTGCTGAGTCAGCATGGCTAAACGCTGCCTCTGTCGGAGGAGCAGCTGAAAAAGGTGAGATGAGAAACCTCGACAGCGCTCGATGTTCCCCAGACCCAACTCCTACAACACACACACACACAGACACACACACATGACAGCTCCTAAAACAGCTCTTGGCCTTCAACCGCTTTCCTTTGGTCATCAGACAACTCCAATAAACGCTCTTACTCTCCCAGCGTGATGGAGGGCAGTCTGCAGAGCATTTCTCCTCGCCCATGAAGAGTAGAAGTAACGCTGACAGCCATCCCACGCACTTAGCAACTCTGACATCAACCTGCAGCACACGCGACAAGAAAGTTAGTACGAGAAGAAAGTACATCAACTAACCTTTACGACTTTACGACTGTGTATAAAAATGAATGAATGAATAAATAAACAAGAAAAAAGGAAGCAAAAATGAAAAAAAAACCAAGAATAAAGTCAAAATATTCTGAAAATAATTTATAATATTAAGACAAAAAAAATTTAATCGTACCAGAAAAATAAGTGGTAAGTTTACAAGAATAAAGGCAAAATATTAGGACAGTAAAGTCATAATATTAAAGTCATAACACTGCATTAAAAGAAATAATCTTACCAAAAAAAATTAGGAGAATAACTTAATCATAAGAAAAAAAGTATGTAATCATACAAGAAAGAAAAACTGCATTTTTTAATAATAATTGTGAAATGACGAGAGTTAATTCATAATATTAAAAAAGTTTGAAGCATAAAGTTGACATAATTGAAAAATAATTAAGAGAAAAAATACAATCTTACAAGTAAAAAAGTCATAATCTAAGAGAATAAAGTCAAAATATTAAAAGTAAAAAATATATAATATTAAAAGATTCACCATAATAAGACAAAAGTGTTGTAATAAAGTCATAATATTAGGGTAGCAGTAATATTATGCCAAACACACAAACCAAGTAGCAATTTAGAATAAAGTCGATGATACTGAGCTATACATCTCCTCCACCAACTCCAACATCTACTCCACCCTCACCGACTGCTTAACTGACATCAAATCCTGGCTGGAACACAATTCCCTCCAACTTAACAGTGACAACACAGATGTTATCATCATTGGTCCCAAAAACATCACAACACCCATTCTTATTTCTGAAAGGAATATGTGAGGTTTACCGGGTCTCAGTCGGGTCCTGGGGTCCGACAGTGGAAAAAGCGGCGCTCATCTCCAGTGGCGGTATACACAGGGTGTCCACAGGGTCAGCGGTCCTGCTCCATATCAAACCTTTACGGTATGATAGACCTTGGAAAGACATATGGCGGGGTTGTGGACCACTTGAATCTTCTCACATAAGAATGTACATAACATAAGAATCTTCTGACGCAAGGTCAAAGGTACCTATCTCTGCCAGCGTCTTAAAGAGGTCGGACAGCGCTCTCTGCTTTTGCTGGAGGATGTGTTTGACCTGAACCTTCTGCTTGTCTTTTTCTGCTGACGGATCCAAGGTGAGGCCCTGCAACTCCTGCAAGGTTCTGATGACCTGACCTGACGGGGGTGACAAAAACCACAAGTGTACAGTCAGCCCTTGTTTAGGTGGTTAACTGGTTCCAGAAGTGAACTTGTTTATGATGTTTGTTTGTTTCTGTCGGCTTTTTCCCTGATTCCTGACGGATCCCAATGATGCTTAGTAGTGGAGATTCGAACCCGATGCGTCCGCTCCAAAGTCCAGAACGCCAACCAATACACCACAGCGTGCTCAATCTTATTTATGAACATAATGTTTTCAAACTTAGACCAAAGAAACAACAAAAAAGTTGGGTGCTGGTGCATCACGGTAGTGCTTTTATGGTACGCCATCTCCATTTTTACAGGTTATAGACCACCGAATCATTACCATTAAGTGTAAAGTACTCCCATACTCCCATACAATGTTGATTTGGGATCAAGTAGATTACCTGTGAAACAGTCCAGATCTTCCGTCAGCTCAGGTGCTGAGCGTTTCTTGAGGAGCTGGACACACACTTTCTTCATCCTTCGGGTCAGAAGAGGCAGACGTCCTTGCAGAGATCCCGACTCTACTCCGTCCTCCATCTTTAAAACCACATTCAGCTTAGCGGAATCCTGATATTTGTCAATAAGTGATGACGTCTTCAAAGGGCACTGGTTAAGAACCTGGACTTGCAGGTCCAGATTCTTTCCTGGCAGGGCTGGCTTGAGTGCCTTGTGCAGCCGGTGAAGGGGTGTGTCCTCTGGGTTTCTATCCACGTTATCTGGAGAAGCGCTGCTTTCCTCTTCAACCAGAGCAGGGAGACTGGGGCTATTCAGAGCCTCCTCAAACTTCTTGACGAACTTGAAGAGGGTGCTGAAGGGAAACCCGAGCGAGTCATGAAGATGCCCGTGGAGAAATGAGCCACTGATAATCTTACCGATGCGTCTTCTCCACAGACTGCTTGAGGGACCAGAAACTGACATCATTCCACTTGGAGATCTTGACAAAATCCTGCAGCGACAAAACGACATGCCAATGAGAAATACACGCGGCAAAACTGCAGTATTTGTATAAGAGAAAAGAAGACTGATGCGTACCTTCAGCTCCTTCTCAATGGGCTGTCTGAGCTGGAGGATTTTGGTGTTGATACACTCGGAAAACTGACTGTAGTATTTGTGCAGGTTCCACAGAAGATGACATAACTGACCTGTGGATTACAAATATGCATTCACTTCATGTCACAGCTTCGGAAATTGACAGAAAGCATATCTTGTACTGTATGTTCATGAATACAAATACATTTTTAGCATGAAAGGTACAAAACAAAGTGAAAAGTATGAGCTTGCAGCTGACCTCGTCCAGGCTCAGTTGGGAGCAGAAGGATGTGGCAGTGGAAAGTGAGCAGCATGGTCAAGCGGGTGTGGAACTCGCCCAGGTTGGCCCCTTCCATGAAAGCTTGGAGAGTGGACGACAACGAGGACAGGGAAAGGTCTCCCACATCTTGGCCTAGATAGAAAATCATGTGTAGTTTTCCACGGGCAAACAGAGCTACAGTTGCATACTGTGTGTTGTGTACCTGAATGGGCAGGCGTTGTCTGGTCGGCCAGGTATTTGGCTAATAGCTGGTAAATAGAGAACCAATGCTTGGTCGACTTCTCGGTGTGGCGCTTCACTGCATTGTCCAGACTGCTTGACCAACAACTGCCGCAAAAGATGCATTCAGTTTCACAATTGCCACACAAAAATCATCAATAAAATCCCCAGTGGAGTGTACCAACACATACATATGCAGGGTATGGAAGTGTGTGTGTGGCTAAAAACATTTGGTCTTACTTCAGCTCCAGCTTCCGCCATTGGATAATGAGCTGAGTCACCGCTTCCAGTTCTTTCTGCAGTGACACCGCACGGCTGGCGTTGTTCTCCCAGTCCTACGAGCAAGAAAACACCAACATGGGACATGAACATGTTTCATACATCCAGCATGGATTCTTTCTTTCTCTCAAATATTTCGGTATTTTCATTCAGTGTGAGGGACGTGGAAGATGTTGCATGGAGAGCTTACTTGTGCTTTGCTCAGCAGTATCTCCAGACCATTGAGGAATGCCGCTAGTGGACTGGACAAACCAAAACCCATGATCCTCTCGATCACCACAGTTAGCTGCAACACACAAATGTCGCTTTAAAAGTCATTCCTCGTTGATGGCGGTTAATTGGCTCCAGGTTAGACGATGAAAAGTCCTACCAAGTAGGATTTCCTATTTAAAAATGGAAGATTTTTGTAGCCAGAGCATAGAAAACCTGCTCAAAATACACACTGTAACATTATTAGAGTCCTCTAGGCAAGACATAGCACCCCTATAGTATCAAATCAACTTTATTTATAGAGCACTTTTCCTGCAAAGACATGCAATGCAAAGTGCTTTACAGAATTAAAAGCAATTACCACAATTAAAAGGAAAATATAATTACAAAGAAACCAATTGGAAGTGGACCAACTTTATGGAATGGTGTGTGATCCTGGGATACCTGATCCTGAAATCCCATTCATGACGACTCACCTGCACAAGGGCTGGGTGTTCTGGCCAGTCAGCGAGTCTCTGCTTGACAGCGATATTCATCTGCTCCAAGACGGCGAGACACAGGCGGGCCTCGCTCAGATTGGGATGTTGATAGAAGTCGTAAGGTCCTTCTGACTTGAGAACCAGAACATCTGACCCCGTCGCCCCGTTCACTGTGTTCTGAAGGAGAGTGGACAGCAGCAGCTCGCTGCCTGAAAGCAGCTGGTTCACGTCTGCATCTGTGGGGTATTAATAATACAATCAATACATTAATCATAATCATAAATCAACCATTTGCAGCGGAAGTGCAAGAAAGGCACTCACCAATCAGATGGTAGAAGTGTGTCATCACGGGGGCGGCGACTTGGTAAGAAGACACCAGGGTGTTAACGTAGTCGCTGACGTGAGCGGCCGGCGCCGTGCTCTGGTACCACAACGCCCGAGCGAACCCCAGACACAGGCGCTGGTGAATCTGCATCACTGTGGTCATTGCGACCGGGGAGAGAACACTACTGTCGTCTTCTCTGGCTTCTTCCTCCTGGCTTGCATCTGCTGGAGCCTCCAAGCTGGGCTCACTCATGTCTGCAAAGTCCTGGATGGGGAATCAAAATGGGAATATTTTCACTAGAGAACCTGTACTTCTGTTGGTCCTCTTCAGCTATTGCTGTGGTCTGTGGGAATGTGAGTGGTAATGCTTGACCTGTGTCATTGACTGGAACCTCAGGTTACCGAAGTATTTGGAAAAAAAATATATATATACATATATTTAGAAACACTGCAGTACTTCAACTCTAATGTTTAGGCTATTTAATTTGCAACATCTTGGCTTTCTTATTGTTTTTCTCCTTGTAGAATTGTATTTTTCTGTTATTTATATTAACATTCTGACATTTTAATAAAATTATGACTTTTTCCTCGTAAAATTATATTTTTATTTCAATATTATTGTTTATTCTTCTCATATTTTTACTTTATTCTGATTTCCCCCCCCCATAATAATATGACAACTCTTTGCCTTATTATGTTTTTACTCTACTAATGTTTCAACTTGGTTGCATGGCGGTCGTGTGGTTAGCACGCAGACCTCACAGCTAGGAGACCCGGGTTCAATTCCACTCTCGGCCATCCCTGTGTGGAGTTTGCATGTTCTCCCTGTGCATGCGTGGGTTTTCTCCGGGTACTCCGGTTTTCTCTAGGCGTTACAAAAACGCTCAGTTTGGACTCTTTTGGAAAAATAATCAGACTGTGTATAAATATTTATACTGTATATTTTTGTACTTTGACTTTTAATAGATGTGCCTGCACCTACTTCACCAAAATTCCTAGTATGTGTATGACCATACTTGGCATTAAACAATTTCTGATTTTCTTCCTCTGCTTGTCCTCATTAGGGTCGTGTGTATGCTGGAGCCTATCCCAGCTGACTTCAGGTACACACTGGACTGGTTTTCTCTTAATATTATGACTTTATTCTCTAATATTTACAACTATTCTTGTCAAATTACAACTTTTCTTTCTCCTAAGATTACAGTGTTCTTGTGTTCATATTATGACTATTTTCTACTTTATTCTTGTGAGATTTGGTCAGCCCTGCTCTAGAACAACAATCATTTTAATAATAACTTCACGGTAGGTGAAGACTGCATATTGTGTTGTGTATCCAGTGTGTGTAGGCCACACAGCAATCGTCAGTGGGCTCACAGTGCCAACGCTTGAGGTTGAACAGCTTATAGGAAACAGGAGCTCCGGTTAAATACCTTCTCAAACTGAGGGAACTGCCGTCGGAAGTCCCTCTCTTCCTGCTGGTCCTCGGTCAGTCCTGTGCCATGCAAGCGGCTGCCACTGCGGTACAGAGAAGCCTCCTGCTGTTCACGATCTCTCCTCTTCCTCTCCATCTCGTCCCACTCGTTTACAAGGGCCTGAAGGGGAATCAATGCCCAGGTAGAGTAAGAAAATAATGATGATTTTCATGAGGATATAAGCGTGATTGAGAGTGTCTGACCTGACAGATATGCGTGAAGGTGTTCCACGCTGCAGGACTAAACCGCCCCGCGCTCAGTGTGTGGCACTGTACAAACAGCAGAGCATTGAGGAGCAATGTGGACGGCTGCGCCAGCACATGACTTGTTCCTTGTGGCAGCAGCTTCCCGAGATGATGCACAACTTCCAGACTTTCATTGGAGCAGAGGAAGTCAGCCTGGGTCAGGTAGGATCGCTGACTGGAGGACAGGGAGGGAAAGGACAAAAGGCAGGACACCAGGTTGGGAAGTCCAGGCACATGACGTAGCGAGGCAGCCACTTGGGAGGCCACCAGCTTCATGCCATAACGGAGTTGGAGGATTCCAGCCTTTATGGGCTCCACCACGTCCGGGTACAGAGGGTAGTCCTCTTGCAGCCTCTCACAGAAGCACTGCTGGGAGTTCTGCCAGACGGCCTCCTTCTTCAGCAGGCCCTGGACAGCTGGCACTGAGGAGGAACCAGGCAGGGCGCTTTGCAAGCGAGAGAGCAGATCTTGCACTGCCGATGCCTGGCCAATGCTGAAGAGGTAGTGCTGGAGGTCCTGGAATAACTTTCCGTACTGTTGTTCCTGGGGACGACATGCCTGCTTCCGAGAGAGCTCAGCTATTTGCCCCTTCAGCTGCTGCATGCGGAGCCGCAGATATCTACACGCACAAACTCAAAGCGATTAGCATGAGGGTCAATACTACCATTTTCATCATTATATTGTAACAATTTTTGCATTATTATTATTATTTTTTAATTATTTAATTGTACAGACTTCATTGCTTCTTGTAGGGTGCTGTATCATTCCATCTGTTGTTTTCTGAAATCCGCAGTATTTGTGCTTTTATTGTCAATTTATTAGCCCACTCCCCCCCCCCCAAGTGTAACATTTACATATAATTTTCTGGATTGCATGTGTCTAATCTTGTGCATTAAAAAACAAGAACTTTGAGTACTTATTATAGTGTGTACCTGCTCTATAGGAGTCCACACCTCAATGGGCTGAAAAATTAGCATAATGGCTCCCCTTTAAAAAAAAAAAAAGAAATTTGGAAACATCCCGTGGGCCACATTAAGATGCTTGGTGGGCCTGATGTGGCCCACTTGCTGCAGTTTTCCCACCCCTGTGATAATGTATAATTTATATTGCATGTAGTAAATGTCATTCTCATCTTTCTCATTCATTCCTGGCTCAAACCTGATTCGGGGATGCTGGATGCCATCAGTCGTGCTGATCTCCAATTCTGCCCCGGTCGCCAGCTCAGATGATAAGCTCCGTGTTTTCCACTCCTTATGCAATATTTCCAACTACAAGCATGGAGAAAGACAAACATCAGTGGATACCCGTTTCTTCCCTGGAGTCTATACATGTAATGAACCCATATAATACATGCATGATACAAAAAAAAATAAAATCATAAAAAAATCCATGCATTTTTACCTAGTATGTGTTGTTTTGTTCATTGTTACGAAATAAGTGGATGCTAACAGTTACTTGTACCTCTTGCTGGGCATAGCCCAGTTTGTAGGCCCGCTTCACAGCTGGGTCAAAGATGGTTTGGGGTGTCCACACTTTGATCTGGAGCAAGCCCATGTTGACCCAAAACACACCCGCGCACGCTAAAGAGTTGCTGCCTTCAACTTTGCTTTGAGTGTATTCCTGCAGGCAGGCGATGCAGCCGTGCACTATTCCATCCGGGATCACTTTGGTGGCAAGGAGGTCTCTGAGGATCCCCTGGATCTCCTGAGCGGCCATCAGCGGGTGAGGTTGCTCAAGCAGGCTCTGGCAGGACTCCGTGTAAGACTCCTGCAGGCCAGGAGGCAACAGGTCTGTCATGCTGAGTAGCTGTCGACGCAGAACCGCGCCCTGGAGTCTCGAATCTGTGCATCTGAAGGAAAAAAAGACGTTGAAAAATGCAACCTGGACGGAAGTCATGTTGACAAGCTGTCATTTCGACCAACTTTAAGTCCGCCAGTGCTGGAAAGGTCATATTGTCCCACAAGACTGCTGACAAATCCTGGAGCTGCTGAAGCTTGTCCTGCCACTCTCCCAGCGTCACGTTGGAGATGGAAAGGAGGGCGGTGCCAGATGGTTCCCACTGTCTCCCAGTCTCACTGCTGCCGAGCACTTCCAGTGTGCAATGGGACCACACGGCTTTACTTAGCAAGGCTGGGCCCTGAACCACAATGACATTGCATCATCACGCCAGCAGCCAACGTGTATTGATTAAGCCGCAAAAAATATCGTGAGAGCAATACCATGTTCTTAGCTCCGCCACGTGTCTTTGGTTGCAGCTCTCGGTCAGCGTTGAGGGGGTCCCATTTCTGCCAGCGGTCAGGCTCTGAAGCGGCACCGTTTGTCCACAAGGCAGCCAAAGCCGCTGACAGCAGCTCACACCACACAAACTGCAGCTCCTCCACTGGCTGATGGCAAAATAATCACTTTTACATCACTCGACCCTCTTCATCCTCAACTGTGCTGTAAACAACTACAGTAACAACTCGAAACCTCAAGTTCATTTAAGTAAGCATTCGTTTTATTAATCTTCGCTCGCTGAATGTACTGCAAAAAAGGTCAGTAAGGATAATTCATAATGCCGCCTACAGAGAACATACTAACTCCTTATTGCTAAAATCACAAATACTACAATACTTAAATTTAATAAATTAAAATTAAATAAAAAAAATAATAATAAATTAAAATTAAAAAAAATAAATTAAAAAAAATAAATTAAAAACATTAAAATTAAAATTAAAGTAACGTAAACTATTAGGAAAGCAGGAAGTGAACAAATGTAACAGTTACTGATTGTAAAAGTACCAGATGGAGGGGTAGGATTTAATAAGCTTTGCTTCTTCCTACTCCTTTTGGACATGTGGAACTGGGAACTGATTATGGGATGCACTCAATTGGAATCTGATGCATGTTGAAATGAAATAAAACCATTACCATTAATTACTTAAGTCAGTTAAATGTACAATCAAATAAAATGAGTAAAATAATAATAAATATATATATATTTTTAAATAACCTTTTCACTCTTGAGAAGAAACCAGAGTGGCAGCAGCTGGCTGACATTCATCGGTGTGGACTGAAGGCAGTAGTGAAGATGTCTGGAAAGTTCTAGACGGAATTTCTCCTCTGCTTCTCCGTCTCTATGAATCAAATGAAAACAGGTTGATTAAAATGCTAGCGGTGGTTTCTCTTTTGTGGTGGATTGATGCTTTACCCGCGTGTGAAAGACAACTGGATTAAATCTGCGCTGAGTCGCAGCTGATTGAGGGCAGCCACTTCCTCCGTCAGCGGCCATAGTTGAGCCCTGCGGCTCAGGTCCCGCAGGTCTCGCTGAGACAGAGGAACTCCTGTGTCTGTTGATTGGTCCTCTCCGGACATCGCCTGGGTCTCCATGACACCCCTGGAAGTCATTAGGTGCAGCTGCTGATCCACACTTGACACCAACCTCTCCAATATTCCTGATGGAAAACAACAAATGCTTATTATTGGATGGCTGGGTGCTGGGATACAATTTATGATGTACCGTACCGTTTACTTTTGTTTCCCATATTACAGTTTTTTCTTATTTTCACTCATTATATCTTCTATATTGGGTAAGAGGAGTGTAAAGGTCATGTGGGGTTGTTATTTCAAGTCGAGAGGGCTCTAATAATGTTTAAGAGTGTGTTTATAATGTGGTAAACAATGCTCTACAAAAACATTCATAAATAAGGAATCCTACTTTGCAGGAATTAACTTAATGAACACATAAATCAGAGATTGCTGTGCATATACTTTTTATATGGACTTTCATAAATCACCAGAACGATTACTTTGCTCGCCTTTACAACTTCAGAGAATAGAACTAATCATGCTGGTGGCAAAGCCTACCAGATTTCTGTGGATCCAGTTGGTTGTTTGCGAGCAGAACCAGGCCCCAGGCTTCGAGCAGACTCTCCTTAACGTCCACACCGAGTCCTGCAATCTGAAGACAGACTAACTCCCGCTTCCAGGAGCTGAAGGCGTGATCAAATGTGAGCTGACGCACATCCAGGGTTTTACTGAGGACCCTCAGCTGCGTTGCGCAGTCCGCAACACTCTGCAACTAAACAACACAAGGGGATCTTATTAAGATTGTGTCAATGATGTTCAATGTATGAGATGGAAATCCTAAAATATGGCTGGTCAGGTGAGGAGCAAGCAGCATAGAAAAAGGATGGATGGATGGATGGAGGTTCAAAACCAGTCTTTAATGGCCCTGGGAACATTCTAAAAATAAATATTATGAGAAGGAAACATAAAAAAGTTTCATTTTTTAGGTGTTAGGAATAAGATGACAATATGAGGGGGGAAAACGACAAGAAGAAAAAAACAACAGCAAAAAGGAGGGAATTTAACTTTGTCAAAAAACATAAAAAAATAAAGATGACGCGATTAATCACAAGTTATCAGAAAATGTGATCAATCCAAGTTAAATATTAAATCGATGAAAAAAACATCTAACCTTGAATGGCAGTGATTTCCCCAGTGTTTTCTGGACGCCTTTTAGAAAAGCAGCTACGCACGCTGGAGTGGACAGAAGCTTCTGGATGGCTCCCGAAACTGCTTTCAGCTCCTGGTGGCCGCTGAGGAAAACGCATCACGGTGGTTACAAATACAAAATTTGAAAAAAAAGAAGCAAAATAGCACAAATGCAAATGAATAATCAAGCTTACTGAAATGTGGCGTGAGCGTCTCCAAGCAAGAGCAGCGGCAGACGGAGATGGAGGTGCTTCTGTACCCACTGCCAGTGCAGCGACAGCACGGCGATCCCTTTTGCGTCCGCTGGCATCGTGCTGCAAACATCCCAGAAACGATCACGCCACGACAGGATCTCCAGGACCTGAACACAAAATGGAAAGTAGAACCAGAAAGAACATTTCAACAGGACAAGCCGGCATATTTGCTATTGTTCTGTCATCAGTAATCAGCAGTAGAGGTTTCCGCTAAATATCAGTTCTCAGCAACAAAATTGAGAAAAATACACATTTCTTATTCTTGTATATGACTATATGGTTCTAACATATCTTACTTATTGTGTGGAAATATGGGCTAATAACTATAAAAGCAATCTTCACTTGCTAAATGTACTGCAAAAAAGGGCAGTAAGGATAATTCATAATGCCGCCTACAGAGAACATACTAACTCCTTATTTCTAAAATCACAAATACTTCAACTTGCTGATATAGTTCATCTTCAAACAGCTAAAATAAAATTAAAAAAATAATAAAAAAATTGAACTATATTAGGAAAGCAGGAAGTGAACAAATGTAACAGTGACTGATTGGAAAAGTACCAGATGGAGGGGTAGGATTTAATAAGCTTTGCTTCTTCCTACTCCTTTTGGACATGTGGAACTGGGAACTGATTATGGGATGCACTCAATTGGAATCTGATGCATGTTCACATGAAATAAAAGCATGACCATATACAATATATATTACTAACCTCAAACATATTGTGGTCTGAGATATAAGCCTGGCCGCTCTGAATAGCGTCAAGCGTGAAGGAATCAAACAGGTGAAAGAAAGCGCACAGGTGCATCAGCACTGGATGAGGCAGGTGACCAATATCCACCGTCTCTGTTATGAAAAGGAAATACGATTACTGTCAAGCTTCCACCAGTCAGCTAAGAAGATAGCATGTATGAAAAAACTCAACAAAAGATTCTACTCCATGTTTCCTGTGCATACTTTTGGAGAAGGCTGCGGCAATCCTCAGGGCACAGTTCTGAGCAGACGAGTTCATAGCCGAGGTGCAAATTACAACCCTCTCCTCTCTGTCCATCATGAGAGTCATCCTGCAAAAAAATACACAATACCGATACTCCAATTATTCCCCAATTGCAGCAGTGGTATACCCATATCACATTAGAAGCGTTACTTTCACTATCAAATGTCTTATTTGTTTGCACGGTAGAAGGTGGTGGAGCAAAAGGATGACTACCACTCAACGTGCAAACCTGTAGAACCATATCCACCATCATTTAGTCTTCCCTTATTGGACGCTTTTGGCACTGGACAAACTTGACACCACCTTCCTATTTGGCTGCTGAGGGAGTTCGGAAAAAGTAAGTCAACACTGCCACCGAGTGGCCATGTGAGGTGTAGAAACACGTCATGTGTTTGAAAGTTCTCCTGTAGGGTCTTAGAATTTCCGTGGAATTGACCAATAAAAAGAGAATCTACTGTTAAGCGTGAAATCTGGTGAAAAACATAACATAATGTGAACTAGGGGTGTGTATTGGCAAGAATCTGGCCATGCGATACGTATCATGATACTAGGATCACCATACGATATATCACGATACCGTTAACAAGGCCATATTTTTTTTAATTATTATTTAAATTATTTCCTGGAAAAACTGAATTACAGCATCAGAACAGTATGTTATGCTGTATCACAAACTTTCCTCTGTAAAAACTTAAAGTGTAGGATTTGGATAAAAAAAGCTTTAACAACTAGCTTTAAATTAAAAAAAAAAAAACATAAAAAACAAATAAATTGTGTGAGTGAGTGAACAGGGTTGCTGCCCTACCTGTTGGTAACTGCATCCAGTGACTGGAGATAATCCACGTAGCTTTCCTGGTCTTCAAAACGCTTGGTGGCTAAAATATCCATGTACTGCTTGTTCCAGCGCATGTCCGCCAACATCCTGCACTCGTCTGATAACACACAAAATTGCTTCTGTTTTTACTTCCTGTTTGTACATAGTACTTCCTAACATTACTGACACCTAGTGACCCGTGTAGAATAGTACATATGATCACAATGCCTTATGTTTGTATATTACGTCATTCATTAGATCATGTATTTTTTGAAGATTGAAACCGTGAAATCTGTTCTTTTCCTCAACCAGACATTGTTTTCGTTACATTCTCTTAGAACTACATTCATTAACCTACAAAAAATGACTATATAATACTTGAATACAATTAAATCCATACAAAAACCCTATACAGGAAATTATTTCAAACGAAAACGAAAATGTTACCTTTGCTGTGTGGCTGGAGAAGAGCAGAAAGGGATTTTCCCTGAGCAGCCAGATTACTGGTGAAGGCGGCCTTTAGCGCTCTGCTTCCTGCTTCCACTTGAACCAAAACCACATCTGCAAAACATCATGCTTTCATCTGATCTTCCATGTGGATGTCTAAGTCAAATATTCCATGCCAAATAAGTCCTATAACAAGCCATTTGTGCTTAAAGTAAGCGTGTGGGTTGTCGTCAAGAGTTACTAGGACGGTGTATGGTCATGGTGGCCCCAGTGAGCACCCTACGGTTACTACTTAGGTGTCGTCACTAACCAGGTAAGTATCGGTAGCTCTTCCTCAAATGGGACAGCCAGCGGCTGCGCATGATCCAGTCTCCATGAGAGGCTCTCTCCGTGATAAGTTTCACCGCCGTGGGCATCAGCTGCAGAACATCTTGGTCTGGATTTTGCCCTCCGTCTGAGAACACCAGACCTTCATGGACACCACCACTCTCCAATGCTCTCTGCAGGTCACTCAGACATAGTGGGCGATTCCTGGGCAGACAATATCAAGTGTTGCCTTCTTTTTCTTCCGTTTCATTGTTAAGGTGCTTAGACCTGACATTAACGCATTAACACTTTATTTATGCTTTAACTACAAAAATATTTATTTTATTTATAAATAAGGATTCCAACCTCGCCAAAATGTATATGTTCGAGGTTCGGGTTCTCACCGTTGACCCTGCAAACTGAGGGCGTTGAGGCAAAAAGACAAGACCTGTCCATCACGGAGGATAGTAGAGAAACAGGAATCCTCTGTGGCGAGCAATGCCGACGCAAGGCTGTCAGGCCAAACACCAGCACACAGTAAGCCACTTCCCCAGTCCTCGTCCAGGACTGTCAGGTTCTGCTCTATCATCTTCATGGCCAGCTGGAAAAACGGGAGCAAACGCACTCCATGACGGTCCTCCAAGGCTGCTGCGTGCACTTGTGAAATGGCGAATGATGGTTGCTACCTTTAGGTTGGCAGGGGTGCGTTGGCAGAGTGCGTACGCCTCTCCGCAGGCGTGCTTCAGTGCGCTGGCTAAATCCACACCTCTCTGCAGCTGGCAGGACAGCAGGGTGGCAGCATGCAGCATGGAAGCCACCGACGAGGCAGGGGAATCTAAAGAAAGCAAGATGTACTCATTGTGCAGAGTAAGCGTACGTTACGGATCTCGTTTCGCAGACGCTCACCCCAGATGGCGCCTTTGACGCTTTTATGTATGTCAATCAGCAAATTACACACGCAGTCTCCGGTCACTCCTGCACAGCCAAGCAATGTTTTCAAATCCAATGTGTCCCAGGAGATGCCCTCGTTCTCCCCAGGGATGTAGACCTCCACCCCTCTGTTCCTCATGGCTCTAGAGAGCTCCCCGTGCACAGGGTCCATTGTCAGGAACAACCTGCTCAGCACAAAACGCATCTTTAGCGATTTGGAGCAAATTCATAATCCTAATAATGAAATAATACTACCTGAAATTAGGATGTGGTGTGATTTTAGGGGTGCTCCCATCGATGATCCCGCGTTCGTTAATGGTGAGAGATCCACCAGGTTCCAGCAGGGCATTGAGACGATCCAGTACAGAGGCACTAAGCATAACAAACACTTTCAGTTCATCCATTTGATAAAATTACTAAGAACATTATTTTTAAATCGGTAATGACAACCTAAAAGGCATCAGTAGCTCAGTCCACTTGGCTTAGGACCATGGAGTCGAAGGTGTGAATCCCGGTGCAGAGTACTGCCTACCTGCAGAAGTTCACATTGTCCATGAGCAACCAGTCGCCGGCCTGCAGGGCTTGGATCAGCATGCCGTCCAACCACTCGAAGCCTCCAGTGTTGTTGCCATCCTCCTGCTGGGTCAGGCGCACTTTCAGCAGCTTCAAGTCCTCTTGCAGCTGGGACACATCTAAGGGTTTAGCACAATCAGTAACTGTTCCTGCTTTCCGTAATACAGTTTAAGGTTTTTTTGTTTTGTTTTAATTTTTGTAATTTTTTGTCCCGTACTGAAGTACTGAAATGACTGCAATTTTTTTTTTATTTTGGCTTTAATTTTCTTGTTAAATTCTATTTTTTAATGAATGTATTTTTATTTTTAAATCAGACACCCCTAATTTAAGACTTCTAACTGTCTCAGTGTCCCCACAGTGGAGCAGGAGAAGAGGAAGTCCGGCCATTCCCTCACCCAGGACCCATATGGAAATGCATGGCGGTGCATATGGTATCACTATTGACAGCGTCTGAGTCTTGCCTGTGAACGCTCTGAGCTTGGAGTTGAGCTTTTCCAGGAGGACGACGATGGCTTCCAGTTTGTTTACGGCTTCAGAGGTGACGCTTATCAACTCCTCCTCCTTCAGCCAGCGGCAAAACAGGCCCCATTTTTTCAGCAGAAGCTCTGTCTCTTTCAGGCAGTCATCCGGCGACAACAAGCCATGCCTTGTTACCATAGCAACTAAATAGTCCACGCTTTCAAGAACATGTTGCCATGGCCGCATGATATCCACCTAAAAGAAGAGGTACGGCATTGTCATGGGGGTGCGTGGCTGAAAATGAAAACCAAAAAGGGGTAAAGGTCTGACATGTTTAGATGATGATGAATACCTGCTCAAAGCCTCCTAGCAACTCCGTCGTGTCCATGGCGCTGTTCATTGCCATGACTCTGAGGCGCTTTCCGGCCAAGGCGGCCAGTAGTCTCACCAGGCTGGTCTTCCCGCTGCCCGTTGGCCCAACCAGGATGCTCATCCAGCCCATTTCCACACATTTCATCAAGGACTCGAGGGGTCCCAGTGCTTGGTGTGTGATGGACAACGGAGGCTCCGAGGATACATGGCCTCCGCCATGGCGCTGCAGGACAGAAAACCCCACCTAACGGGAGTTTTTCAACAAAGAAATGATGACTATTTTGGAATGTGCTCCAGCAAAAAAGGTGCTTGGACATTTGGACTTACCTGTACGGTGAGTGGCGTCATATGGAATTGTCTGGAACACATGTAGGGATCAAAGTCCTGCCCGAACACCTTCTTGAACACAGCCAATACCTGTGTTGCACAGCATACAGTATATCGCACCATCAGCATGACAAATATTAAACAGATTCCATATACGTACAGTAATGCCTTATAGCACCGACAGTGATAAGTGAATATTCCCACCATGTAGGATTCCTGATTCATAAATGGAATATTTTCATAGTTAGAGCATAGAAAATCTGTTGGGCAACCTTCTAAATATGTTTTTTAACAGGATTAGAGCCCTCTTGACATGAACTAACACCCCAATAGTGATCTATACACTCCTATTACTCTATATAGTAAACATAATGACAAAATAAGACAAAAACTAAACATAATAAAAACTGACACGTTGTCACTGGAGACTTCCTTGTTTTCGTTTTTTTTACTTCCTGTTCTGTACAGTACCGATTCAACTTCCTGTACAGTGCTGTAGGGGTTCAACGTTGAGTTTTAGCTTGTAACGCATCTTGTTGTGAGATCATTCAAACCTGCAATAAACGCCTGTTGTTCTGGTGATTAAGTCCGGTGCTCGTTTGGATGCTGGAAAATGCTTCATTTAAGCCAAAAACAAACAATGTGAAAATGAGTGAAATATGTTTTTTTCTTACTAATAATAGACCATATTCAACCACAAAAAGTGGTGAACTAGACAAGTACTTTAAACAGTTCAGGTTTTTCTTTTTATATTACACCTTTTAGTTGTCTATTTTTGCAATTTTATTTTTTTTATTATTCTTTTTTGTGCCCATTTAAAAATGACTCATGATCTGCAAACGGCCCCCCAACACACACTTGTCAAGTGTCAACAGAATCATATCCTAGCTGTACTGTCTTGCACAGGTCCAAATTTGAAAAATCCAGACCTGGCCCTCCCATCAGTAGTCAGGGAGGATGGTGAGGAAGGATGTACTGCATCAATGTTGTGTTGTTTCATCGTGAAAGCGTTAAAAAAAAGGGATTACCTGCGCCTTATCAGCCTCTGTTCTCATCCTCTCTGCATACAACAAAGCCACATGTTGGCCGGGATGGATGGATCCCGGTGACTGGTCGGCTTGTATTAGCTGACACCAGCGGAATATGTCACGCAGGTTGAACTCCCAGGGGCTTCCTTTCTGACCCCAGCGTCGCTCCACACTCACCTCTTGGACAAGCTACAAGATCGTATGGAAAAATGGCACCATTTGGCAAGTCCGCATCAAGCCTTCTTTCAAATGAACATTTGAAACCAACAAGATGTGTTGATGGGCTGCACGGCGTTCCGAGTGGTTAGCTTCACAGCTAGGAGACTCGAGTTCAATTCCACCCTCGGCCATCTCTGTGTGGAGTTTGCATGTGAATGGTTGTTTGTCTATATGTGCCCTGTGATTGGCTGTTGACCAGTCCGGGGTGTACCCCGACTCTCGCCCCAAAGACAGCTGGGATAGGCTCCAGCACCCCCGCGACCCTCGTGAGGATAAGCGGTAGAAAATGAATGAATGAATGAATGAATGAATGAATGAAAGATCTACAACTTGTTCTATATAAGTTCTATAACTCTTTAATGTGCGATAGGTCAGCTTAGCGTGGGTTCCGGCCCATGTCAGGAATTATTGTGACATCATTCAAACCTGCAATAGAAACCTGTTGTTCCAGCCATCATGTCTGGTGCTTGTGTGTCCTAACATTACCGATACCCAGTGACCAATGCACCATACTACGTATCATCACAACATTTTTGAGCCTGCGGTAATGCTAAAGTAGCCACATGAAAAACTTACCCTGTCGCTGAACTCCACCATTCGAGAAAGGATTTGTTGATCAATGCTGGGAAATATCGAGTTCCCTATGAACTCCATGTCTTTGTTGGTGAGCTGGTCCACAAACACCTGGAAAGAAAGCAGCCATCGGTAACAAACACAAAATGATCAAAACATTAAAAAAGACTACATGGATCATCTTTACACTATACAACACTATTGAATTCAAGAAATAACTCATAGCAAAACAGGAAGGTGGTGTCCGTGTTGATGTCACTGCCATTGTAGATAGATAGATAGATAGACTTTATTGTCATTGAACAACACATCAGTGAAATTGCCAACCAAATGTCGTTGCCTGGCTCCCGTATAATAATAAATAATAATGTGGAGAATAAATAGATGACATCAAATATGAACAATGTACAGCGTAAACAGTAATTTGTACAAATAATTTAGAATAAATAATAATAATTTAAAGTTTTGCGTGTGCGTGTGGACAGGTAGACATTGTGTCTTTGGCAACAAAATTGTTAATTATCCCTTTCAATCAGTTTTATGCACGTAAAACTATAACTATAAAACTATCTGCAGCAGATCAGGCGTACAGTATAAGCAACGATTGTACATGTGTTTATTGTTACCTGTGTGAATCGGTTCAGGAATGATTTGGGAAGGCCCTTACGACCCCCACCTTGAGTGTAAGGATTCTGACAGCCGAAGATTTTTGTCTTCTCGTGCTGAACTTGGAAGGTGACGCCCAGCTCGGGGATGAAGACCTCCGCTCTGTGGTCAAAACACGCGTTCAGTCCCTCCAACACCGGCTGGGACGCCAGGTTCAGCTGTCAGCACAAAACCAAACAGGAAAAAGTTACATCGACGAACACCCCTTTCTCAGTCCACAAGGAGCAGGAAGAATTATTTTTTATTTTTATTTTTAATTTTTTGTTTTTAATTTTTATCTTTAATTTGTAGTTTTTAATTTTTAATTTTAATGGAATATTTTAGTAGACGAACTTCTACCTTCGACCTACTATTTTTAACATTATTAGAGACCTCTAGACATAAAATAACACCTCCATAGTGGCCGTTACGCTCCTATTACCCAATATAGTGGACATAATATGCAATGAAAATGAAATGGCAATATTGAAGCTCATGTGTGTTGCTGTAAATGTTGCTGTAAACGCAGACAGGAAGTGACGTCGTGAGTTTGAGCTTTGCATAGGCTACAGCCGCAACATTAAGGCAAGGCGAGTTTATTTACAGAAGCACCATTGGTACACAAGGAAATTCATAGCGCACTACAGAAAACGAGGATTTACTTAATTATCTTAATGTTTGGTTTGTACCTCGTCAAGGAGAACCCAGTGGCCTGCCTTCAGAGCGGCCAGAAGCGGACCATCTCGCCATGCAAACTGTCCTCCCTTCCCTCCCTCTACGGGGAGATCCGTGCCAAACAAGTCAGTGACGTCCTGTCAAGGAACGGTACTTCATTAATGACGCTTATTTGTTTCATTTGTCTTATTTGTCCGACTTACCGTCTGCTCTGACAGGTTGATTCTGACCAGGTGGTTCCCTGAAGCTTTTGCCAGTGCAGACACCAGACTTGTTTTACCCACGCCAGGAGATCCTTCCAACAGAACTGGCCTCTGCAGCTTCAATGCCCGCAAAAGCCTCTGGGCGTTCATTGCAGTGGTGCCTGCTGCAATGGTGTAGTCGGACAGGGCATGGCTCTCGGTGAGAGGACCTACAAGGACACACGGGTATTTGTAAGGGGCTGAAGTACTCCTATGTAAGACTTCCTTATGTGGATTGGTCCAAACTATACCTAAGGAGATGTAGAAGGGCTTGATGCCAAAGACGTCTTCACCCCACTGAGGTTCTCGTGGTAGGCTGGTGTCGTACATCCTCAAAACCTCCAGTATCTCCTCATCCACTTTATTCATTCTACTCAATCGCTCCTGCAGGAAGGCCAGGCACATCCTGCGTGCTGTGATGGCGTCATGGGAACAGGACACGGTGGTTCCTTGAAGAAATACGCAGTAGACAATGCAGGACTTACACCTTTTTTCTGACATTTGCAATTTGGCAGAAGACCCAGCAGGAGTTGAACAGTGCGCTCACCTGAACCGATGCCATCGATGTAAACCAGACACGCAGCGTGGATGAGAGCTTTAACAGCGTCAAAGTCTGCACGTTCTTCAACATTCAGGGCTCCATCCTGGTCCTGCTCGCACACAGCGTTCATGAAGTTCACCCATGAAAGAATATCTCTCACACTGAGGATGCAGCGTCGACCAAAATCCTGAAGCGTCAACCACTCGATGAAATCCAGAATGAGGTCGGCAATATCGCCTCCTGCGTGTGAGAGCAAAAACATCTTGAACAACTCGTGTCTCGATATTTCTTACTTGGGTATAATAACGTGTTCATAGAACTGTATTATATGTATTTTTTCTGTAAAAGTACCGTATTTTCTGGACTATAAGTCACTTTTTTTTCATAGGTTGGCAGTTTCTGTGACTTATACTCCTTAGCGACTTATAAATAAAAAAATATATATATAATTTGACAGACAGCCACAAGAGGGCACTCTAGACTTTTGCACTGATATCTGCTATTCCTTAACAATTGAATATTTAAACAGTAGACGTTAGCTTACAAAGACAACTGAGAATGACAGAAAAACTGATGGTGACTAGAAGTTTCCCACTAAATATGCGACTTATACTCCAGCGTGACTTATGTATGTTTTTTCTAGTTGATTATGCATTTTGGCATTGTGCGAGTTATACTCCGGAGCGACTTAGTCCAAAAAATACGGTATAGATATATATATATATACCATCGAGTGCTAGACCAGGGCGGAGATTGTGTTGGATGATCTGGCGTAGGTCAGTCCTCCCGTTGCTCTGAGGACACCAGATCTCGGTGAACCGGTTCCTGAGGGCAGGAGAAAGCTGTCCAAGAGTAGAAAGTACACATAAACATTAGCGTGACAATAAAAATAAAGCAGCCATCCATCCACATCAAAGTCAGTCACTTTCATATGGTATCTGAACATCACAGTGGGCAGGTAGGAGATACTGTATATAAACACTCGCACACATACACGGTAGGGATGGTGTACAAACTAATTTATAACCCTTATTTAACGTTGCTTTCTCTATTCTGGCTCTCTGTTACAAATACTTGCATACCATTGTTGTACTGCTCATGCTATTTGGAGCTGCCACACTTAGATAATCAATGATTAATGGATTCATCAATAACTACAGTGGTATGAAAAGGTATCTGAACCTTTTGGAATTTCTCAAATTTCTGCATGAAATCACCATCAAATGTGATCTGATCTTTGTCAAAATCACACAGATGGAAAAAACAGTGTCTGCTTTAACTAAAACCACCCAAACATTTATAGGTTTTCATATTTTAATGAGGATAACATGCAAACAATGACAGAAGGGGGAGGAGTAAGTAACTAAAAATAAATTAAAACAGACCCTTTCGTCTGGAAGCACAAATGAAAAGGAAATATTGCTGGAATAGGTGCAGATTCTGGAAGCTCTAGAATCAATACATAGGGTCGAAAATAGGCCCTTTAATAGAAACAAGCTTCAGGTTGATCGACTAAGAAAATAACATCTTTACCTCCTTCTTGCCAAAATCTCCTCCAGGGTTCATGGTGGCAACCAAACGGAAATCTTCATCTGCTGTGATGAGCTCCACGTGATTATCATCACCGCTGCCTTTCTCCGCCAGCACTAGCGACTTCTCCGTCTCCACAACACTGACCAAGACATTCACCAGGACATTCCCAAAAAGTATTACCCGTGTATAGCTTAAAAAGAAAGCATGTGAGTGTAAAGTTTGCTCACCTGTTCAGTCTCTCCAGCACGGAATCGTCTGCCAAGGAGATCTCGTCCAGAAGGAGCACTCCACCTTCCTTCATGGCTAAAACCAAGGGACCGTCATGCCACTCAAACAACCTGCATTCATCACCCTCAGCCTGCAACCACACACAGCACAGAAATTCACCTGGAAGAATATGGAGTTCAATCATGCCAATATCTCAGAAACACAAACAAAACACAACAAACTCAGTGTAGTTCACAAATACTAAACATGATTGATGCTGCGGTTCTCACTGGGAGTGACCAGGATGGATAGGATCAAGAAGGAGTACATCAGAGGGACTTTACATGTTAGATAAAGTCAGAGAGTCCAGACTGAGATGGTCCGGACATGTCCAGAGGAAAGACTGGGGGAAGGGAATGAGGATCGAACTGCTGACCATCTGGTTTCTGGACGACCTCTTGAGCCACTGCATCCCTCAACTTCCTTCAGGTAAAATTACTGCCGTTTTGTTCCATTTTTGCAGTGTTTCTTATTTTTATTATTGATTGTTTTTTAACCCCAGAGTACCTGGCTGGACTGTCTGACGGGACGCAAGCCTCCCAGGAAGTCGGATGTTTCCATGTGTAAGTGACAGTTGACAGAAAAAAACCTCTGGCCAGCTAATGCTGCAAACATCTGGCAGATTGTAGTCTTTCCACACCTAGCAGAGTAAGGTAAAAAAAAAAAAAAAAAAGACAAGCGTGAGGATTCAGCACCAGGGATAAAGCAATTAGTATATAGTAAGAAATGAACCAGAATTGCAAAATCCCAAAAGATGTCCAAGAAGGACCTTCAGCACCTTACCCGGTGTCTCCCACCAGCAGCACTGACTCCCCAAATCGAAGCGCTCGGCCGACGAGCACGGCGAGCCTCCTCATGCTTTGCGTCCACACCACATGGCCAAACTCCTCCGGCACTCCAACATCGCTATCAACTGGACCTGCCAATCACGGCACGTGTTCAAGGAGCAGGAAGCAGCAGGAAAGACGAATGAAGTCAATTTGGAGTCAACTTACTAAACTGCTTGGCGACCTGTTTCAGAGAGAAGAGCATTTCTGGGTTCACGGTCCTCTTCAGGTTCTTCTCCAGGATGCACAGGATGGTAGCCTCCTCCTCTGGCTTTCTAACGCGGCCTGCCAGCAGCATGTAGCCTGACCGAGCGGATGACGGCAGGATTAAGGTTCTGCATGAGCATCAGATCAAGATGAAGCATTTGTGGCAATCCTTACCGTCGTCTGCCAAATGCTGCAACCAGTCCTGAGAGGCTTCCGTCTGTTCTTCCAGCCTGTAGCGATCTGCCCAGCGGAAGAGATCCCTGAGGGTGATGAAGCCATGCTTGCCCGCAAAGACGGAAGACCCTCTGCGCAAGGACTGCCAACATAATGAGCACCAGACTTGGTAATGGTAATGGTTTTATTTCATTCCAATTGAGTGCATCCCATAATCAGTTCCCAGTTCCACATGTCCGAAAGGAGTAGGAAGAAGCAAAGCTTATTAAAACCTACCCCTCCATCTGGTACTTTTACAATTAGTAAATGTTACATTTGTTCACTTCCTGCTTTCCAGAATACAGTTTAAATTTTTTTTTAAAATAATATACCTCGTACTTCGAAGTACTTCCTTAAAAAGATCATCTCAGCAGAATTCTATGCTTTTAGCTTGTTAGCTTCCTTCATCGTGAGTGAGCAATGGCAAATGAAGAAATACATCATTCTTGTATATCTTGGATGTCATAACAACTACGACGACGTACCTGTAGATCAGTCATGACTTTGACCAGTTTGGTGCAGTATGACGGAGGCATTCTGCACCTCTGATGGAGGATAGTCTCCAGCTCCCGGCTCGGTAGCTCATCAAAATGTAGCTCCACAAAGCGGTTCCTGAATGCCCTGGAAAGCACCTTTAGGTAAAGCAGAGCCCAAAGTTACAATGTTTCATGTGAGTGCCGTGTATCTTTCTATTCCCACACAGATACAATCAACTTTTAGTTTCGCTCCAAATCACATTTTTTTCATTAAAAAAATGTTCCGACTAATAACGACACTGATGAATATTTAGGATATGGTTTGATAGAATACCTTCCTACCCCCGTAGAGACCAGGGGGGTTCTGTGTTGCAAACAACATGAATCTTGGGTGAGCCTTGATCACTTCCTGTGTCTCTGGCACAAAAAGCTCCCTGTTGTCATCCAGCAGCCTGTTCAGGGCCTCCAGAACATCGGTGGGGGCCAAGTTCAACTCATCTAGGATGATCCAGTAACCCTTCCTCATGGCACTGATCAGGATGCCTAAAAGCAAGTCAAGAACAGAACACATTTGCAGCGACACGAACAAAAATCTCATTAAATCTTATTTTCTCCTATTATGTCTATTATATGATTATAATAATTAATAAACTTAATTTTCTTAAGAGAAGAAAATTGATAAAGTCGAAATAAGGAAAATAAAGGGAGGAAAAAAACCTCCAAAAAAACAGCTGTAAAAGATGTCATTTTAGTTGAAACACTAAAGACATTTTTTAAAGTCGTAATATGATAAGAAAAAGAAAATTCAGTTTGGTTCTTACCCTCTGTGAACACCAGTTTGCCCCGATCATCTGATGAGTAGCATCCTATGTACTCCTGGATGTCGGTGTGCTCATGGTTGTTGATTCTAACGCATTGGTTACCAGTGGCCGTAGCCAACCAGCGGATAAGACTGGTCTTCCCCACGGATGTTTCCCCCTGGATGAGTACTGGGTGAGTTCTGTAAAGACAAAACATAGGTGAGAGAGTAAGAAATGACTAAAATGTAACTATAGGGGTGTTATTTCATGATTGGAGGTCTCTAATAATGTTAAAAACTGTATTTAGAAGATGGTAAACATAAGGTTCCAACACTTTGAATTCACTCATATCTGAATAACGTTTATGTTCATTCTTAGGTCTTGTTCAGGGGTGTCCTAACTGTGCTTTCTACAAAAATATTCCATTTATGAATGAGGAATCCTACTTCACCATGAACCACAAACGAGGCCTTACTGGACAATGAAGTAGATGATTCCTGATAAATGTACAAAGATGAGACTTTACTGGCTGACCTACCCGGCAGATGCCACTCGAGCCAGGTCCCGTAGGTTGAGTTTGACTGAGGCTGTGAGGATGTAGCTGGGATCCACCGCTGGCTCCATCTCTCCCTGAGACACCCAGTAGCCTTCTACCTCAACACATGCTCGACCAACAGGAGCCAAAATGGGCTAAAAGACAATTTTATTAAATACATAGAAGTTCTTCAACAGTGAGCGAACAGGTAGACGCCAACTTTTTAGAAGGTCTTACTTGTTTGAGACACATGGTGTTTCCTTTCAGGATGTGCTGACACACCAGTTTCTGGACCAGAGGATGGGACCTCCTGTCCAGCTGAGTCAGAAAGCTCAGGCAGAAGCCCTGCAGATACGATGGGACTTTCACTGGTAAAAGCACACAGACGCCCACGCCCACGGCACACCTCAAGCTTACCTCATAAAGTGAGCGCTGCACAGCGTGGCATGGGTTTGCTGCCACATACTTCAGTGCCCGGCAGAGTGTACGCAGACTGTAGTGGGGTCTGTGGCCTGTCCCATCCACGAGGTGCGAGGAGGCCTCCTTTCTTATCACCAGGTAAAAACTAGAAGCGCAAAACGGCACAATCAGCATATTATATCAGCAAATATTTGATGATATCCTTTCATGGGACAACACTAAAGCTTCAATAACTCAACACACAACCATTTATGGCTAAAACACCCCTCATGAAAATGCCATAATTGGGCCCAAAATGTGACTATTTTGCGTGGCTAGCTTTATTTTCCCATGTTATGTACTCACTTATAGACATTTATGGTTGGGTTTGCACAAATTTACAGCAATTTAAGATAAGAAATATGAACTTAATGTGTTACTTTTACATGTTTATACCATTTTGGCCTTGTGAATATGAACAATAACTGTTTCATTGTGACATTTGCTGCAATACTACATATCGTTATTATGTATCACAAGTACCGCATGTACCATACAAGACCAGGGGGTGTCCAAAGTGCAGCCCGGAGGCCATGTGCAGCCCACGGCAATTTAATGAGAAAAGTACAAAAAATGAAATATAGTACAGTTGTTTTTAAGTTAAAATATTAAGAGGAAAAAATATATATATTATGAGTAAAAATAATGTAATTTTTGTATCACAGAGTTGAAATATTAAAGAAAAAATGTTTATGTCGTAATATTATAAGACACAAACAAAGTTGTGATTGTTGGAAAATTAGATTGGGAGAAAAGTTGCAATATTGTGGGAATAAAGTCATATCAGTATGAAAAAAGAGCAAGGTTGATAGAAATACTATTTTTGTTCCACCTATATCACAAAGCTGAGATGAAAATATATCAACCTCTTATTATATCTACATGTGCTGCTTTACAAAACATCAAACTGGCCCTTGTATCCTTTCATTTTCACTATGCGGCCCTCACTAGAGAACGTTTGGACACCCCTGAACAAGACCTAAGAATAAACATCAACGTTATTCAGATATGAGTGAATACAAAGTGTTGGAACCTTATGATGCCATCAATGACATTCCTGTGAGGATTCAGGTTTTTCAGGTAGTCTGAAACCAGGATCCGAAGGTCTGCCTCATTTTCCAGCTCCTCCATGTATAGCTCCGTAAACCTGCATTGGCAACATATGCGAATGTTAGAGTAGTAGTACTGCTATGGTGTACTGTCTGCACCACAATACCTGTTCCTGAGGCCGAGAGGCAGGTTTCTCTTCCCCACATCGGTTGCTGGGTTCATGCAAGCAAACAGTCTGAAGTCTGGGTGTCGAACCAAAGGATCTAAATAAGAACAAAAGCAACAATTCCACACGATTAAATACAGATGACCGTGTTAATTAATATTCACACCATCGCTCTGCCTGGAGCAGATACGGCCCAGAATGCCGTCATTATTAACCTGATTTAATGAGCCGCTACTTTTTCCTCACGCTTTCAAACCTGCGGCTTACACGTTCATTCATTCATTCATTTTCTACCGCTTATCCTCACTAGGGTTGCGGGGGTGCTGGAGCCTATCCCAGCTGTCTTGGGGCGAGAGGCGGGGTACACCCTGGACTGGTGGCCAGCCAATCACAGGGCACATATAGACAAACAACCATTCACACTCACATTCGTGATCGCATGTACCAATAGCAGCTGAGAGATCAGCTCAGTGTACCACCTTACCAAAGTCTCCACGGTCCAGCAGCACCAGCGATCCAGCACGGCCCTCCAGGAGTCCACTCAAACACTCCAGCGTCTCTGCTGCTGCCAGATTAATCTCATCTAGCAAGATCCAGTGGCCCCTCTTCACTGCCTTGGCTAAAGTTCCCTATTCAAATAAAATCATTTTAATGTTGATATTCATTTCAAATCCAGTAGATGCAAAGGTTGGGGGCAGCGATGGAGAAGGCCTAGGATTTGTTGCGCCGTCATGGCAACAGGGTCGGTCAGGACTGAGTGGCAAAGTACTGGTACTGGTGGAAAACTGGATGGGTGATTCTTGAATTTTTACCTCCACAAAGGCAAAGACCATGGCCGTCTCACAGGCTTGAATCTGCTTCTGAGTCTGACACAGTTTGCTTGCCAAAAAGCCCCACTTCTCCTGCGGTAAAGCAGCTAAAATAAACATGAAAAACAATGGATGACGTACATACTAGCATAGCATGAATGAGCAACAATGACGTGACCTTTCTTTACCGTTTGGGTTGTCTTTAGTGAGGGCGTCCTTGCAGACGTGGTCCATGAGTTTGAGCAGGTCGTGCCAACGCTTCTCCCGGAAACATGTCTGCACGTGACCTAGAAATGTCAGGTTCTGCGTCCTGGAGTAAGTCTGGGAGAACAAGTCTTCGAAGGCCTCCCGCAGCGGGAGTAAGATCTGCTTGTGGTCCACCGGCTTGTACCTGAGTTGGCCAGAAAACACAACGATGGACGACGCTGCACAATATTAATTATTATTAGCCCATTATTATGGACTTCTTATTATACACTTCTTTGCCCGTTTTTGTGGTGGTTCGTTTTTTTTCATTTTCCAAATATTTCACCTTCCTTCTTAAATAATCTTCCTAAATTTTCTTTTGGGAATTTTATGACATGGTTCCTATATTGAATTTATTCTCATATCATCACTTTTTTTTCTAAAAATTACAACTTTATTTTGTTTTGTTTGTCATATTACCTCTTTGTATAAAAATAGATTTATATAATGTATTGAAATATTTTTTCTTCAATATTTCAACTCCAAAAATCTATCTACAAAATCTACAAAAATGTTTAAATATTCTTCTTGGAATATTATGACATTATTCCCCACCTTAGTTTAATAAAACGACTACTTTATTTTGTTTCCCATATTACAACTTCTATTTTTTTTTTATTTTAATATATATATAAATTAATTATATTTTATTTAATATATGTTTTTAATGTTTTTGACATTATTTCCAACATATGAGAACTTTTTCGCTAACACAATTTTCCACAAAATACAATTTCATTTATTTAAAATAAATAATAAGCACTTTGTACACCCCTGCTCTACAACCTTTAGCAGTGAAAATGGATATTGTATTCTGTGCCAAAGCCAACTGTGCTAAAAAAAAAAACACTCACCCCCCAAGTAGGTCAGCAGTGTCACTTTGTTGATTCATGTTAACAACCATCAACTTATGTCCTAGAAAACACAGATAGTAAAGAATAGTGATTAATGATTGCGGGTGTGCTACTGACAGCCAATCCCAGGGCACATATAGACAAACAACCATTCACACTCACATTCATACCTATGGACAATTTGGAGTTGGGTTCATCATCATTTCAAAGTTGGTGTATTTTAGCAAAGGCAGGGTCCTCACCTGTCAGCGTGGCCAGGTGCTGTACAGTGGTGGTCTTTCCGGTCCCCGTCTCGCCCACTAAGAGAACAGGCTCCTGTTTCGCCACGCAAAGGGCCAGTCGCTCCAGTAGTACAGCAGCTGGTCGAGTGGCAGCAAACGTCTGTTTGTCACTGAGGAGGACAAAATACAGCATTCATTTCTCATTTACATTTACAATACTGCTCTGTTTGGATTTAGTGGTGTCTGAGTGGCTATCACGCAGGCCTCACGGCTAGGAGACCCGAGTTCAATTCCACCCCGGCCTTTTGGCCGGTGCTTCCCGAGAAGCATCCAGATTGTAGTGGGTACCAGTAGGAGCTGACTGAAAGGAAACTTACACACTCAGCTGTACCGTTTCACTCTGCTTTCGAACCAGAGTCACTCGACCCACCAAGACCTCCTCTTCAGTCAGCGAGACGGCAGGCTGATAAATCCGGCAGAAGTGCTGGGCCTACAAAGGGAAGAGTGTTCAATATGTCGTACCTGTTATGTATAAAACATAATTCCATTTCAGCCTGTTTGTGCGTCGTCATTAATGTCATAATGAAATATATAATACGTTTACGTTTCAGATGTGGTGATTCCTGAAGTATAACATCTCATATTTTTGCTGCATCCAAAACGTGTACTTTGACCAAAGTCCGACAAAATATGACGCCTCATGAAACATAACCGGCATATTCCACACACAACGTTGCAAAAATGAATGAAGAAAATGCGTATGCAAATGAGCTGACGTCTGCAATGACACACAACGACAACTTCGGAGTGTTTCCGTTTCCGGGTTAGGGTAAACCTCCAAAAGCAGCATGGGATCAAATACATGGGATTACTTTCTCCCATTTACATACAATATGATGACGCGTGGAAATACCTTTTCCTTGGAGATATTCAGCTTGCTTCCGATGACCTCAGCCATTCGGAGTTGACTTTCGGGATGAGACAACATTGCTGTGAAGCAGTCAAGGGCCTGACAGAAAGAAACATTACAAAATATGAAGCTTTCACTCAATAAATTCAGAGTAATGACACACATCAAACAAAAAATGCCCCACCTCTTGAAACACATGCTGTCCTGTGCCGGATGAGGTGCTGTCAAAGTTGACGCTGATCCTCTCACACCATTTCAGTAAATCCCTAGAGAATTCAACACACACACAGATGACGACGGCAATCACTCCTCCACAGTTGGCATCTGACATGCTTTTTATTGCACTTAAAAATGCTGCGTCTTCATACAAATGATATACTGGCAAGTTGACATTTTTCCATTATTACTGATTTTACTAATATGACTTATAGTTCTGAATTAACATGTACAGTATGTTAGTGTATAGTGTGTAATCCCTCCTTTATGGTGGTTAATGGGTTCAGGACGAGACCATAATTCCAAGTTAGAGTTCCTAAATATCCTTTGTAACATATTAGAGCCATCCAGACATGATGTAACATCCCTATAGCCACCTTTACACTCTTTTTACTCAACAATGGTAGACAGAATAAGAGAAAATAAGACACATAAGATATAAATAAGCTGAGTGTGGGGGGACAGGAAGTTAATGGTCATGGTAATTTCATTTGAACATGCATCAGATTACAATTGAGTGCATCCCATAATCAGTTCCCAGTTCCACATGTCCAAAAGGAGTAGGAAGAAGCAAAGCTTATTAAATCCTACCCCTCCATCTGGTACTTTTACAATCAGTAACTGTTACATTTGTTCACTTCCTGCTTTCCTAATGTAGTATAAGTTGTTTTTTTGGGGGCGGATTATTGTGCCTGTTGTGGGCTGACCCTCACCTTAAAGACAGCGCTCTGCCCTCCAGCTTTGTGGGTCTCTCCTCAGGCTGCTGGTGTTCCTGGGAGTTTTGGAGGCATAATGGCTCCAAATGTCTCTCACCAGTCAAATGGCAGTAAATGTCCAAGAGTCGATCTGCCACCATTGTCAGCGTCGGGTACTTGCTGGTAACCACCTACACGCACGCACATGATCAAGTCAGAGAGCAATTATGCAGCTTTGTTGTCGACAGGAGACATCCTGTAGGAGTTTATTACGCAAGTGTGCCCAATGCTTTGTGGGTAATGCAGTGTGATTATTTCTTTACAAATATGTTGCATTTAGTTTGACATTCTTAGAGGGGAAAACTGGCTCATGCACTTGACCTACCATCTTCAGCTCTTCTCGTGTCATGTTTCCAATCTGTAGCTTGGTCCAGTACTTATCCAGTAAGGCTGCATTGGAGTTTGCTGGTTTGTGCCAACTGCCATCACTGTAGTTCAACCTTCCATGCAGAAACAAGCATTGCATTACTCTTACTTCTAATTTGGTTTTTTCCCTGTACCCAATACCTGAACACAATATTTCTTAAGTTGGACCTTCTAGAAGAGATTCATGACACCAACCAAGGTTCCATTGTAGTCAATTCAAGGGAAAGTAGATTTCTTGATAATATTAATGTTCATACCTTCTTGTTGCAAAGAATTGGAATCCAGGACTTGTGTCAATGCTGTCCTCTCGTCCTGGAATCATTAACTTCTTATTCTCCATCAATGGAAGGAGTACAGATATCTTGGGGAAACAACATCACATTTGTCACAGTACATTCATCATTGAATTCTTCAGGGGTACACAACATTCTGCGTACTCAAACGGTACACATTGAGTTTTTAACTTACCACATCTAGAGGCGCATGATCAATGTCTTCCAACAAAATCCATGTCCCTTTAGACACAGCCTGGGTCAGGGTTCCTGGCTGCCATATGAACTTCCCTGGAATGTCCGTGCATCGATACATCCCGAGCAGGAGCTGGAAAGCAAAGGCACACACGTTCACAGACAGCATGGTCGGTTTTAGCCTTTCAAGTCCACTTTGACTTACCTTGCTGTCCGTCTGATCCCCAAGCTGGACCTTCAAAAAGCTCTGACTCTTTGCATGACCTGTAACGGCAGCCATCATCTCCACCAGGGCGGTTTTACCACATCCGATGGGCCCCTCCAGAAGCACGGGCTTCTGTGAAGCCACGGCCAATGCCAGCCTTCTCAGATTGAGACGGGTTGAGTCCACCAGCACCATATCTTTTTCATTCACCTGCAAACAACAAGCAGCATTAAGTCAGACGTAAAAACTAATTATTATTGTTATGAAATCAATTAACTGTGATAAACGGGGCATTTTTGTCATTATTACATAAAACATTTAATAATTACATTAAATTATAAATAAATTAAAGTTAAAAAAGTGTAGTTAATATACAAATAATATGCTTTTTCACCAATATTGCAATAAAAAATATATATAATATAATAAAATTTTCATTTAAATGAATATATAAAATGAAAATGATCAAAGTGGCCCTTGCTTCTTTGATTTTTCAGGATGATACATGAAAATAATGAATAATAATTATTGGTATCATTAGTATATGCGAGAAAGGAAAGGTTTACCTGCACAGCCTCTTCTGGAGCGATTCTGGGTAGCAAAACACCACAGACTGCCACCACACTTTGACACAAGTCCTCCGATACCACTTGACCCTGCGTATACTTCTTGTTTTTGTCCTTGCACCACATTGCAGACCCCTGATTGGCCAACACCAGGGCTCTTTCTACCTCCAACTGCTGAGTTTCTTCAAAGGCACTGGAGAGTACAAAAAGTCCAAGTGCATCTTGTTGTATTTACAACTCAGATAATAGCATGAAATATGACATACCTGATTTTCATTTGAAGAACCTCCTCACTGCTAAGAACATTTCTCAGAAAGATCGTTTTCTGATGATCCGTCATACGAGACACCAGCGCTAAACAATGAGCAGTGTACCTGTTAAAGACAATAGAGAAAATAAACTCTATTATTGGCTTAAAAAAAACACAATCATCTGATATTGGCGATGACTGAAGATATAAATGCACCTGTTCATTTTTAATGGTGTCAGTTTAATGTCAATTTAAGGGCATAGTGTGTCCAAATGTTTTCCAGCTTTGTGATATAAGTGAAAAAGCCCATTATTAGTATGAATTATGCTCTTTTTTCCCTCGAATATTTACATTTCTTCTTAAATAACCTTTATGTTTTGGACTTTTTTAAATTATATATTCCGTTGAATTTACCCAACCTAAATCCTGTATTTTGTTTGTTTCACATAACATTAAATAACATGTTTAATACTTCAACTCTAAGCTACTAAAATTGTATTATTTTTCCTCATAATAGTACAAGTTTTTTGTAGTAAAATTATGAAAAAATGTTTTTGCTTCAACTGGAGTTTTTTTCCATTTCTGCTGTTTTTATTCCCCAACGATTTCAACTTTCCTCTTGTAAATTGTCTTCTCATAATCACAGCTTTATCCCCAACCTATTTTGACTTTATTATCATAAAATAGAACTTTTTCCGCAAGTAGATTTTCCAGAAATTACAACTTATTATTACGACTTTTAAATAATGTCTTTTTTTCTTTAGTATTTCAACTCTATGCTACTATAATGTTATTTTTCCTCATAATGTTACAACATTGTTCTCATAAATACCGACTTTAGTGGCTTGCTGCAGTACGAAGACAAAAACAAACAGAAAATGAAATGATTGCGTACCATTACACCCTAATGTATCAACACGTTCTACTGTGAATGACTTCTGTCGGAAGGAAACGCTCACCTTCGAACCATAACATCTCTGGTGAGCAGCTGGGAAACACACGGACTCCAGTCCCAGAGTGTTACAAACTTGGCACAATCACTCTTGAGGAAGCGAAGAGTTGCAGCCATGAGGTCACGGAGCTTCATGCGCCTCGGACCATACTGGACACCCGATGCTTCTTCGCTGGTGAAGAAGAGCCTCTGGAACACTGGAGGGGCATCACGGAAGTATCTTGCAGCAAACCTGATAAGCATAACACAATTCAATGTAGATGTAAACATAGTCATTTTCATTTTATGCAAGGACTGCTGTGACATTTATGCTTGTAAACACTGACTTAAATAATTAAATAATGGATGTAATGTCACCATAGTTGGTGAAAATGGACACTCACGACTTGGCGTCAGGGCTGAAGTAAACAAGTTTACTGAGAGCCACACAGAGGCGTTCGTGTAGATCATGGCTGGTCCGTCCATTCGTCTTAACTCGCTTTGCGTTCCGCTCCAGCAAGTCCAGAACCAGAGGTCGCAAGTGTCTGGCAACTAATAAGGTACCATCCTTCTCCACCAGAAGCTGGGCCAGACACTCCAGAATACACTGCCTGTCCTGCTGATTCCATATCTGAAAAAAAAGAGTCCTTAGAGGTGGAGCACTGGATGACAACAACATGGAACATAATGATAATGACATAGTCAAATATGACATGTGGGGGGTGACTACAAAGAAATCTTACCTGTTTTGAGAGATATTGGTGTAGTTGGTTGTTTTTAATGTGTTTACTTATAATACCCAGCGACGACAGGCTCAGTTCTAAATGTTCCATATCGTAGCATTGGTCGTCCACGGTCTAACAAATGTATTTTGCTCAAGAGGGACGCTGTCGCAAGTTTGCCTTAAGATGCGTCGCATCACACGAGCACGCTCCGGATGCTCTCCACATGGGAGAGAAAACTCCTTCTTCCGGGTTGAGTTGACTCCGCCCATTGAGCTACGACGCAGAGTGATGACGTTTAAGAAACCTTACCGAGAATAGTCATTTTTAAGGTGAGAGAACACTTCACTTCTTTTTTTACATAATATAATTAACCTTATGTTTCATTTAGAAAACCACGTTCAAAGGATATTATATATATTTTTGTTTCTGTTGTTGTTTCGAACTTACCACACTCCAGTCCAGTAGATGGAGTCAATCAAGTCAGACATTGACTGACAATGAGTCCACAAGAAGAGGAAGAAAACGAAGAAGAACTTCATTAGAACAAACAAGGGGAATGAAACCGGTGTCTGTACTAACGTCTTACAATTTTGTGGCACTGGAAACATCGGATAAGGTTAACGAGAAGGATTGTATTTCTGAAGGTTTCTTCGCATTGACAATAATTGTGGACAACCGAGAATCTAACCATGGCGACTAAATAGTCTCTCTGTCCGCGGGAAAATGTCGTTACTTCCTGTGCAGATGTCTGTTGGCGCGACATTCTACTTCAGCTGGAGACTCTAGGGCATTATCCAAACACGTAAGTCCATCCATATATACTATGTGATGTTAACGGGTTACTAAGGACAATTTGTAGGTCTCTGTGTACCTTAAGGTCAAGCAGTTTGCGACAATATATCCAACATCAACAAACATCGAAAAACTGATGACATCGGCTTGTGCTATTGTCGAGGCCGGGTTGGCTAACCAATCCTAAACACGCTAGGAACAAATTAACCTTAAATAAAGTGAGGTTCCAAGACACCTAATTGTGACCTAATTGGCCTGTGTTTTAGTGATTGTGTTTATTGTGATTGTGATTGCGCCCAAAACAAAGTTAACAGTGACTGACAAAGCAGTATTTTTTTGCATTTTGCTCAAGGATACTTCACCAGGCTATGTGAACCCACAACTCCACTCATGTCTGTTCAACAGTCACAGCCTGCCAGACTTCCTTGTCCATTTTCAGACTCTGTTCAGACTCTGTTCAGTCTGCCATATGATACAGTAAACTATCCCGTCTTTGAGTGAAGATTAACACCTTCAAATGGTAAAAAAAAGTCAAAATCATCCCCATAAAAATGACTCATTAGCACTCATTGTAGGACACACTTTGTCAGAGCTCACAAGCCAGACATGAGGGCACAGCATTTACTAACTAGACAATCTTGGCCCAATATGTGTGGTGGAAATAACAAGTTTTTGTGGGACTACCGTGTTCCAGACAGTGAGCACTGTGGTTGTCTCCACCTCCATGGACGCACAGCGTGTCCGACATTAATGCACCTTTCTCGGCGAGACCGTTGCTTCTGGCTTCAGCAACAATTTGACGGATATATCACATCCATGTTCACAAAAAACAGTCGCATGTGAAACGTCGTTGACAGATGAAAATATTGTTCTCTTGCTGGGAATCACCAACTACAATAACTTCTGCATAATGCATAATGAACTGAAGCAAGTAAGGACTGTATTCTTTCCAGGTACAAAAGTGACAGAGGCATGCAGTAAAATGGAGTGCATCAGCAAGGACGTGGATTTTGGTGGTATGCATAAGAATCTCATTGAGTTTGGGATAATTTATCACTCTCTATGTTTACACGGGCTGAAAAATAACAAAGATATTACTGCATGAAATGGGTTGAAACCAGCTTTTTAAAACTCATTTAAAACCTTCATGTGATTGTGTTGTAGCTCCAAGCCATGCTTGTTACAAGTGAGCTCAGGTGAAATTAGGACATGCAATTTGTAGCACGCCACAGAAAAGGAGCGCTTGATTTGCTAACCTACCTAGCTCAGTACGGATAATTGTGCATCATTTGAGTTTTTCTTTTATTGGTAATAAGCAATTTTTTTTATGTCAGATTAACGTGAACCCGTACTTATTATTTAACTAAGAGTTAAAAACTATTTAGTATTACCACATGGTATTTTATGTTGTTTGATGGCATTTTAATATGTACAGATGCTGAACATGTCAGTGAAGATTCCGTGGACATTTATGATGATTTGGATCTCCAGGCTGTCAGCAGTTCAGGTGAAAATGAATTAGATTTTACTTTAAATGTTTTTTTTTATGTTTTGACGAGCTGCAGTGGGTGAGTCTTACAAACGGTTTTCTGTTACTTTACTGCCATTTTATCTATCAAGTCAACATTTCATTCACAATAGCCACGTATGCATGGACCCAAATATTCCAATTCCATTCGGGTTATTTGCTCAAATGGAAAGAACGTAACCTTTGTATACACCTCATTCCGAAAGAAAAGTGCCAATCCGAATGAATATATAATGGGATTCCCAGGGGTGGAATATTCCTTTCCCCAATCCGATTGAGGTATCTTGTACCCGCTGAGTGCTGAGTAATTCTCACTGGCTTGATGTGACCCAAATGTTTGTAATGATCATGCTGGGCAGTTTGATAGAACTCAGGACTGACTATTGCTGGTGTTTTTCTTCTTACAACACAGAGAGGTCCCCACCAGCTCTTTCTCGGCTGCAAGCATCAATGGATCTATATGAAGACATTGTACGAGAAGAACAACAGGGAAGGGAATCCGCTTTCATTGACGTAAGTAGATGATGTCATCATTTGGATACATGACCGTGATGCAAAACAGAGCAGAGCTATTCAAAAACTCTGTTTTGGTGTTCTTTTTGCTTTCTGTCATAAGAAATGTGGTTGTTTTGTAGTAGTAGTAGTTTATGTGTTAACCCACTGGGGTCCTTTTTCATTAACTACCCTTAAGAGGTCAATAAAAGTCCCCTCTTCTGACCTCAAAGGGTACTATATTTGCCCCAAGTGTCTGAATGAGCTATGAGCAAATGAGAATTTGATAATTGTTCATGAAAAAGCAGTTCCATATGTAGTAACATAACCACTTCCACACTTGAAAGGGGACAGGATGGCTGTGAGTGTCAAAGCATCTCAAAGTGTTTCTCTTGTTGTTTGGCTGTTGCAGTTGAAGTCGCGATTCCAAGCAGCCCAAAACCAAATTAAAGAGTTACGGAGGAGACTGGAGCAGATGGAGTTACAGGTTTGTTGTCTAATTTTCTTCTTCGTTCTTCATGGGCAGCCTAACGTCTTTACACGTCTTTCACTTATTTTTGTTTGTTACAGAACACAGGGCTGAACACTGAGAACCATCTTCTCAAAAAGAACATCTCAGCTCTTTTACGGACAGCGAGACAAGAGGTTATGCGAAAGGACGCAGAGATTCAAAGGCTGAACCAGCCGTAAGTTGAAAAACAGCATATCGTCTTGTGAAAATAGCTGACAAGTGTTCATGTTTGTCTTTTAACTTGGGGTGTCCTAATGCAATTCAATTCACCTTAAAGTGCAATTATTTTCCCCCCACAGGTCAGCCAAAGGTCAACATCATCATCAAAATCCCTCCTGCCAGTCCTTTACTAGCTCCTTGAGCAAGCTGCCGAAGTCCACTGTGCCATCACCCATTCCCACCTCATCCTCCTCTCCTCAGACATCATCTTCAAGGGACGATTGTCTTCCAAAGCTTCATCTTGAAGCACCCAAGAAGGAGAGTGGAAAGACCAGCCTCGCTCAGCCTACCTCTCACAATCGTTCCAAAGGTTCCTCAGTGCATGAAGGCGACAAGGAGCTCTCCATCAGCAATTCTGTCAGTTCGTCAACCTGGCATCATGGCTCAGAGAAGCACAAATCTAAGCACAGAGAGGACAAATGTCAGAAATTGTTGGACTCTAAAGACAGAAGCTACAGAACTGCTTTGGATTCCAGTTACACCATTGAGAAAGTCAGGTCTCATAAATTAGACAGAGAAAGAAGACATGACTCCCGGACATGTGAAAGCAGGGACTACCAAAACGTAGACGGGCATCGCAGATCAGAGGGTGCTAAAAGTCCTCCGGTAAAGAATTTAAATCCTGTAGGTTCTTCAGACGACTCAAACGGGAGAACCCATGAAAAGAAACATCGATCTGGTCACAGCTGTTCAGAGGACCGCAGTCGCCACAGCAGAAAAATCAAGACGAGTGTTGAAAAGAGCAGTTTAGAGCTGGAACTCAAACGTTCAGACTCAAAAGAGCGGAAGAGATCTTCTGTAAATCCGCATACAGACGAGAAGCAAAGGAATCGGCACAAACACCGTGGAGATGAAAAGGCCAAAGGTCATACAAGGAACACTGCCTCAGAGAGCAAGAGAGAAGGTGACAAGCATCCACCAGGAGAAGCCCACAATAATAAACCCGATGCCAATAACAAGGAAAGACAAGGAAAGAAGCATATGCAAACACCAACCAAGGAACTACTGGAAGACAAAAGTGAAAACAGGAAGTTGTGCTTCATGGAAACACTAAATTTAACCCTTTCGCCAAATAAGCAGCTGCCAGCCAACAGCAGCCAGAGCGATGGACTCGCTGCATTGCATCCGGTACTTGAAAGCGGGCCTTGTGCGGATATGTACGTCATCGATGAAATCGGCGGCAGTGAATTCCAAGCTTGTCTGGAAGAGTTGCCTGCAGATTCCGTGGAAACCCCCATTTCAGAAACGCTTGTGACGAGAGATGTTCAAGAAAGACACGCAAGCGTGGAAGACGCTGATGTTCAAGCTACTTCTCTGTCATCCCAAGCTCCAACAGCGGATGAGATAGCTCCATGTTTGACCCCCAAAGCACAAGACAATAGCTCTCCGGTAGGAAAAGACAACCCACACGGCCAATTAGACATATCGAAACAACTACCGGTAGATGCTACTGACCATGTCCCTCACACATGTGGAAGTGGTAATGGTAAGAGTGGAAATAGCGCTGAGCAATGTGCTGCCGTCACACAGCTAGCTGATTCAAGACCGGCTCAGGATAAAGTCATGGAATATGCAGTCACATCTAAAAATGTATCCACCCATGAAGATGTTATTCACCCTCATCCACAAAGTAGACAGACGTCTCCCATCACCCGACCTCAGGACGCTCAACTAGATGTCCATCCCCCTGCTTCTTCCAACCCCGCCAATGATAAGGACACGTGCTCTGTTCAAGATGATCTCCAAGATGTAAACGCTGTATCTAGTACAATAAGTCTAGAATCTGTCCCACAAGAGGGCCTGAGTCTGCCTGAGGCTATTTATGTTCTAACAAACAAGGACGACGGTGGCGGCTCCTGCCTCACGACAGACCACGTCTCGTCCATCGGCTGTATTGGCGTGTCAAACGTCAGCAGCACAACAGAGGAAACGTCCCCCCCAGGCCGATACCGTGAGGCCACCGCCACACCAAAGAAAAACCAGTATGAAAAGAGCTGTGAGAAAAAAGTCAAGCCTTCCTGTTCAATGCCTTTACTTCATGACGAGGACTCCATGATGCGTACACTCAGCAACCTCAAGAGAATCCCTGATGCAATCAGCCCTTTAAGGAGTCCGATCCACGTGAAGAAGAGAAGTCACCTCCTGGTTCATGGGAAGCCTGGGCATGTCAAAAGCCTACAAAAAGGTAACATTGCAACTCAAATTTCATTTTATTATGCTATCAAGAAGTTATCAGGGACGTCCAAACCTTTCCGCACATTCTGGAAAAAAAGGTTTTGTTTGTAATATTATGACTTTATAGTCGCATTTTTGCCTTCGTCGCTCCGGAGTATAAGTGGCACAAGGCGAGAAATGCATAATTAGGTAGAAAAAAACATACATAAGTCGCACTGGAGTATAAGTCGAATTTTTTGTGGGTAATTTATTTTACAAACTTTACCAAAAACAGACATTATGTCCTCTTGGAAGGCAAGTTCAATTCAAAGATTCATTCTACAATATCATTTTTAGGGGGGGTCCCAAAACCTCCAAAACAAATGAACATGTCCCTTGTTTATACCCCTGTGTCAGTTTTTGCCATTTCGGATTGAGGTGGTTGGGGGGGGGGTGCTTCTTCTCTAATAGATATTTTTATGTATTTTATGTATTGTTCCAGCTGGGGGTGTTTTCATTTTGTAGTTTTGGTAAGGAAACATCAAGACATGGCATCTTTCTAGTGTTTTTGCTCACCATGTAACTGAAGTCATGTGTTTTCTTTTGTGTGTGCAGAGTTCTCAAGCACAGCCTGTGATGCCAACTCAAAGAAACAGGATTTAAATAAAGAAAATAAATATCCAGGTTGTACTTTAAAACATGCCAAGCAGGACTTGGCAGACCAATTACCGGAAATGCCTTCAAATCTCTCTGACACTGAACTAGAGGAAGGGGAAATTTTAAGCGAAAGCGATGAAGCGTCTTCAGGTTCGCCTCTTCATGCAACCATGCGGACTAAATCGGGTGCAGTCAGAAGCAAAGCCAATCCCAAGTCGCTTTTAGAGAAGAAGAAGAAATGTGACGAAAGGACTGCAGCAGAAAGTGCATCAATGCAGCAAAGTCCAGGAAGTAAAAGTCGTTTTAAAACGGTCTGCCCGGTGTCAACCAAGACTTCTTTCGCCACCGTCGAAGAAGTCATGGAAACGTTCAAATTGGTTCGCATGGAAATCCGGAAAAAGTACATGAAGCTCCACAGAACTTTTCCAAAGAGGAGCTTTTGCGGCGTCATGGAGAACTTCAGGGAGTCGTTCGTTCAGTTTGTGGAAGGTGCGCATTTTGGTCAAATATGCTGTCATGCAGCGGAGCTCAAATCAAAGCTGAAGGTTTTAATCATATCGATGTTTAAGAAAGTCGCAGACAACGGTATCGTCAAACGCATCTTTGATCAGCAAGCTGTTGATCTGAAGCAGAGGTTGTGGGACTTTGTCGACGACCAGCTGGACTACCTGCTCAAGGACATTTACACCACACTGAAGAACCTGTGTCGAGCAGTAAGGACTTTTCCAGAAAAGAAGAGGTCTTGTGGAAGTGAGGCTGTCCCTGGACAAAAGGACCAAAAAGGGTTTTTGAGTGCTTTGGAACCAAAGAAGCCTTTGGGTGCACCTTATAAAACAGGTCTTGGAAGTCGAGGCAAAGACATAAGAATTACTCACACAGGAAAACAAAAAAATGTTGATGCGCCTGCAGATCCAGGACTTGACAGTCTTTCTCCTAAAAAGCCTTCAGTTTCAGAGAAACCTCCAAGGGCGTTGGTGGTCAAGTCTCAAAGTACATCTTCTCTTGACAAGACTGACTTTGAACTACTCACAGAGCAGCAGGCTTCCAGTTTAACGTTCAACCTGGTCCGAGATTCTCAAATGGGAGAAATATTCAAGTGCCTCCTGCAAGGATCGGACTTACTGGAGCCCAGTGGAGATAGCACATCGTGGTCTCTCGCTACGCCCAAGAAGAACGTAGAAACGCTCATTAGCATCGCCACTCCAAACAAATTTGACTCTCCGTCCAAATTTCTTTCCCCAACCAAATTTGACACCCCGTCCAAATTGATCGCGACCTGGTCTGGCATCTCACCGCGGAACACGTCTCTACAGACCAAAGACCACATCACGACACATCCAGTTTTATTTGACGAAAGTTGCATGCTCGAGGTTCCGTTCGAGAATCAGGTGACTCTGCAGTCCAGCTTTTTGTCGCAGAGGAATTATTCAATTCTCGCCGAGGATCTGGAAGTTTCCCTAACTATTCCATCACCTCTCAAGTCCGACAGTCACCTCAGCTTTCTGCAACCATCTGGCATGCACACCGTATCCACTCCGGACAGCGTCATCAGTGCCCACATTAGCGAGGACGCTTTGCTGGACGGGGAAGATGCGACAGAACAGGACATTCACCTGGCCCTCGACACGGACAACTCCAGCAGTGGGTCCAGCAGCGGTGTCCCTTCACGGGCGGCTGCCAATGCTTTTGTGTTGAAGCCCGACTTGCCGATGCAGGCCCTCGTGATGGAGAAGTCCAATGATCACTTCATTGTTAAGATTCGTCAAGGGACCACACCGACGTTAAGTCCAACACGAAGGGACGAAGATTCTGCAGACAAGTCGCCAAAACAAGCCAGCCCAGGCAATGAAACATCTAAAGACCTTCTAACGGGCTTACATACGAGTAGTCTTGGTATTGATCCAACCCAAGATGATTTCGCACAAAATAAAGACCCTACTCGTACACCACCTGCATCCGAACGTGCGACAGATGAGCCACAAAAGGCTGCACCTTCTGAACGTATTCATTCAAAGGACAAAGGTCTCACCACTGCAGAAGAAGATGCCCGCAGAGACCCGCGACAGGATAACAAGGAGTGTGAGAAAAGCAAAAAACGAAAGAAACACCAAGAGCATTCCAAAGCAAAGCGTCCAAGAGAAGATCGACAGCACCAAATGGGAGATGCGGCCTTCAGCTCTAAAAAGGAACCCTCGGCGGCGTCCCGTAACAGTTTCTCTGCCATGAACGTTGTCAAGAGAAAAGGAGAAGTGGTGATGGCATGGACAAGGTCAGTACCTGATATCCAAATTCACTCAGGGGCGTATGCAGTGGTTAGCATCATTTATTCCTTTTCCTTCTAGAAGGTCCCACTCGAACCTAAATAAAACTAAAATCATGCTGTTTGCTAACAGCAGAAAGGACACGTACCAGCAAATACAAATAGATGGTGTAGACATTGAAAAGGTGAAGGAAAATACATTTCTGGGGATCACAATAGATGAAAATATGAGCTGGAAACCTCATATTCCAAATATACAACATAAGGTGGCCAGAAATATTTCAATATTGAACAAAGCAAAATCAGAAATCACTCCACACTCTTTATTGCTCTCTGGTTCTACCATATCTTACTTATTGTGTGGAAATATGGGCTAATAACTATAAAAGTTCAATCTTCACTCGCTACTGTACTGCAAAAAAGGCCAGTAAGGATAATTCATAATGCCGCCTACAGAGAACATACTAACTCCTTATTTCTAAAATCACAAATGGTTTGAATCTTGCCTGAGCAAACCGGAGTACGTCCGATCATAATTGTCTCATATCATTTTCCAGAGATGAAGATCGAGCAATTCTTATTGACCTGAAAACCAAAGGTGCTTCACGTGAAACGTTTGCCGACTTGTCCGATAAACTGAAGAAGCCTTCAGAGCAGGTAGGTTGACTTCGGCTTTTCCATAATGATTTTGTGTATACGGCTAATGTTGGCTAGCAAGTGCTAACAGGGTGTAGTACATGAAGTGTTGTCTTAATGGACGTTACGTAGCTGACATGTTATGTAAACAACTATTGGGGAATTTTACTGGTCGCGGCGAACAGGCTCTTGTGTGCTAGCTAACGCCCCGCAGTACCGACAACAACCCTACTTTGCTGGACTATGTCGGCGACGTTGGGGGGCCAACGCTGGGGGGCCAACTGGAGCCCAGTTCCTGGAACTTTGGGCTATTTTTCTGGCACTGCAACATTTTCTGCTGAATCTCAGGGGCCGGCATGTCCTAGTGAAAACACACCACACGACTGTGGTGGCATATATTGATCACCGGGGGGGGGGGCACCGCACCCGTTCGCTTCGCTTACACAGGCTGGAACAGCAGGTCCTCCCTTGGATTAGGGCAAGGCTCCCTCAATGCTACACATGTTCCAGGGGTGCTGGACAGGGCTGGGTATGGGGCTGTATGCGCCCCCCCACCCACTCAGCCTTATTGCACCAAATCTGGCCAGAGTTGGGGAGCAGGGAGTGTCACTGATTTTGGTGGCGCCTATGTGGCCATCCACGCATTGGGTCGCAGAGATTGGTCGAACCCTGGCCTCTCCCTGCTATCTCAGGCGAGAGTGGGGATGCTTCATTTAAGCATACAATATTTCAATGTTCTTCAATGTGCACGTTTTAAAACGAATAGGCCATATTGACCCAGGTAACGGAATGATTTATTCATTAGTATGTGTTTGAAAAACCACAACCAAGTGAAGCGGTGGAATTGGAAGCATCAAGTGGCGAGCGATGGGTGAACCGGAGTAATTTGTGTACTTTTGTGTACTTTTTCAGATTGCACAGAGATTTTACCAGCTCATGAAGCTCTTTAAGAAGCAGGGGAAGATGGACGTCTGATCGCAGGATCGTCATTCAGGGATTCCCGTCTAGCGTTGTCACGGTACAAACTGAAAGATCCCAAACAAATGAAGACCATTTTCAATGGAGAAGCGTTTGTCCTTTCCTGTCATACGACCGCAAAAAAAAAACCTTGACTGAACTTGAACTGATCCTGCAGTTGTGCTAATTACGTTAAAAATATGTTTTTCTAATATTTTATTTGTAGACACTAATGGTATTTTTGTATCCATCTCATTGCTTGTGAGTATTGTGTATATTTGATACAGTATATCAACAATAGGTAAAATAAAGTTTTATTTGATGGTTTTACTGACATTTGTAGGAACGAAAACGTGTTCATCCTCCAAAAACAAAATGTCCCGGGCGCAGACCAAGAGAGATGTGTACATGTTTATGAGAACACGCTAAATAGTGCCACGTGAGCGTGTGCTATTTTTCCAGCCGGGTGTCCTGTTAAGAGTGGCAGGATGAAACAAACCTCAGGGCATTATAGGGCCATGATGGATCAATTATTGCAAACTGGAGACCTAGTTCCCAACAGCCATAAAATGATCAGCGCTGGCGAGTCGAGTCTTTTCTCTTCCAAAGAGAACAATGACAGAAGATGGACCGTCCATCCGTGTGAGTAATTCCTCGATATTCCGTCTGACGGAAGGGCAACAGCACATTAAAAGTGAGCGATTGCTCGTTTGTTTCTCCGACTGCAGATGTGAGCGAGAATGGGGGATTGGAATTTGTTAGGGAGCATTTTAGAGGAGGTCCATATCCACTCCACCATCGTGGGGAAGATCTGGCTCACCATCCTCTTCATTTTCCGCATGCTCGTGCTCGGCGTCGCGGCCGAGGACGTCTGGGACGATGAACAGAGCGAGTTTGTTTGCAACACAGACCAACCCGGCTGCAAGAACGTCTGCTATGACCAGGCGTTCCCCATCTCTCTGATTCGCTACTGGGTGCTTCAGATCATATTCGTGTCGTCTCCGTCGCTGGTCTACATGGGACACGCGCTGTACCGTCTGAGAACCCTTGATAAGGAGCGACACCGAAGAAAAGCCTGTCTGAAAGCCGAGCTGGAGGGAACCGACCCCGTCCAAGACCAGAAGCGAATCGAGCGAGAGCTCAGGAAACTGGAGGAACAGAAGAAAGTCCGGAAAGCTCCCCTTCAAGGCTCTCTGCTGCGAACGTATGTCTTCCATATCTTGACGCGATCCGTGGTGGAAGTGGGTTTCATCATCGGTCAGTGTGCTCTGTACGGCATCGGACTGTCTCCTCTGTACCGTTGTGAGAGGCTGCCTTGCCCTAACAGCGTGGATTGTTTTGTCTCTCGACCAACAGAGAAGAACTTCTTCATCGTTTTTATGCTCGTGATCTCCGGTGTCTCTTTGTTCCTCAATCTACTCGAGATCTTCCATCTGGGCGTGAGAAAGATCAAGCAAAGTTTGTATGGCTACAAATACGGAGACAACGACAGCGTGGGCAGGTTGAAGAAAAACTCCATGCCGCAGCAGGCTTCCTCCCCACGCAGGTCGATGCCGCACACGCAGATAACCTGCTCGTTTGTGTCCGGCCGTGACGGAGACGCTCAGGAATCGACCGCCGTGGAACCTCGCACTCAGGAGCCCAGCAGCACCAACCACCTACCGGCACAGACTTACCAGCCAAGCCGAGCCGACATCCAGAGTCTGGACGTGGAGAGGCGGTCCTCTTACAGCGATGACTCGGATGTACCGCCGAACTCGCTCATGCTGCAGCACTCGGGACCTCCATCTGCTTTAATGAGCAGCCACATGAATATCCCAGCGACCCTGAACTTCTCACAGAGAAAGCAGAGCAGAGTGAGCGTGTACAAAGAACTCAGCGACGCAAGTGTTTCTCTGGGAAGTGACCGCTTCCCAACGGCCAGGAAGAGCAGCTTCATGTCCCGAGGAATGTCCGATGGAAGGCAGGGCACTCCTTCCGCCAGCCTCAGCTCTATCGCAGGAACCAACAGCGATGCCCCGCACTTCCATCAGGAAGAGAGTCCGGGGGTGACGCCACCGCCTCCGGGCGCCGGGAGGAGGATGTCCATGGTGAGAATACGCCACAGGGGGTGTTACCTTTAAGGCAGGGGTGTCCGGGCTTTGTCCAGTGGGGGCCACATAGTGAAACATGAAAGGACGCGAGGGCCACTTTCATATTTTGTAAACACATATAGTTTATACACATATACTTTTAGTAAATGCTTCCCAGGCTGCACTTTAAAAGACATCTGAATACAGTATGTGATGATAGCGTTGTATCTACAGTATATAGTTATCTTTCACCTCTTAACATGCAACATTTGTTGGCTTAGTGAGGAAAATAAATATTTTAATACATATTTTATTACATAGATGTGATAATGTATGATGATATCAGCCGATATCGTTTTTCATTTGCAAACATCAGCCCATAATAGTATGAGAACGATGATACTAGGAAGGCATGTCGTCTAACTGGAGAAGTGCTCGCAGTACTTCCTCTGTTCAGCAGATGGCGACAGTGAGGCGTCAACTATGAAGACGCACATACTGCATACACTAGATATGTTTTATTTTCCATGCTAGAACTACGATTTTATTTTCCATATTTTGACTTTCTGTTTTAGCACATCTATTAGTTAGTAATTGATGAATGTCACACTTTCTTTATCATTTCAGAACATGATTCTGGAGCTCTCTTCAATCATGAAAAAGTGAATTTGGAGGTGAGGTGTGTTGCGTGGACACGGCCTCGGCGTGTCTTGTTTGTTTGTGTGTTGTTCTCTTTCATATGACATTTCACTAACCAATGATCGTGTAAAGCACATTTTATACATAATAAGAATCCGTTTGTATTTGGCCCAACAAAGTGAAAGGCTATGGATTAGCTAGTGCGTTTCAACGTGTTTTTGGCGCCTTCTAGTGGTGGGTTAAAATGGCAACCAATAACAGGAAGTGTAAAACAGGAAGTTCTCTTTTCTGCATTAAATCCTGCCAAATACAACAAGCTGTTTGTTCCTTGGAGGATGCAATGGTGGAAAATATCCATGTTAATTAGCTGGAGATCACGTTGCCTGTAACAAAATTTAGCGAGGACAGCAATGGTGCTGACTTCCACTTCCTGTTTCCATGTCTTAGCAAGCTAATGGATGCTAACAAAGAAAGCGGAATGGAAGACTCACTAGACATATTTTTATCATGCCTACAATATTGAGTAATAGGAGTGTATTAATTAGAAATGAGCTGCACAGTGGACAAGCGCGCAGGCCACACAGCTAGGAGACCCGAGCCCTGCTGTGATTGGCTGGCCACCAGTCCAGGGTGTAGCCCGCCCAAAGGCAGCTGGGATAGGCTCCAGCATACAAACGACCCTCGTGAGGGTAAGTGCTATAGAAAATGAATGGATGGATAACTATAAATGTGACTGTAGGGGTGTTACTTCATGTCTACAGGGCTCTAATAATATGAACTGTATTTAGGTTTTCTACATCAATATTCCAAATAGGCAGTATGTTATTATTATTATTATTATTATTATTATTATTATTGGGGCTGCGTGGCAGTTGAGTGGTTAACGCGCAGGCCTCAGAGCTAGGAGGACCAGGGTTCGATTCCACTCTTGGCCATCTCTGTGTGGAGTTTGCATGTTCTCCCCGTGCATGCGTGGGTTTTCTCCCACATTCCAAAAACATGCTAGGTTAATTGGCCACTCCAAATTGTCCATAGGTTGTTTGTCTATATGTGCTGGGGTAGGCTCCAGCAATGAGGAATGTTTACGTTGTATGTTGGATACACATGGACGGAACCAACATTGATATGTTATTCTTTATTTCATCAAATGAAATGGTGTCCAGACAAAAACATCATTTATATAATACTATCAATGAAACTGAATGAAAGAGCGATTTTCACAATATCATATTTACAATTTATCAAGTCCAATTTATTGCCACGGCATTTACCATGATGAAAATGATAAAGTACTTGTACGGATTAAGCACAAAAACAGCTATTTTAAATGCTCAGTATTGACACCAAACTAGAAAAAACAACAAGTTGAACTACAAAGCTTAAAAGTGATTACGTTATGCAACGACACTTGCTAACAAACAAGAGTCCATATCATTTGATTAAAAAAAACATGTAGAAAAAACACCTGATGCTGTTTGCTGATACAGTCGTTGAGCAGTTTTGAGAGGTATGAATGATTTCACAGGTAGATAAGTGTGAGGAAGTCCGTACGAGTGACTTGGGGGTGGGGACCGGGCCCCTGCATACGCTCACTCCACGCTTTCAATGCAAACGATGGCCTCTGCGACTTCTAAGGCATGTACAGTATATGGGTGGGTGGGATATTGGGGGTGGGGGGGCACTTGCCTCATCAGTCACACCAACACAGACAAGGAAATTCATCCTTTCACCATCGGAAACCTGCCAATTTCAATCCATCCCTAACCCGACCCCCTAAAGGTAACCCGTATCCCTACCCCCATCCCACATGGTGTTGTCATGTGACAGCTGTAAACATTTTCATATTTTAGAGACATTTTCACAGCCTGCATTCTCATTCCAACAAGACACCAGCGTTTGTTGCTTTCTTCTTAATACCACTACGACTATCACTACTACTACTAGTACTACTACTTCTAATAATAATAATAATGACAAATAAAGTTGAGCCATCTGTGAACAAGGCATGTTTTGTTGATGTTCTTTAGAACCTTTGGAGTCGGAAAAAAAAACTGTGTTTTTGTTTCTTTTACAGATGAGAAAACAAAGGCGACACAAACAGAACAAGCAACGTTCAACATGCAAAATGAGCAAATTGTTGACTATGCGGGGGTAACCAGGCGGACTAAATTGCACTTTGGGCCTCAAACATCATTTTTTGTGACTTTTTTTCCTACTCAGGAAGGCTGGAGAAACACGTCAAGTCTTTGACTCTTCATGTTTCGTCATGTTAAAAGATGTTTTTTTTTTTGGAATGGAACGCATTACTTGTTGTGTACATACTTAGTATATACATTCTGAAGGTAAATACAGCGGAAACTTGGTTAGCATGGTTAATTCTTTCCAGAAGGTCCGACTCTAACCAAAATGTACTTGAACCAAATCAATGATTCCAATAAGAACTGTTGACACAAAACATCCAGACAACAAATCTAAATGCATGGTACTTTAACCTTCACTGAAGACGTGATTGTTGTCGAAGACACGGACATCACCTGACTGTTTTGCAATGACTTATTCCTCAATCCTTCAATCATGTTTTCTTTTCATCGGGGCTGCAAAACAAGCAAAATTGAGCCAAAGAAAGTTGAAAGTGGCAGTATTTTGATAAACAAGGTGAGAAACACAATTGAAATCAAATTCAAATAACTCATAGCAAAACAAGAAGGTGGTTTCCGTGTTGACCAAGCCGCCACGTGGTGTTTTTGGCAAAATCACATCTTCAATCACGTTCAATCATCATTTCTGTTGATGTAGAATAGTTTTATGCATGCAGTAAAACTATAAGAAGGATGTTTTATGATAAAAATATGTTAATAAGATGATATATTGTATGCTAACCAGAAATGTACTCAAATCAAGGCAACATTTTGACGGAAATTTTCCATGTTTACCAAAAAACATGCTAAGCGAGGTTCCACTGTAAATGTATTTTGCTAGGTTAAACTGTCGTTTGATACGTTCAAGAGACATGTTAGACATTTTCACAGTAAAAAAAAAAGTTTTCCCCCTACTAGTGATTTTAGTCCCAAAGTGTTCATAAACAAAATGAAAAAAGAACTTTACAATCAAACGAGCTCATACTGAAAAACAAACAAACCAAGTTTTTTACGGTGAAATATAAATGTAAATACAAAAATAAGCCAAAACTGAGGGGGTGAGTAACATTTTTCTGGACAAGGGGGAAGGTATCAATAACTCCTGAAATCCGATAAAAGCCCAAATCAATGCCGGCATAAGTCAGACATGCGACATGCAAGCAGGGTCAAAGCGTGAAGTCTCACTAAGCACTGAACAACGGCCAAAATAACTCCACTGACATTCATGACAGTCGGTGGCAACTCGAAAATCATCCAATTTGTGGCTGAAAAAAGCCAACATCAAATTTAGAGTATTAAAAAAATGCACAGCTCAGCATTTCTATTTTCACCTTGGTTGAAAGTCCAAATGAGAAGTTTTACATGTAAAACAACAGGAGAGAATATTCAGCCAACAATACAACAACTCACGTATCACATGACCAAGGTCCCTCTACACACCTTAGATCAGAAATAAGTATTTGATCCCCTGCTGACCCCCCCCCCCCCATACAAAGATATGAACTACGGGTTATGAATTGAACAAGTGCTAAATAACAGAGAGGTAAATAAGTATTAGTAATCTCGTTGGCTCCCAACTCCCTTGACATCGCCAACCAGCTCCTCCCTCGTCACTGCGGGCTGCCCTCAATCATCCATTCCAGGTGAAATCTGGCATGGAGCTCCAGAGTGAGGGTGAGTGATTATTATCTTGGGTTTTTATCTTGTGCCTGAGATCAGCTCTTTGGTCTTGCCCATGGTGTTGGCGAGGTTTGACGAGATTAGGGGGTACTTTCTTAGCGCTTGCATGTTTCTTAGATGCATAAGCGCACCGCGGGGGTCACAATGCTTGCTGCTTGGGAGGGGATCAAATACTTATTTACCTCCATCTGATACAAATGACTCTTTTTCATGCTGTTTGTTTACGTTCCGTCTCTGTTACAGGAAAGCTACCACAGCATGATGGAGTGTTTCTAAGGGGGTAAACATACAAAACCCGCTGGGGATCTATCCTATATCCTTGCCTTATATACTAGACTGAAAGCAGGGGTGTCCAAAGTGTGGCCTGGGGGCCATTTTAAAAAATACAGTTCAACGAAAATAAATTAAATCAAAATAGTACGAGAAAAAAGTTGTATCATAATGAGAAAAAAGTCAAAATTTTATGAGGGAAAAAAATGTCATTTTAGTAGTAGTTTGGAGTTGAAATATTAAAGAAAAAATATTTTTTTGTAAAAATATTATGACAAACAAATGAAACCAAATAAAGTGGTCATTTTGTATAATATGGAAATAAAGTGATAGTATTCAAAAAGTACATTTCTAAAGATTGGTATTGGTATGGGACGATTTGACTCATGGATTATCAGGATCGTTATCGGCAGCATAAAACCCTGATGGGAACATCCCGAAGATAAATATACTGTACATAAGTTGTTAGCATATGTACATGTGCTGCTTTACAAAATACAAAAGTGTCACAAAGTGCCCCCCCCCCAACTGGACAAGGTTTGGACACCCCTGCCTGAGACAAGAGGATGCATGCGTATGAAAATAGGATGCTGAAACAAATGCAGGTTGTTTTTTATTCCTCGTAATCATGACAACATACTGTACACACCAAAGGTCATGTGACGTACTGAACTCCTGTAGTGAGTGATGCGTGCAGCGTGTCGGCATCGTTTTACTCTAAAGGCGGATTCCAACTTAAAAGCTGCAGTCTTTACGACTGAAGTGCTACTTTACTTTTAGTGCTTTGGGGGATAAGTGCCTCAATTCAATCTTTTTTTTTTGTTTTGTCGCTGGGTGTATATTTCATTCATCAGAGTATTAGAAAAGAGGAAAAAATACAATTATGAGTTCCAAGAGAACATGTGGGAATTCAAACCCGCAGCCTCTTTGCTGTGAGGCAGACTTGCTAACCACGTCACCGCTAACGATGACTTTAGTTTCATCCTTTGGCTTTGTTAGATTATTCCAAGTTAACCCACAAGAAGCCACGGCGACACTTTAAATGCGTTCCCGAGTGTCCAATACATCGAGTCAATGTGTCAGGTAAGCGAGCTCAATTCCAAATACTTCTTTTTCTTGTTTTTTTTTTTTACCATGAAATCTCTTTTTAAATCACTATGCTATGCTATGCTATGCTATGCTATGCTATCGCTAAGCTTTCAAAGGCTGGCAACTCAACTCTTCTTACTCTATGTCTTCAGTGAATTCATAGAAAGCAAGCTAGGAATTTGTACTACTCAAAAAAAAAGCTGTTAAGAATAAATTTAACATGAAGAATGTAACATACAGTGGAACCTTGGTTAGAGTACGCCTCAGATAGCGTCACAAATGTTGCCTCGGGTTCCAGTTATTAATACACCGAGTGAATGAAACTGTGTTCATAAAGTATTTTTTTTTTTTAGCACAAAACATCCTTGTTAGCATCCTATAGCTTGCTAATACATGGAAACAGGAAGTGGAAGTCAGCTCTGTCGCCTATCTATGATGTCATCAGCGGTTGACTTTCTTTGCTAACCAACACGGCAACACTTCCTGTTTCCATATATTAGCAAGCTAATAGAATGCTAACAAAGTTTTGTGATAAAAAAAATACAATAAGAACACATGCAGTGTATTAAAAACAAGATGTGCAACATATTGTACGCTAACAGGAATATTTACGCAAAACGAGGCAAAATGCTTACATTTTTGTCGTTAACCAAAAAACATGCTAACAGGGGTGTACGCTAACTAAGCTTCCATCAAGTTAGAAATACATTCATCATACATCTTTCACATTACTTAGTAGCATTTAACAAAACAACATCCTTGTATGTGTCACATCCACCATCTTTTGACATGGAATCTTTCTGGCTTCTTATGGGTTAATATTAAAATATGTGTAACTTACATAGTGTTTCAACCGTATTCTTGGAGTATTTTTTACCATTTCAAAACATCCTAAATACTCATGTACAGTGGAACCTTGGTTAGCCTCATTCATTCGAGCCAAAAGACTCTATCCAAAACGCGTGTTTACCAATTTTTTACCGGAAGAAATGTAAATACATTTAATCCAGTCCAGAAAGTCAAAAATGTAACACAAAACATGTTTTTATAGTTTTCCGATGATAGTTTTACACGCACAAAGCAAATGAAACTGAAAACAGGAAGGTGATGGTGGTCGATCTCGCTGCCCCTTTGTGTCTTTGGGAACCGTCACGTCATCAGTGTAAATCCTTGCAAAACCATAAAAAACATGTCTTGTGTTACATTTTGAGAGTCAACCACTGATGACATCATAGATGGAAGTCCGGTTGCTATTTTTGTTTAGCTAGCTAATAACATGCTAACAAGGCAGGACATTTTGTGATAAAAATACAATAAGACTCATGCAGTGTATTAACAACACAACAAGACGAGTGCCATATTTTATGCTAACCAGAGAATGCAGGCAAATTGTGGCTTACATTTTCGATGCTAACCAATTAACACGCTAACCGTAGCGGACGCTAACCAAGGTTGCACTGTGTTTCCTATATTCAGGGTGAATGTGAAGTAATAAAAATATATGAAACCACTAACTGTATATACAAATAGTTTCTACAAATACCGAGAAGTATAACATCCATCGAAAAACAAAAACTGAGCCAAGAGTTGACTTTTGATCCGAATGAGTGACGGATGTCGATGGAAAGCTTACAACCAACACAAACGAGACCCCGCCTCCACATTTCAATTAGTAACGGCCATTTTTTGCATTGTCAGTTTGGGGTGGCTAGCGTTAGCTTCAAGCTAGGTGACATTTGTGTTGGACGTGTCTTGATTTCATGGAGGTACAGTCATCCCTCGTTGGTTCCACACCCGACCATGATAACCGAATTTCCGCAAATTGGGATTCAATATTAATAAATGTAATATTTTGGTAGTTAAGAGCATAGAAAACTGTTTTAGGATTTTCAAAATAAGTTCTTTATACATTATTAGAGCATAAAATATCATCCCAAAAGTCACCTATTATTCATTGTTTACATCAAATTGCACAGGCTATGGGATCATAATGGCCGCCACGAGCATAGCAAGCTAACTAATTAGCTAATTGACAAATTCTTACTAATTTACTAATTGTAAATTTAAGAAAGTTGTGGAGTGGGTAAGAAAAACAAAGAAACCGAATTTGAGGATAACCTTTTTTTAAGCTAACGTCATGTGACCAGAATACGATATATGGTTTGTCTTTCAATATTTTTGACAAGCTATCATTTATGAATGATTCTTTATGAATAAAAGTTCATATTGAAATGGTGATATATATATCGAGGGATGACTGTATTCATGACTTATGCTGGCCTGGGAGCGTTTGCTTGTTGCTAAGTGGTTTGAATTTTCCTCTCGTTGGTTTGGCTGACATTCGTTGGGTTATGTAAATATGTAAATGAGGATAACAATCAAATATTATGAATATTACAATACAGCCGGAGCCCCGTTACGCCCGGCGAGTGTGTATTTGGGGGGTGCGGGGGAGGGTTAAAAAGACATTTGTACAGGTTGAGCTCGGGTTGTAACGTTTGTGCCAACATGTCTGTCAAGCTGATTTTTCCTGAGAATTAAGAACACGCTCCATGTTGGGGGTTGGGGGTTGGGGGGGGGGGTGTAGGGGGTTCGGTACATGAGATGGTGAGATCTTGCGTATGCTTGGTGAAAAAACATGTAAGGCTGCACCTGCCAGTCATCGGTCCATGAAGCTGCTCAGTACTATATACATACATTGTGTACAACAATCAAATACAATGTATTGCTGGTTAGAGGGACTAAATATGTCACTGCCACCAATCCTCTGCTTTTTTTTTCTACCTTCCGTACGGTGCTCAGGTAGGCAAAAGGGAATGTCATGTTTACAGCCTGTACAGAAATACAAACACCGGACACATTTTTTTTGCATATAAACATGTTTTACTAATGTCTAACCTCCTTGCGTACAAAAGCCGTGTTGTCATTCTTCATGAAGTACGTTGAACATTCAGAGGATTCTTTTTCCTGAGTTTGGAGTAGCTGTGGATGAAAAGCCTCTCTATAAGAGCAGAAAGCGAGAGAAGAAGCATCAGGTAGAGGTAGAGAAGACCGATGGAGAAGGAATGGGAGCGTTGCGGAAGAGAAAGGCTGCGATGCTGCTGAAAGAAAAAGGATGAGGTTCCGTGTGTTTGTGGCCATAGACGATGCTGCCCGGGGGCGGGGCGTGTAGCACCATTGTTAAGGATTTGGTGAGAAGCGCCCCACGTGTGGTGAGAGAACACCTTGAGAACAGTATTGCTGCTGTTAAGACAAGAAGAAAAACATAAATACTTACAAATATTGTTTTTCAGTGAAAACTGGCAGAAGCTGGCCGTCGCAGCCACCCTGAGAAACAGGGTTTGTCGCAGGAGAATCGTTCAATAAGTTAAAAAAAAAAAACACAAACTACTTTGTGGAGTCCTTCCGTGGTTGCTCATCGGTTGTACATTTTTCCGTCATTTCCTGGCAAAAATCAACCGTCACCGTCTGGTTGGATTTTTCCGTGTACAAGCCGGCGGGGTCTTGGCCGTTCGTATCTTTGTCTGCCCCGTTTCTGACAGCCGAGCCGGACTCCCCATCCAAAGGCCCGGGAGAACCATGGAAGTTGGGCTCAGGGGAGTCGGATTGCGCGGTGAGGTCAATGCTGGCGGTGTTGGTTCTGGTAGAAGGCTTGGGGTCAAAGGCGGCATTGTTGCTGGCAGTGGAGTTGGTGGCTCGGAGAACCGGACAGTAGTGGTGCAACGCCTGGACCTGTTCTGGGCTCACCTGGACGTCCTTGGACACCTCCTGGGACAGACAGGAGAAATTCTCCCATAGCTCTCCCATGCAAGCCTTCAGCTGGTTCCTCTCCGTCAGAAGCTTTTCCTTTTCACACACCTGTACACGCACACACACACACACACACACACGCACACACACACTTAGCGGGGAGCTTAAACTTGTACTTACATGTGTTATTATTTATTTATTATTTGGAGTGGCTAATTAACCTAGCATGTTTTTGGAATGTGGGAGGAAACCGGAGTACCCGGAGAAAACCCACACATGCACAAGGAGAACACGCAATTGAACCCGGGTCTCCTAGCTGTGAGGTCTGCGCGTAAACCACTAGAATGCCGTGCAGCCAAAACAAAAACAAACAACATAAAAAATGGGAAAATCAGCAGTGATTTTACAAGAAGGCAAAATAATAATAATGTCATTTTAGTAACATAAACTTAAAAATAATTTTTTTAATTAATTTTGTAATATGAAAAACAAACAAAACAACAAATAAGTGTTGAAATTTTGTGAAAATTAGGTTGTGGAAAAAGTTATAAAGTCAAAATATTATGTGAATAAAGTCGGAAAAAATGTTATTATACAAGAAAAAACTGAATGCCATTGTAGTAGCATAGAGATTAAATATTATAAAAATACTCATAATGAAATTAGAGGGGAAAAGATGACACATTTACATGAATGAAGTCAAAATATTACGGGAATAAAGCCATAATATAATGAGAATAAAAAGAGCAAAAAGTGACGTTACTAATAGTATGAATAATAATATAAATAATATATGAGCGGTTTGACAACGTTAGCACATTTAGCATCAGGGTTAAGTACCTTGCCACTGGATACTTAGGCATGATCACAGGCCTACAGAGGATCGAACTTGCAACCTCCTTCTCTCCCACCTGAACCGTGTCGCCCCCATAAGATGATGACGGGTTCTGGCAGGGACTCACCAGTTTCCGGATCTCACATTCCAGGTTCAAGATGCAGTCCAGCTTTCTCTTGCGGCAGCGTTGTGCAGCGATGCGGTTCTTGCTTCTTCGCCTGACGTCGTGGACGAACTCCAGCTGCTCTGAGGTCAGTTTGTGCATTTTCACCAACATTTGGAAGTCATTCCGTGGCAGATTTGTGATTTGATCAACGGGAAATGGGAGTTTCACCTGGACAATCCAAAAATAAACACACAGACAGATTCAATGTTAAAGTAGGTGACAAAGTCTTGTTGTTATTGTTATTATTATATTTATTTAACACATTGCTAAGTTATACAGTACATGTATATACAGTATTTGTATAGCTCAGCTATGGGATATACTGTAGGTGAAAAAGCTTTTTAAACATTTGTAGTACCATGTAGTACACAACTTGATGTCTTTTATCCAACATAACGTACAATAGCAGTGATTCTTAACCATAAAATCTTTCGCCATATTAGCCAAAATGAGCCAGAGCTAGGCTAGCCGCTATGCTACTGTATGCTATCCGTGATACGCTCAGTTACAGTGCAGCATCCGACCAGATGGTGGCGCTACTGTGTCAGTCAGTCGCTTGTTTAACAAGCTCACAGAAGATCAGAAGAAGACATCCAACTACAACTAGCAATGGATACGTTTTTAAAACGGACAAATGAGGACAAAAGGCTACATTTTTACATAAGTACGATCCTGACTTCATCATGTGAGGAAGGTTTTAGCTCGTTAGCTTGTTCTACTTGTGAGTGGAATTAATTTATTATTGAAAACAAATGAATGAGATCAATGAAATCTATACAGTGTTAATATTTAATGAGCCCTGAGCCAATCTGCACCATCAAAAAGGTTAAGAACCCGTGTACTATAGTGTTCCACTGGGATCTAATATCATTTTAAAAGCCCCTGGAATTTATGAAAATGCATCTGCCGTCCATAAGCACCCAAGTTTAGAATCAGAGTACTTGCTTGTGTAATACAGCGTTTGACCACAAGATGGCAAAATAGAACACAGGAAACAATCCCACAATAAGCCTCCATGAGCGCCAAGAAGATGAGCATTCCGCACAAGGAGGATCCAAGAAGACTTATGGAAAGGTGCCAGAAGAGCAGATGGAGGAGGGGCAACGACTTGTCAACATGACGCAAATCAATAGCAGGTGATTCCTGCAGACGGTCGGGATAAGCCAGCGTGCGCTTTCTCCTGGTCTTGTGGCGCTACAAGAAGCTGATCTCTTTCCCTCAGGTGATGGCAAGTCTTGTGATGATACATCACAGGCGCCGCGCGCCCCAGTGGTACCAGCATATCAGCATGCACCAGGGAAGCGCAGCTTTAGGTGGCGAGGCCAGCAGCGGAGGAAGACACCCAGAAGGTTTGGCAGAGATGAGAGGAGCAGCGGCGCTCTCTCATCTCTGCCGACGGCAGCCTCGGCAACTCAGGAAGAACAAAATCAAACACAGAAGGAAGAGGAAAGTAAGAAGTGCAACTCCAGTCTCTCACTTTAGTGTACCTTCACACCGGGGATGCTGGCATTTGAAAAGAAAGGAACTTGAAGGAAAATAAATTCTGGTGTTCCAAGGACCAGATTGTGGTATTATTTTACTACTATTACTATTTATATTGAAGGCCTGACTTTAGCCGCTTTTTTAACCACTATATCCTTATCCTTATAGCCTATCCCAGCTGTCTTGGGGCGAGAGTTGGGGTACACCCTGTTCTGGTGGCCAGCCAATCACAGGGCACAGTGCGCATGTTTTTGGAATGGGGGAGGACACCAGAGTATGCTTCTATTATGGATATGGGGTGGATATCTCCACCCCACTTAAGTCAACATCATCAGCGACGGGCTCAACGGATCTCTCAAAGTTCATCCAAATCGATCAGCAGTCCCGAGAAGTGTTTGATTACATAACGATGACAATGTCCACTCACCTCCTGACCATGTTCTTGTACCGCACAGGACTCGCTGTCTCCCTCTGAAAAAGAACCCGACTCGTCGCTGGAGTTGGTGCCATAGGACTGCTCGCATTTGATCTTGGGCTGGCTCTGGTTAAAAAGGGCATCCCCTCCGCTTTGCTCCTGTTGATCCACGTTGAGACAGCGGGCCATGTTGGAGCAAGGGGAGGATGAAAACTCAAACTGAGGCAGGCTGCAGGGGGAACCGCCGCTTCCATCCTCCGCATACGAGTAAGAGGAACAGGAGCTGGACGTCCTGGTGCGTGTCTCACACGGTGGTGAGCGTGGGCACACTTTTATTGGGACCGGGCAGCTGGTGTTGGGCCGGGGGCGGCACGGTAGTTGGGGATCGGCGGAGGTGGTGCTGGGGCAAAAGGCCTGGCAGGTGGGGAGGGATTGGCTGGCACCGGGCCACATTCCCTTTGGCATGTGCTCAGAGAGCTCCATCTCCAAAGAATTCCCACCAGGGTAGGAATGGGCTGGGGTTCCGATACGATTGCAGGCTCCTGAGGAAAATATGACACTTCGGCGATCCAGCTCCACTTCCTGTTTGCAGATTTCATCACAGGAAGATGACTTCAGGGACATGCTTGCAGGGAAGCCGTCCTTCTGGTTTGGGGATATTAAGGACAGACCCAGCTTCCCAGTCAAAGCTCTAAAGTCTGGTTTGTGTTCTCCCTGAGAGTTGACTTTGTCCTGGGGGCAGCCGAGGATGTTGGCAAAAAGCTGCTGGGATGTGTTGGGAAGGTTGGGGAGGTCCGCTCCTTTTTTGAAGAAGGCTTTGAGGCAGGAAGGGGACTTGCTTCTCTTGATTCTTTCCACAGACCTGGGACTATCCATCTCCATGGCCGTCGCACCATCCTCATCCCTGAAGTCCTGCTCATCCCCTGACAGGCACAACGAGACGGCCTCCTCCTCTGCCTGCGGTTCAACTTTGATCTGCGCCAAAGTCAGCCTGTCCTGACCGCTGGCTCCCCCGCGGACGCTGCTCTCTTTTATTGTGCTTGGAAAACCTGAGGTACCGCCGTGTGAGGAGAAGTCATTGTTGTGCTTGTTGCTAGCCCACTGGTACTTCCTGTACTTGGGGCATCGTGGCAGGTCCGATCCTCGGTGTCGATCAAAGTCCAAGCGGCCATCTGCCAAGCTGCTAGGTATCGTCACCGCTGGACAATTATCGGCCGGGTGCTGAAAGGAAGAGAGACCGTCGCCACGTCCTTGCATCCTGGGGGAGGAGGGTCTTTCCGCCTCTGACTGCATGCTCTCATCCTCTGAGGTGATGGCATCAGCGGCTCCCTTGCGCCCGCGCAGCAAGGTGTCCTCCTCGCTACGCAGCTGAGCCTCCAGGAAACGAAAGCACGAGTCCTCTAGGTTGTGCATGCGCAGGAATTCGGCACAGCGGATGACCTCCTGAATGTTTTCTCTGCTGAGTAACAGTTTAGCAGTGTAGGCAAACTGCAACAATGGGGCGAATCCTTCAGCGGTGACCTGAAAAAAAACAGGGAAATTGCCAGGATTAGCATCACGCAGCCACTGCTTTGAGACAGCCCGACCGCCGGCACAAGGTTAGATGCTGGAAATATTACATTGCAAAAGTCAAGCTCTTTAACCGGCAACATATTCTCATACCAACCACTTCCCTCAACCACGGTTTTTCAAAATAAATTCATTCATAAGCTATCACTGTTACAGGGTTTTCTACAGCATATTCACAAATACTGTATGTACGGTATATTTAAGAAGCATTTTCAAGCAGAAAAAATGGAATATTAAGGTAAAAGGGTTGCAATCTAATGGAACTTACATTGGGGAAAAATAACAAATACAGTCATAATATTACAAGAAGAGCATTTTGAATAAACACATAATGTTATGAGAAAAAAAATTCACTCATATCAAATTACAAAAACTGATCATGTCTTTTCAAAATACAAAATAAATAAAATAAATTAATAAACACTTTTATTGTTGACTACAGCCTATGATAAGGAAAAAAATAGATATTTAAGCATATTTTACATGAGCTTGGCCTAAATGAAGCATTTTCAAACATAGAAATTGCTAAATGAAGACACACAAGCACCAGACTTGATTGCGGAAACAACAATTGCAGGTTTGATAAACCGTGCCAAGCAAAAACCCTGAACCCCGACATCCCTTCCTGTTTGTGCCACTGGAACACATTTACAGCAAAACACGTCTTATTTATGTCATATGTATCTCCTAAATGTCATACTTTTCTACTATATTGCATAATAAAAGAAAAGGTGACTATAGGGTTGTTATTTCATGTCTAGAGGGCTTTAATAGTGTCACAAACTGTATTTAGACAGTGGTAATAATTAAAGAATAATAGACTAATAATGAAATGAATAGGGCGGCATGGCGGTCGAGCACGGCGCAGACCTCACAGCTAGGAGGCCGGGGTTCAATTCCACCCTCGGCCATGAATGCGAGTGTGAATGGTTGTTTGTCTATATGTGCCCTGTGATTGGCTGGCCACCAGTCCAGGGTGTACCCCGCCTCTCGCCCAAAGACAGCTGGGATAGGCTCCAGCACCACCCGCGATCCTTGTGAGGAAAAGCGGTAGAAAATGAATGAATGAATGAAATTATTTATTAGAATTGATATTATAATTGTTTATTGTTTACTTTTGTGGTGAACACATTTCATTTTTCTTCTTTAGGTGTGTGTTGCACTGCACATTGGGCACTATATGTCCTGATGTACTGTACTGTACTGTACTGTACTGTACTGTACTGTACTGTACTGTACTGTACTGTACTGTACTGTACTGTCAGCGAGTAGACTGGTAGCCGTTGAGCGGCGTGACCCGCCTTCTGTGTCATTATCCAGTGTCCTCAGGTGAAGTATCTGCAAAGCCTGAAGGTTTGTAAGACTCCCGGCTTATTCCTGTTGTGGCCATGTGGTGCGGGATGATAGAGCAAAGCCTTCCATTTAGACTTAATACCTGTTAATAAGGTACACTCCTGAGTCGTCACAGTTCCAGGCAGACCACTGTTGGTTTTCAGTATTGTGCAGTACGCTTTCATAAATATTATAGTCCTGGGCTGCAATATTATATATATATATATTATAATTCAGTATCAATAAAGTACATGATTGTAGTATGTACAGTACAGACTGTATAATGTGTTCTGCTTTACAGCACATTGCAGTTAACGAACAGACCAACAGCACGTTTCGGTTATTGTCAAGAGGAAGCTGCTGACTCAATATCATTGAGGGGGGGGATGGTGAGTCTGTGTGTGTGTGTGTGTGTGTGTGAGTGAGAGAGAGTCAGGGGGAGGCGGGGGTTTGTGTCTGGCAGACTGGGGGAGGGTAAAAGCTTTGACTGCTCTATCTGCTCTACTGATGAGCACAGCACATACACAATGTGTGTACACAAATACTTACCACTGTGCCTCATACGCGATATGATTCATGTAATGATACACGCTTCTTATACATGTGTATAGTTGGGTCCATCTATTACAGGAATGGTATTTTTGATCAAGGAAAGCATTCCCAGCTGGGAGGATCATAAACCTGACTAATCACGCTACTATCTGTTAATACATAAGAATGTATTAAGAATGTGTTTTAAATCATTAAACAAGGGTGACTACTACAAGATTGCAGTAGTGGTACTAAATCATAGCTTGGCCAAAATCCGATGAAGGTGTGCATGAAGTGTGAGTGACATCATAGCTGGAATGAGAAGGATGGACCAACTCCCTGCTGCTAAACAGCAGCATAGCATGAGGATGGAAGTGCTGTGCGTACCAAAGGCTTTATTTTCAGCTCCTGTCAATCGCTGCTGCTTGCAGGGGTGCACCTTCTATATGCACGTACGTGCCCTGCACCATATGCAATCACTGCGCTCTTACCAGCAACCTCATGAAGGAAAAATCCACGGATAATGCAGGTGATACTCTACTCTAGTACAGGGGTGTCAACGTACTACAAGATGGTGACTTCACTATTTTACTTATTACTTTACTTAAGCGAGTCACCAAACAATGCAGATTTGAAATGTTTTTCTAATTCCGCATGTAAATTTATTATTAAAAATAATTCCCATGATGCTTTGTGTACCAAACCAAAAAGTAGTGAAATAGATGCAGTAATCGCAATGTTTTGATAGAAGTCATATGCAGTGATCATGTTTTGATCTGACAAATCTTAAGCGAGTTTGATCAAATGTAGAATGACTACAGTTTCTGCTTGGACATTAACACAGCCACAGCTGTCCAACTCTGATGGACAAAAAACCATATCTCACCAGCGAGTGAGTGAGGCTGGGAACACCGTTGTAGGTGGAATTGCAAGGTTTATAGTGTGCATAAAGCACTTCCAATCCTGTCTCTTTCACCGCCACTTCCATATTACGTGTGTTATCATTTACAGTAGCTGGTTCCCAGTCTGAAGCCCTGTCCACATGGGAATGCTTTCACTTTTTTTCTCACAATTTTGTGACTTTTTTTTAAATATTTCAATTTCATGCTAACAAAAGGATGTTATTTTTCTTCTTCTTCTTTCTCTTTTGGCTTTTCCCTTCAGGGGTCGCCACGGCAAACCAATCTCCTCCATCCAACCCTGTCTTCTAGATCTGTCTCTCTCATGTCCTCCTTCACTACATCCATAAACCTCCTCTTTGGTCTGCCTCTACGCCTCCTACCTGGCAGCATCCTTCTACCAATATATTCACTATCTCTCCTCTGGACACGTCCCAACCATCTCAGTCTGGGCTAAAGGACTTCATCTCCAAGGCCTGTAGCATGTAATGTCCCTCTGATTTACTCCTTCCTGATCCTATCCATCCTGGTCACTCCCAACATAATATTTTGCCAACATAATATCTGGATATTTCCACAGTCAGGACTCATCTCAGTCGACTTTCTCCTGATATTTTGTTGTCTGAAGCTCCACTTCGTACTAAGTCTAGACAAGCCTTGGAAAGCGGAAGATGACTGACTTATGTGCATGTGTTTTTTCTTCTTCTATGGTTTGGTGTGTCACGAGGTTCCGTGGGCGTGTCTGTTCATAGTGCCAGACAAAGGTGCGCCTTGTGTGTCACATATCATATTAGATATCATTTTCACTCAAGGATTTGTTCCCGTCTGGATGCAACACAGTGTGGACTTGGAGAAATAAAAAAAAACAAAACTCTTAAGCGCATTCCCGTGTGGACAGGGCCTAAGCAAGTTTCCACGGTATCTGCCTAATAACCAAAGCTTCAATGAAAACAGCATCACGCCAAGAAAAACAATGAATGCTAATAATACCCATAACATCACCCTGTATGCTAAAGCATGCTAACAGAATTTGAATGATTGTTTTCTATTCTGTATGGCATCGCCTTGAACGTGTGCGGACGTACCTCTTCAGGAAGGCTGAGCACCAAGCCATTCTCCGTCTGGCCTCCCAACACCTGCAGGAAATACTCGCTGCAGGCGGCCAGCACAGCCCGGTGCCCGCGAAACTCCTTGCCCTGCACCAGGACGGTCACATCGCACAGGATATCCTGCTTCCGCTGGTCGTTGAGGCAGAGGAGGATATTGGTACAATGAACCGTCGACTCATACACATACATGGGGGCTTCAGGCTTCTCATCCGCGGACATTCCGCTCACGCCCTGGAAACAGAAGCAAAACAAGAGTTAGTCAGCTTCCTGTCAAGCTAACCGGGCGCTACAGTCGGATCCGTGATCCAAAAAACTCTCTTCTTCTCTGCTCTTTGTTCAATTCCAATAGTGCAGTGCGGTCCGGGGAGCTGTCATGATGATGTTCAAAAATATTATAAATGTTCTAAATATTCTGTATGTTTCTAACATAATAATAACATATATAAGTAAAAATGGCTGAATTTTCACATTTCCTGATCAAATACAGGGCAGAAATATCACTTTTTCTTGAATATTTCAACTATATGCTACTAAAAGACATTATTTTGACATGAGTTATTGATTTTTTTTCTCTTCATATTTTGACCACATTTGTATAAAAAGACTGCTGTTTGTTTTCATTTCTGTTCTGTTGTAAATGTTCCAATTATTTCAACTTTCTTCGTGTAAAATTCCCAAATATTACAATTGTTGTTTTCTTGGTGTTCCATAATATTATGACTTTAAACTTATTTTGTTTAATATATGAACTTCATGCAACTACAACAATGTTATTTTTCCCAATAATATTATGTAATATCATTTTCATTATGTTATGTTATTCTTCCAAATACTCGTTTAATCAAAACAACATAATCATTAGTTGCAGCCCAAGATATTTATAATGTTCTGCTGAATGAATGCATGAATCTGACTGCCAAGATGGAAGACTATCCAAGTATACCCAAGCCCAACATCTTCTCTAAACCAGACTAGAGCACAATTAGGCACCACCACCGGACCGGGCAAGGCTGTGCACTTAAATGACTGATATCATTTCTCTACTGTGAAGAAAACAAAGTACTGTGTTTGTCTGTTGTTTCAGATTGTAAATGAATATTGACGCTTTGATCATCTGCAAGTGCACTTTTGAGGGGATTTCCACTGTGACCGCTGAAAGTTTCAGAGCAGAGGCTTCTAATTCCCTGCGCGACAGATAAACAACCTTTCTAGCAGTAAAAAGGTCATGGTTGGTGGTATTGATACTGAGATAAATATATGCAAGACACCCACGTGAAACACATGCTTGCAAGACTGTGGAGAGCGTGCATGTCATGTCATCCATTTGATAAGAACAACACACATACTGTACAAATGTTTTTTGGACCGTCATCTAGGCAAAAATTAAAGGATCCATCACGCATCCCAGTTTTATGATATGCAGGAGGTGAAAAAGACCATTATTCTTATGAAGGTCTCTTCTTTCCAAGGTTTTTGCTGTTGTTTTGATTGTTTACATTTTCAAAATATGTAACATCATTTTTGTCCATATTATTATGTTCCTTTACATAATATTATGCAACATGCAAAATCCACACCGGAGATTTGAACCCAGATCTTCCAGTACGGTGCGGACAATACCATTTTTGGAAACCATCATTTTCCAAAAATGACAACATTATTTTGTTTTGTTAAATAAACAAAAATTAAACATTATTAAATAAAATATTTAAATTATATATATACACACACACACACACACATATATATATATATATATATTTAAATAACAATTTTTCTTTAATATTTCTATGCTACTAAAATGGCATTAGTTTTCCTACAACATAACCTATAACATTGAATTTATTCTTGTAAAATTGTGACCGTTTTCCTCGTTCGAATACATATTTTCATTTCATGAGTCTCATAATATTTTGATGTTAAAATTGACTCTTTTGGGGCTGCATGGCGCGCAAGTGGTTAGCCCGCAGACCTCACAGCTAGGAGACCAGGGTTCAATTCCACCCATATTCCCCTCATCTGAGACAAATTGAGAACATTTGGGGACGGGCGGAGGAGATGTTTAGAAACACGGACATCGGATCCACACAGTGGATGTCCTCCGCGAAGCCATCTTCACCGCCTGCAGCAACATTCCCACCATCCTCCTGGTTTTTTCATCAGATCCACAAGAATGACTAGACCTTTCTTGAAAATGGTATTTCTATTTTCGGGGGCTTTTTGGTTTTATTTGAGTTATGGTCAACTTTGGAGAACTTTTACTTGTTTGCAAAAAGCATTTTGAAGCTCTGCTTAGAACCTCCTTACGAGCCAACAGTGCAAAATGTGAATTCTTGCAAGATCAGGTGTGCGTTGTGTGCAAAGAAACACCAGACAAGGCATGACCAAAATGGAATCAATTTCAAGCCCCTGACAACATCTAAGACACATCACCTTGTGACATTTCTACAGTCGATACAAATACGCTCAGTCAAGTCAAGTCTTCACATAGTTGTGTGCATACATTTGCGTTACCTCAGAAAGGTGTCAGTACCGATCCCGTCATCTTGTTATTCCACAACTCTCTAATGTCTCCCACCATTTGTTACCAACAGCGTCTGATCCTATTGCTGCCTGAGGGTGGCTGAGTATGACAGAGCAAGCCAGATATGTGTGTGTGTGTGTGTGTGTGTGTGTGTGATGACATGCCAGAGTATTTTCGGCCGCTGCCTGCTTAAATGCAGCATGCATGAATCATGACTTCCCACATAGTAGGTCAGTGAGCAGGGTGAGTCATATTGCTGTCTTATATGGTAAGACGCTGCCCATGTGATAGAAACACTGGGTTATCTATAGACTCCATTCGCTGCTCCAAATGTCTGAGGCTGTGTCGCTCTGCTCGCCTCGAGTGTTTTTGTCGAGAAAGAAGGCACATTTTTCATTCTGGCAACTTTGTGAGTTGGTGATTTTATTTAGGATATTTTCCCCCCCGCATGCTGCGATGAGTCAGCATGGTATATTTGGCTTTCACGTCGCACCACACGGGACAAACCAACTCAATAGAATAGTCCTTTCTTGTGGTTACTAAAATACCGGATGGCATGACATGGTTTTTACATACAGATAGAGTTATTAAATAAAGGTTATACATTTATTTGTATGAGGTGAATAAGTCCTTGATCCCCCACTAAGCAGCAAGAATTGAGATGCACACACATTCCCACCTCTCCGCCAACATGGGCAAGACCAAAGAGCGGTGCACACAAGACTGGGATGGAGTGTAAAAGCATGAAGACGAAGTTTGGGAGAAGTGGTGCAATCATTGATGCATGGAAGAAATCCAAGACAACAGCTAATCCCCGTCGCTCTGGAGCTCCATTCAGTTATACCCATTATATTCACCTTGCCGAATGAGGATGGACACAAGGGAGGAGCTGGTTGATGATGTCAAGGGAGTTGGGAGCACGGTCAGCCAGAAAAGCATTAAGAAGACAGCAGCACCATTCTCAACTCTACTTATACGTATACAGTACTCATCTTTGTCTGTTTCAGGAGGTAAAGTGTTCAAAAACAGGCGCACTGCACCTTTATGTCAGGGCCAGGAGGGGGGGGGCACATAGTCTGAAATATTGAATTTTGCATGCATCAAGAGGACTAACTAATATGAGTCCAATAACAGCGTTCCCTAATTGATTAAGCTGATTAATTGAGCTTTCGTGGTAAAATATACATTTTTGGAAATGAGCTAACTTTCCTGACATGCCGCCATTTTAGGGACAAGCATGTCACCATGGCTTCTTATGGGTCAAGGCTAAAAGCTAGCTAGCTTCCACAGCTTGTTTTCTATTAATTCATCGAGTTTAATTGTAATATTTGACCTGTTTTACTATTAGAGCAGTGCAATTGTTAAATTGATTTAAACTTAAACTACCATTAAAGCTGTTGTTACAACAATAAAGTCATACATTTACAAGAACAATGTTGAAATAGTTGGTGGAAAAAAACGCAACAACAGCAGAAATGCAAAAAGTTGCTGAGATTAAAGTCATTTGTTTTTCCATATATTCAATGATATTTCAACTATGACGGATATGATCTCGGCACATGTGATCTCTTACCTAAATTCTATTTTATTTCTTTATATTTGTAAAAATACATTGTGCTAAATGTCAACATGCTATTAGCATAAACGGCACGTGGCTACATTTCATGTAAATGCTAATTCCATGCTAAAAACTCGGCCCTGTTACTTTCAGTCATCTTATTTGGTTTAGGAACTTGTGCCAAAATAAAAGCAAGTCGCGTGAGATGGACCAGTACACATTTTGAGTAGTTCAATATGCGTATTATCAGATGAATTTAGATGAATTGTGATCCTGACCACAAGTCAGTTCAGTTCAGTTTGTGGTGTTTGTGCCACCAGAACAATAAGAATAAATACTGCAGTATTTTATTGTCATGCGTCGGTCTTTGACATTTAAAACATCAGTTAAAAAGTGCAGTGCAAAGGTATGTAGTGAAAGATGATGCTTTCACATTTCCACAAATGTGACAGGACACGGAGTGTGGTTTAGCGGCTTTTGGTACCAGTATTGATGAGTCAATACGAGAGGAGAAAGTGCTGCTCGTAGTGCAGATGGAAATAATTGGCGGCAGACAAACGGCGACTTGCCACTTGCGACAGTTGCGATACTTCTGGTGGCAAATACTACTGTCATTATTTATGGCGCGCACAAAACTTTGACTCTTAATACGCCGTACGGACGCAAGTAGGGACACACACACCTTGGAATTATTGTCCACAGACCCTGAATTCCAAGACATGTATAAAATAGGGGTGTCCAAACTTTTTCCAGCGAGGGCCACATCGTGATAAAAGAAGTTTATTTCAAGAAAAAACTCAGCGGTTTTTGCTGTTATTATTTCTTGAATATTTCCCATCTTTGTAAATTTTCTTCTCATAATATGATGACTTTATTCCCATATTATATCTTTATTCCCATAATCTTTTATTTTACAACTTTAATCACTTTGTTTTGTTTGTTTCTCAGAATATTACAGCTTAAAAAAAAATTTCTTTAATATTTGAATTCTATGCTACTAAAAACAATGTTTTAAAAGCAATATTTTTCAAACTATTTCCTTTCTTTTTGTAAATTTTCTTCTTGTAGTATTTCCATAATATATGGATTGTATTCCCATAACATTCTAACTTTTTCCGGAACCTAATTTTCTAAAAATGACAACTTAACAATAATATTGCCACTAAAAAAAACTTAAGTTCTACATTCAAAATATGAAAACAAAAATCAAAGTGCCGCTCCGAAAAGTGCCGTCCTCCTAGAATCCATTTGGTAGCATCACGTGAAGGCTTTGCTGTGTTTGTTTGTGTTTGCTATCTCGGTTATCTCCCAGAATCCTCAGCGATACCCCATCAATAGCGTACTGAAAGCTGTCATTCATTGTCTGGAGATTTTATGCTGTGAATCTCGAGGGAAAATAACCATAGGCCCTAAAAAAGTGAAGCCAATTCTATAAAAAAAAGTTATGTTCGTCATGTTAGTTATGTCGAAAAGTGAAGTGTTTTCATATTATTGTATCTTTTCTGTAACATTTGGTGCATGTAATTCGGGTATATTTTGTCCTATAACATGAAAATTCCAAGATACCATTTGATATCCGGAGGTATCGTACTGTAGTGTAAATCCCAGTCTTAGCGGAGGTGCTTCACATAAAAGGTGTTAGTACTTCATTAAGATGACAAGCGCTGTCAATTTCACTCAAGTCTGAGGACACCGTGACTCCCGCTTCCACTCGGCGTCACTCATGACAACACCCTCATTGTCCTGCATCAACCACCAACACCAACTGGACCGCAGTACAATGTACAATAGCTATTCTTCAGCGCTAAATATAGACAATTGTTTGGATTCTTTGCAAAGCTCTATGCCGTCAAGGTGTATTCAAAAGTCTTTTAGCCTTCAAATCGCTATGGAAAGCCTGATATGACATATTTGGTACAAAACAGCAATAAGACACTCAATAAAATAAATAAACAAAGTCACTCTTTTGGCTGTGTTTGCATGACGAAAGTATTTGTCTGCTTCCAGGTTATTTTGCTGCAGTTGTTGAATGTGTGAAGGATAATGGAGACTAGTTGTTGGAAAAATGCTAAATAATAAAAGCAGATATGAGCATGTGCTGTTTATTTTGCACAATAGAAGCGGGTAGCAGGACAATGATGTTTCTGGGCCTTTGTGCCTCATGTTGATGTCATACTACTCAACGGCTCATTATCCCGGCTATTGATTAGTCTGATGTCACTTGAAAGCGATGCAGATCGTAAACAAACAAACCCTTTTTTCTCTCATGCGTACTCTGAGGAAAGTGGTGAGACCGTGAAGCCTTCACCCCTGTTCCACAAAACCTTTACTTCCTGGTAACTGAAGTTCACGGAAGTGAAATGTTCCTGTTCCTGGTTCTGGAGGACTGGCCAACTGATGGAACCCGCTTGGTCCATCCAGCCCCACGTTCCTCCCGGGCTCAAACCAGGGTCTGCAGAATGAGATCCTGATGGATGCAACAGGATGCTAATTTGCAGTTCTTTCTGGATTTGCACTTAGGTCAAGTTGGTGGCTGCGATAGTGACTTCGTTCATTCATTCATTCATTTTCTACCGCTTATCCTCACGAGGGTCGCGGGGGTTAGTCCCATACTGCATGGACGTCATGACACAACAGCAGCTGTAGCCATAGAAACGGCCATGACAGTATAAGCAGATTGAGATATGGAGGTAAGAACAAAGGATCCCCCCAAGCAGTTTAGGCTTATGGCGGCACAACTAAGAGATGACCAGGACATGCTGAGTCAGCCTTCAGGATAATACGTTTACTCTGAGAAGGAGACGAATGGATGACAGAATGCTCTTAGAAATGATCTGGAGGAATAAAAGTGGGAAAATTCTGGGGAAATTCTCCTGGCGCCCATTTTACTGCTGTATCCCTCGTGAGGAAAAAGCGGTAGAAAATGAATGAATGAATGAATAGAACGCTGTTAACTATACCCGGGGTGTCTAAAGTGCGTCCTGAGGGCTGTTTGTGTTGCGGCTGTTTTTTTTTTTTTTTGGCACATTCAAGAAAACAATTCTAAAAATGGAAAAGTTGTAATTTTACAAGAATAAAGTCAAAATATTAAGAGCGAAAGTTGTAATATAACGAGAAAAAGTCATAATTTTACAAGAATAGCGGTGTAATATAATTACGAAAAATGACGTGATTTTAGTAGCATAAAGTTGGAATTTTTGGAAAATGTAAAAATAAAGTCAAAATTACGAGAAGAAAACTGAAATTTAGCCAAATGATCTCAATTTCCAATATCAACCGATACCAATACCAGCATGTGTAGCCATAATTATTGGTACCGATAATGATCGGACATCTTTACTTAATGTGGAGTTTGCATGTTCTCCCTGTGCATGCGTGGGTTTCCTCCCACATTCCAAAAACATGCTAGGTTAATTGTCCATAGGTATGAATGTGAGTGTGAATGGTTGTTTGTCTATATGAGCATCTATGAGGCCTGCAGTTGGACACTTTTCTTTCTTTGTGGATTCCTGCAGAGATCAACAATCCCTTTCACCTGATGAGACAGACGGACTAGAGGAAGAGGAGGAGTGTGTGAAGGTTCAGTGAGTTCATCTAGTAAATAAGTGACTGACTCCTCTGAGTGCATTCCAAGGCTCCACCTCACCCTCCCGCCCAGCCTCTTTCCGGGGGATTCCTGGGGTTTCTGGGGCTGCTCTAAGCTGGATGTGTCAACATTTCCAGACCGCACTAGCAGCAGTGAAAGGGGGAGGGATGTTCATTCACGCTCCGATGTTTGGTGCAGCTGAAGAAGTGAAGGCCAGCAGATTGTCCTGCTGCCCTCCCGCCCCCCTGCCGGCTTCTAACAAAAACATACTCAGTGTCTGAGTCAGTGTAGTTTCTTGCCAAAACGAACCAATGCAACCAGCAAACTGGTCCATCCCCCAAGAGAGCCATCACTGCGATCCTGTCAGACATAAACCTCCATATGTGAACCTCCAGCCTCCGTGATGCTCACTCGTCACCTACATGGAGATAAGGGCACTCCCGAGCACGGGTCTCCAACGGGACTCCTAGAGAGCGGCTACACACAATAACCAGCACAGAAAACTTTCTAGTTCTTCCAGAATCTGCACCTAAAACCACCTGATTTAAAGGGGACCTTTGTATTGAGTTGTGGACTCCCAGAGAGCAGCTACACTCAATAACCAGCACAGAAAACTTTCTAGTTCTTCCAGAATCTGCACCTAAAACCACCTGATTTAAAGGGGACATATTATGCTCATTTTTCGGCCCTTTGTATTGAGTTGTGGACTCCCAGAGAGCAGCTACACTCAATAACCAGCACAGAAAACTTTCTAGTTCTTCCAGAATCTGCACCTATTCAGCTGTATTTCTTTGGATTTGCGGTTCCTGCAAAACGGTCTGTTTTAATGTATTCCACCCACGGCTTCCCTGCGGGCAGGCCCACTCCGTTGTGGGCGGACACCCCTGCAATTCAATTCAACATTCAGATTCATAATCACCTGACTTCATTTTCGACTTGATGGGGGAAAAAAGCGCGGAAGCACACAAGGAAGCAAAGCGTTGTGTTTCTCCGCCACGGTGGCTTTCAAGTTGAACATTCCAGGGCTGCAGTTAAGCTGCATTGAGACAGCAGTGCGAGTTTGAAGGTGAGGCCAATGGGGCCTTTGCAGCTACTTAATATATTCCAAGAAGATTTCCACCTCCAGTTGCCCCACATAATGGTTTCCATGGTGACAGATTCTTGGATCCGAGCTGCAGAAATCATCACATGGAAAAACGACCCCGACTTCCACCCACCGATGACACTTTTCAAAGGTGTCCTTATTCTATCCTGCTTTTGTCCTCTGCATGTCTGCTTTCCCATGGTCCATTGCAGCAGCACCACATGTCCTCTACCTTTTTTCCCACAGACGCCATTCATCCTATAGCCATGACAACATTCGCATTTCTTATGCTTCAACAGTTTGGGTGAAAACAACATTCTTAATTGAGACCTACACGCATTTGTTGGGTGCACAAACACATGCACGCATGCAGCATCGCTGGCTGTAGGGCGATTGCTCCTCCACATCAACGTGCACATCATTAGGTGAACACATTAATTGGATTGACATTATTTCTTACAGGGATTTGGTTAGAGTACGTTTTGGTTAGTCGGACTAAAAATATATATTTTTGAGAAAACCATCCTTCTAGCTTGACATTGAGGTTCTGCTCCAATTTTGGATCAATATTTGCAATAAAATGTAATTATTATCCTGTTAGATTCACCCGTAGAACCATCCCCTTTTCTCTTGAGCCAGTTGTTGCGTGCTCACTCAGGAAAACACGGAATACAGTCACACATTACGTGTCCGTCTTGAGCTAACAATGTACACTAACCAAGGTTCCTCTGTATTTCTTTTTGCAAGGTGGCCGCTGTTATGAATTCCTAAAAGATGAGTCTTTATCACATGCATGAGTGTAGACACGCGTGAACGAGGGTGCTGTGGGTATGAAATTCCGAGTCAGTGATCACTGAATCATTTTGAGTGTTGATTCTGTTATGAATTGTCTGGGTAACCACAAAGAACAGTCATTCCATGACTCAGCTATGTTGTGTTGCCTCTTACATCAACTTTCTCCACCCTGATGACCTTCAAGGGCACCCCCCCACTCACGCCCTCCCACGTCTCTTGGCTTTGTTTGATCACATGTGACTCTGCAAAAATCCCATTTCACAGCTCGCCGTCTATCACATCCACAGCTTTTTTGTCCTCCAAGATGGGGGAGACTTGCTGACCTGGCAGGCTGAACCTGACTTGGCTCGTTTTGCATGACTGCTGGACATTGGCTGGAAATGAAGGCAAAAAGACACCCTTGGCAGCCAATTCAATAAAGAAACCCAGCAGAGCCTCCTCCGCCAGAGTCCCTTGGTTCCAAATGTACCACCAAGAGTACACTTACAAAAACTGCAATCCAAGCACAATTAAAAACGTGCAATCAAGGTCAACCAGGGAATTGAAAGGTTTACAACGATGATTGCAAATAGAAGCATCAGTGCAAAATGAAATGTTTGATGTCAAACTAAACACATATTCTCTAATCCCTTGTTTCTGGCGCTTCATTGGTTGATTAGTGAATTTCCACAAAGTAGGATTCCTTATTTATTCATGGAATATTAGGTAGAAGGTAGAGCATAGAAAACCTGCTTTTGGCATTCAAAATGTTTTTTAACCCTTGTAATCCGATGCACGTTCAAATGAAATAAAACCATTACCATAACATTATTAGAGCCCTCCATACATGAGTAACACCCCTATAGTTACATTTACACTACAATTACCATGATACGCCAAACTATCTCAATTTCCGATTCCGATATCAACGATACCAGCATGTGTACCAAGAATTATTGGTACCGATAATGATCGGACATCTTTACTGAATATTAAAGTTTTTTATAGTAATGCTCAGACTTTATTCTAATATGTCTACATTATTCTTGTAAAATGACTGCTTTACCCACCATTTTTCTTGTCGTTTTGGGTAGATTTTAATTGTTTTTTTCGAACTACATTTATAAGGCAGAAAAGTGTAAAAAGCAAAGTAGGTTGGTGAGATACTGAAACGCTCTCACGATTGCAAGCACGCTGATGGGAGCATCATGCTCCTGTGCGCCATCTTTTAAACACACACAGAATCTGTACGGGTGTTCCGGGTAACTGAATGACTCCGAAAAGAGATGCAATAAATAGGACAACAAACACAAAGATCTCCTGCGACAGGTTAGCAGCAGCCATGTACTTCACTTCAACGGACTAGTGTGAGACACATCATATCAGTTCTCGTCTTCGCTTCCTAAAAAAACCCTTCTAGCTGAACGAATGCACAAAATGGCAAGGTGTGACACGTGATACAGTAGAGCAAGGTTAAAAATAGCCTCCCAGTCGACTGATAGGGCACCGCTAGACACAGTCATTGGATCGGGAAGCCTCTGAGCTATTAGGATTTTATGTGGTCTGGAACCTGAGAACACAAAGAATCAAACATTCTCACGCACGTTGAAGCCAAGAGTGTCCTGTATTGGGCGAGCGTGGATACTAATAATAGCGATGACGCGACGACTGGAGTACCATTTCTGTTCTTTCAGCTGTAGTATCCTCACTGTGGTTTGATGTCATTTACAAACTGTGATGTCACATTTCCAGATCGCTTTCTCATCTGTTATGATCCTTACATATGTGCTTTCACGCACCCACTCATTGTGTATGCCAGGGGAGTCCAAAGTGTGGCCTAGGGGCCGTTTGCCATTACATTCATACATTTAGAACATTCTAAAAATGGAATTTTACAAGAAAACTAATAAAAAAACAACAGTATTACAAGAATAAAGTCAAAATGTTAAGAGAAAATTGAGGAAAATAATCTCATGGAAAAAGTATGAGAATATTATAAATAGAATAAATAGTAGAAAAAAGTTGGAATATTATGAGAAATGTTTGGAAAAATAATTTGTGGAAAAGGTTATAATCAAAATATTATGGAAATAACATCAAAATTTGAAGAAGAAAATTTACAAGAATAACATTGAAACAGTTGGAAGTTGCAATTGAATATTTAATAATATTTTGAGGAAATAATAAAATAATAATGATATTCGGCTGCACGGCGGTCTAGTGGTTAGCACGCAGGTATCCATGAGGCTCCTTTGTTAATCGGCGCTAACGTTAGCAATCAAGCTAACCACCAACTACAGTCTTAAAAAGCGTCATATTTACTTCCTTTCCTTGTTGATTTCTGTATTTAATGAACCTTTGGCTCATCATTATGTTTATGTAATATGAGTTCCGCTACTTAATGATGTTGCTACATGCGCTGCTACCCTGTTGAAAGTGAGCATGTAAAGGCTAGCATAGCACGTCTGGCGGAGAACCTGATAGCCAACACTTGACTCAATGGATCGGATCTTTCAATCAGTTTGTCATTGTTCCCTTCCAATAAAAAGAAGCCTAAAATCAAGATACTATCTAGTTCAATTCCAAGTTGAGGATTGAGTTTTGTGTTCAATGTGAAGAATTTGTGGCGAGGGAAAAGCAACACACATCCATCCATCAAAGACATTCCAGGGTTATAATGGGAATAGTTTCTCCCACTCTGTGTCAGAAGTGCAAGCATCTTGCCTTAGGGTGAGATGAACAAAGGCCTCTTTCATTGCCTCCACCAGCCTGGAGATGCAGAGAGGTGCATCATGGGAAGCCAACTGGCAGACATACAAGTGGAGTTCAACACGCAGGACAGCTTTCATACAAATTCACTCGGCTCCCTGAAAAAGATCCGGTTCTTTCGGCTCCCAAGCGGCTCCTCTGATTTTTTGTTGTTGTTGGTGGTGCTCCAAATACTGTACATATAACGCATTTGTAATGTAAAAAAATACAATTATACCAATGTGTACTATTTATACGATTCTTATTTATAGGGACAGATCGTTCACGAACTACCCATCACTAGATTACAAGATATGTGGAATAACCACAATGCATTCATCATTTAATGAGTACTAGTGTTTGATATCATGTTTTCATGAATTGATACCACAGCTTCAGATATCATTTATTACAAAAATGTGTTTCGGAATGTATTATTGTTTAATGAGTACCAGCGTGTCTAACATCATTAATTCTTCAATTGATTTATATATTTATATATACATATTTAATGAATTGCACATGGACTGATATCATTTATTGCTGGATTCAGTCAAATATTGTTGAATGAATACCACATTATCTGATATCATTTATTCCTGAATTAATTCATTTCACATTCAATGAATACCATAGTGTCTGATATCATTTATTCCTAAATTCATGTACATGTTTTTGATAAATACCAGAGTGTGATTTATCCTTTAACTTCCTGGTGTAAAATATGTATGTGAATTCCATATGATACATTCTACACGTATTTGGTCACATGGGAGGGAGGGGCTTTCTTTGTGGTAATTGTTTTTAATTCTGCAAAGCACTTTGTGTTGCATGTGCTCTACAAATAAAGTTGATTTGATTTGATGACATAATGTCTAGATGTCTATGATTTGGAGTACCGTGTGTACCAATGTGTTGTGTACGTTTGTTCCCCAGTGACAAGAAGCCTTTGCCACGGTCAAATCCAAGTCCACAAAACCAACAGAAGATGCCTGCTATTTTCCAGGTACGCTGATCACAAATCAGTTTTTCATCAATCCTTGCAGTGGATTCTTCTTGCCAAATTTGCTGAATAATTCGGACTTCTTTGCAGCGCCGAGTGCGCGAGACGAGCAATGACATCCTGTTGAAAGGATCCTCCCAGCCAACACCCCTCCCTCCCAACAATGACCTCACCCCGGGCCGCTGACTGTTTGAAATGTAGACACAACATGGCTTTAGCTACGGTAGAGCCACCCTCGTCCATCTTAGCTCTTTTATACATTTCCGCATCATAATCAAAACTGCTGACTAGAAGAAGAGAGTGTTAGAAATGTGGGATACAAAAACATAACACAACCAAAACACCATGATTCAGCATGTTTCTATCCGCCAACTCAACAGTACTACTTTCCTGCCCACAAAATGAAGCGTGAGGTAAGTCACCATTGATGCACTACACGCTGATGGGACACGTGTCTATCGGCTATGACTGTAGTCGCAGGATAAGTCACACATGCACATCGAGCAGCTCCGTGGATGCAAGTTGAAACAGAGCGTAGCAATTCCTCAGTGTCTTGCCAACATTGGAATAGTAGCGCTGCGCTAATCCAACACAAACATCTTGTTCTACTAGACAATGTTTTCATTTACAGGACAACATAACACTTTACACATGCCTCATTCTTCCTTGTTGGGCCTCCTCAGCCTCCCTACATGCCCTCGCCATCATTTTCTACTATTACAAAGCACATGCTCATTATCCCGTTAGCGCATGGTGTTTTGTCTAATTCATGGAAGGAGACAGGATAAGCTACTAAAGAGTTTAGCCCTCAGTTCAAGAGGTGAATGTGCTTGAGGTGGGAGGAGCCGCTTGGGACTTCAGACGCGACACTGATGATTTATGTGTCTTGATGATTGGACACTTAAAGACGTACGCTAACAATGTATTTTATTGGATAGCTTCGTGGCAATTTGCCTCAGATAAGCAGAAAATAACAAAGGAGCAGTGGACTCTCATGGAAAATGCTTCTGGTGGAGTCGTGCGATCACACTACGAGTGGGTGCACAGAGGAAAAAGTGCAGCAGTAATAACAGGAGAAACATTAGAACTGAGGAGTGTTTCCCCTTGGTTTACAGCTTTGGGAGGACGGGCAGCTTAGCCGACTGAGACGTCATCACTCCTTTACACGTAAGCCTGAACTACGCTACAGCGGGGCTGTCCCGACCTTTTCCAGCCAAGGTCGCATAGCGAAACGTGGAAGGATGCAACTCTGCCACTTTGATGTTTTTTAGAAGCAATAGATGAAGGGTTTCCTAAGAGGTTCTCAAGAAAAAAAAGACTCTCATTTGTATTGACTTCCTTTTTGATGTTTCTTTTTACGTTTATGAAATATGTAATAATATTTGGGGTATTTTATTCCCAAAATATTTAGAATATTATAACTTTTTCCCAAATGAATTTTATGAAAATTATACATATATATGTATATATATATTTTGTAATTTTTGGTCTCATAATTAGACTTTATTCCCATAATAATTTTACTTAACTTCATGCACAACCTAATTTTCACAAAATTAACCCTTTTTTTTTGTTTCCCATAATATTACAACTTTTAAAAAATCATTTTATTTTCTAAAATCACATTATTTTTCCTCATAATATTATGAAATTTTTTTCACAAAATGATGACTTTCTCATATTTTAATTTTAATATGTTTACTTTATTCTTGCATAATCATGTTCATTTTTTAGTTACATTTTTTTCACATTGATGCGGGTTGTAAATAGGCCCAGAGCCACACTTTGGTCACCCCTGATGTTAAGACCCTTAGCTATATTGTGCTTGTGTTTGTTTTACACACAACCCGTTATGAATAGATAGAATTATATTACATATATTACTGCCGTGGTTGCAAACATACAGTAGTGTGAAAAAGTGTTTGCCCCCTTTCTCATGTCTTGTTGTTGTGCACAAACATGGCTGAAGGAAAAACCAAATGAAGACTTTGGAGCGGCCTAGTCCAAGTCCTGACCTGAATCCTATTGAGATGCTGTGACATGACCTTCAAAAGTCTTCATGCTGCAAAAGCCTCCATTGTGGCTGAATGACAACAATTCTGCAAAGATGAGTGGGACAAAATTCCTCCACAGTTGGAAGAGACTCATTGCAAGTTATTACAAACGCTTGATTGCAGTTGTTGCTGCTAAAGTTGGCCCAACCGGTTGTTATAATGCAAGGTTTCATTTAAAAGCTGTATTTTGTGTTCATTTGTTAGAAACATTGAAGTGTGACGCATGCACACCGTCCGTACTGCACGTAAACGTAGCGTGATAGCGTGATAGCGTGATAGCGTGATAGCGTGACGTACGTATAGACAGGAAACAGTGAGAAGAAGAGCGATCAGGGTGAAGAACAGAAGTGCTGTTTGTTGAGCAGCTCACGCTGGCAGCAGTCCAGCCTCACATAGCTTTGTGCTGACATAACCCACGCATGACAACATGCTTTTTTCATACTTCCTCATGCTTCCTCATGCTTCATATTTGTAAATGCAGACACCAAAGTCATTCACGTAACTAATTATTAGCACATAAATATTCAACTAGTTCCTGACTCATGTCGGGAATACCAGCGCTCCGTGTTCAATATGCTGACGCAGGGTGTTGAGGAAAAAAGGAGGAATCCTCTTACAGTCTGCAGGGTTTCAAAGCCTGGCAACTCTGACGGACTTGTTTTAGTGGACACCCCCACACCACGCCCCCGCAGCTTTGTTCCTAAACCCCAACTCCAAAACTGAACGCTATAAATCAGGGGTGTCCAAAGTGCAGCACGGGGGTCATTTGCAGCCTTTTATCCACCTGCAGAACGGTCGCGGGGGTGCTGGAGCCTATCCCAGGTGTCTTCGGGCGAGAGGCGGAGTACACCCTGGACTGGTGGCCAGCCAATCACAGGGCACATATAGACAAACAACCATTCACACTCACATTCATACCTATGGACAATTTGGAGTTAGCCAATTAACCTAGCATGTTTTTGGAATGTGGGAGGAAACCGGAGTAAACCCACGCATGCACGGGGAGAACATGCAAACTCCACACAGAGATGGCCGAGGGCGGAATTGAACCCTGGTCTCCTAGCTGTGAGGTCTGCGCGCTAACCACTATACCGCCATGCCACCTGATAGCTGGAACAATAGGCTTTTATTGAAGGTTGGAATGAGCTCTCAACACACACAACTCCTCACCCCTCAACCCCCCAACACCAGAACACATTTACAGCAACACACAGGAGTCTTATTTATATCTTATTTTATATCATATAATATATATTATAATATATATAATATATGTCAGCTATATTGAGTAATTGGAGTGTAACGGTGACTATAGGGGTGTTATATCATGTCTAGAGGGCTCTAATAATGTAGAAAAACACATTTAGAAGGTCGTTAAGAGGTTTTTATGATCTTCTTTCTGGGCGTGGGGTGGGAGTGAGATTAGTTATTAATCACAAAGCCTGTAATTAATTTGATCAGTCCGAAAAAAGAAAAATGCATGCAATAAGAGGATGCCTCCAGGAATGAATGTGTTTACAATGACTCAATGTGTTTGAGTTCTACTACTGCTACTACTACTACTACTACTACTACTACTACTACTACTACTACTACTACAGAATTTGGGTGGATTTATGGCATGGCATCAGAAAGAGAGAAAAGAAGTGAAAAATCCACAGACCCTCTATTTGTGTCAGGGAGAAAGTTACATGGAAATATATTATTTATCAATAACTTCTTTCAATGGTTTATTATCAACTTCACTCTTCCACACTGTGGTGCATTCAATGACCGTCAAAAGTAGGACATGTTCACGGTATCAGTGAAAGAAAAACAACCACTTTGTGTGCTTTCTAGCAAGACAAAGCATCGTGTAAAGGATATAGTAGTACAATGTCAACACATGTACTACATTGTATAATACATTATAGTAGTAGTGGGAAGTCACGTGGACGGCAAGCATAGTGAGACCAGCATAAGTGTGATGCAATAAGTGTGCAATCATTGCGGTCATTTTATGTTATTGCAAAAAGTGGCATTCGAGCCCCGACCCCCCCCCCCCCCCCCCACCGCTACCCCAACACACGCACGCGCACATCACACACACAATAAAATGGAGGGTATCGTACACGAGAAAAACAGCGTGGGCTACTGTAAGAAGGAACAAAGGACTCCTTCCGCCATGTAAGTGATGACGAACAACAACGTCTGTCAAAGCACACAGGACACTTCTAGGAGAACACCACACCTCCACGCTGGGGTCCATCGTGGGGGAAAAGGTGCTGGAAGATGGAGGCTGATGCTGCATCCGGCGCGGACACACAAAAGACACACAAAGAGAAGAGCGTGGAAATGCTGTATCACTGCACCAACGGACGCAGGCGCATCCAAGCATGCGACGTCCGAGGAAGCCAACAAAATACAACCCCTGCAGAGCCATTCCTTCTTCAAGGCAAATACAGCACAATAAATACTGCTAAACTACAGTAGTAGTAGTACTTATAGTTGATCGCTATTTTAACAATACAACTGCAAGTGTACACGGTGTCCCTAGATATCTAATACACTGTACACACATATATTCACATAAAAGTTACATTTCATTCATGAAATTCACACATTAAAATGTCATATTTTAAGAAAATAATTCAAAAAATGAGAAACTGTAACAAATAAATACAAAACATATTTTTATCATTTAATATTGAATAATATACACATACTTTATACAGTTACATTTAATTAATTCATACATAAACACAATAATGACAATTGCATGTTTAATATTAAATAGAATTATTATATAAAAATATTACAATTACTAGAGTAAATAAACAAGAATTTATTACATTATATTATACATATATTATATGATTTAATATTTCTGAATATACACATATTTTATATAGTTACATTTAATTAATTCATACATAAACACAATAATAATAATAATGTTAAATAGAATTATTGTACAAAATAATACAATTACTAGAGTCAATAAACAACAATTTATTATAGTATACATATATTAAATAGTAATTCTATTTATAATAGTATATATTATGATTTAATATTTAATAACATACACATATTTGATATAGTTACATTTAATAAATTCATACATAAACACAATAATGACAATTAAATTTTTAATATTAAATAGAATTATTATATAAAATATTACAATTACTAGAGTAAATAAACAAGAATTTTTATACATATATTAAATAGTAGTCATATTTATTTGTATTTATAATAGTATATGTATATTATATTTTACTGCTGAACATAATGAACATAATTTCTTTTAAATATATAATATTTATATAATTAATATATTTTTTTTAATAACTGTACATTTTTGCAACATTGCCTGTTTAGGGTCAGCGTGTATTTTGAGACTGAAGATGAGTCATCGCGGTAGTACACGGAGTTGACACGAATTGTAACATCGGAGCTCGGTGAATGAAACGCTACGGAGTCGTTGATGCCGTGACCGTGGAATAAACAACGCGCGTGTTTGCATGAACGCGGGGACAGCAGCTCCGTCAAAACCCCAACAGGATGTGGTTGAGTTTTGTTTCACCGTTCAACCAGCGTTCACACCCCGACACGTTCGAGCCTTCCACGTTAGCTGCCAACATCCACACACAGCGTATGGACACGTCTTCCACAGATCCCACTCGTAGTTTGCAGCCCCAAGACATGCTAGCAACCAGGAGCCCCAAGACATGCTAGCAACCAGGAGCCCCAAGACATGCTAGCAACCAGGAGCCCCAAGACATGCTAGCAACCAGGAGCCCCAAGACATGCTAGCAACCAGGAGCCCCAAGACATGCTAGCAACCAGGAGCCCCAAGACATGCTAGCAACCAGGAGCCCCAAGACATGCTAGCAACCAGGAGCCCCAAGACATGCTAGCAACCAGGAGCCCGAGTGCAAGAAAGGAAAAGTGCACGCCTGCTCACCTTTTGCTGCTTTCGTGCTCGATCCGGCGCGTAAGTTCTTTCACATGGTGATCGCTTTACCCTCCCGTCGCCCGGCTGACTCGTTCTCCTGCGGGTTGGAACAACACGTCCGTGATTGTGCGGTGTGTTGCTGCTACGATTCCGTGTGAGGCGACCGTGCACGGCGTGCTGCTGTTTGTTACACTTGACTGGAACGCCTACATTGTTGACAGTAGTCCGCTGACGTCACCCCGTCCGCTCATTCACAACATGGCCAGCCCGCCGCACCTTGGCGTCGCTGCCGTTCGCCAGCACGGGAGTCCCCCCCTTCCGTGTGCGCAGCTCAGCTTGGAGAATCGCTCTACTACGTGACTACGTTACTACCTTGCGTACGGACAGACCCCGCCCCTATAGCGCGCACACGGCAGCAGTGGCACACTATACACGCTATACACACTATGCACACGATGCACACTATGCACACTATACACACTATACACACTATGCACACTATACACACTATACACTAGTAAAGCAATCTGACATGTTTGATTGGATAGCAACCTTACACATTTTATATCAATCTTTCATATTTTATTCTTAAACACATCTTAGACATTTCATTATATACACTGTTTGATATTTTACTACACAGTTTATACTATTTATATTATATATCGAGCTTAGATCAATAGTATATATCATGTAATCAATCTGTGATATTTTTTATAAATACGGTACTAAATAATTGATTATATTTCACCTAAATAGTGTATATTATTGTACATCAAGCATGGCAACAACTGCAATCAAGCGTTTGTGATAACTTGCAATGAATCGCTTACAGCCCTGTAGAGGAATTTTGTCCCACTCATCTTTGCAGAATTGTTGTCATTCAGCCACAATGGAGGCTTTTCGAGCAAGAAGCGCCTTTTTAAGGTCCTAACACAGCATCTCAATGGGATTCAGGTCAGGACTTGGACTAGGCCGCTCCAAAGTGCACTTGCTGGTGTGTTATGGATCGTTGACCTGCTGCAGTTTCAGCTTGAGGTCACCAACAGATGGACGGATATTCTCCTTCAGGATTCTTTTTGGTAGACGGTAGAATTCATGGTTCCATTTATCCTGGTCCTGAAGCAGTAAAACAGCCCCAGACCATCACACTACCACCGCCATATTTTACTGGAATGCAGATGTGATGCAAGAAGATGCAAGAACTTTTGCATGTTCAAATGAAATAAAACTATTACCATTACCATTACCATGACCATGACCATGACCATGACCATGACCATGACCATGACCATGACCATGACCATGACCATGACCATGACCATGACCATGACCATGACCATGACCATGACCATTACCATTACAACCGGACGCACACCATACTGTACGCTACCTGACAAATGTATGCAAGATTCATAAAGTCATCCATTTTGACGCTACCCCAACCTCCACTATATCATTTTGCTCAGGTACACAGTATGGAAGTAGACAAGCGTCAAGTAGTGATCTTTTGGGTTCAGCCAATGACATCATCCAGCATCTTATCCTCCAGATCCATGAAGGCATTCACATTGATTCTTGGAGAAAGCCTCAGGGAAGATCATGGTGGTGTTTCAAAATCAGGCCTGGATTGCCTTGAAGTTGTGACCTCTTTGTCTCAGTGCTTCGCTTTCACAGTCAGCAGCTTGATGGCCATGCGCTAAATGCATGAGGAGAATTCAATTAGAGGAGTGTAGACTGTCTGCGCGCACACACACACACACAAACACACACACACACACACACACAGATGGATACAGAGTGTGCACTGGCATTCTTGCACTCAATGACCTCTTCCTGAGGCTTTGACAGAGCACCGACTGAGGGTGGATGAGAAAAAAGAAGGGGCGGTGTGGGGTGGGGGTGGGGGGGGGTGCATGGATTGATGATGAGGAGTGTGGGGGTCGTGGCAGTGAATGAATCGACATAGTGATGACTTTGGCCTAACCACACAGCAAGTTCTTACTTCAGGAAGTTCAAGTGAGTCTAATAAAAGCAGCGTGTGAAATGAAACCCGCAGACAAAGAGAAAGTTTGATTCTCAACTCTTTCTCTTCAGGACGAGGCAAGGCAGACAACTGGACAACAACCACCAAGGATGAAGGTTTGACAGTAGGGATGCTGGTGCTGGACTCCTATTTCTCTGACATCTGCTGAGTCAACCTGAGGCATGCAAAGAGCTCCATTATGGTGTCATGTGACCACGTCACATTCTCCCAAGCCTTGTGTGAGTCATTCAGGTGTTGATTGTCAAGGTTCTAACGGGTCTGTACATGTGTCTGGTGGAACGGGGGGGCCTCGGCGGAACTGCAGGATCTCAGTCCATTACAGCAGAGTGTCTTACTCGTGCTTTTTTGCTGACTGTGCTCCCAACATCCTCCTTACCCACCAGGTGAAGCGCCAGATGACTGTTATCTTGGTAATGATAATGGTAATGGTAATGGTAATGGTAATGGTAATGGTAATGGTTTTATTTCATTTGAACATGCATCAGATTCCAATTGAGTGCATCCCATAATCAGTTCCCAGTTCCACATGTCCAAAAGGAGTAGGAAGAAGCAAAGCTTATTAAATCCTACCCCTTCATCTGGTACTTTTACAATCGGTAACTGTTAGATTTGTTCACTTCCTGCTTTCCATAATAAAGGTTTTTTTTATTTTTTTTTAATAATGTACCTCGTACCGAAGTAGGAGGTGATATGAGCATCCAATGACATAATGGGTACCATAGTAAGTGTCAATATAGTTCGACAGAACAAAATCCACAACTAACATCATAACATTTTGCACTATTTCAATCCATTTAGCGTCAATTTGTGGGACAATCAGCTTTTCAAAACACACCTACATTTTTGGTAAGTGAGTCTTAAAAGTGATGTTCAAATCCCGCCTCATCTCGTTCTTGTGGAACCAATCCCAAAACTGATGCTACGCTGCCTGCACACCGTGAAGACGAGAAGGAACACAGTACGAGCTGGGATGTTGGTACACAATGTTCAGTTTCTATCAAATGTCAGAGTAACAGCAATGTTCGCTTCAGTTTGGTGTGAAGAGAATTGGCTCACACGATCCTACATCTGCTCCATGCTCAATGACTCATAGGAAAAATGTTCCAAGCTAATCCACGGCCTGAAAGACGCAAAGATCAGTATGAGGGACACATTGCTGAAAGAGTCGGGTGACTCATTTCCTCGTCATTCATCTGAAGTTGTGGTCTTTGACATGGCAGCATCAGCTAAAAAAGACTTTCTATGAAGGAAAACAGCAAGTCCAGGCGAGGACACAAAGATGTAAATGTTGCCTTGGCGGTCGTCATGACCCAAAGCCAAATGCCTTTGATTACACCAATTACCGCCAGCCCGACGGTGCCCCCGGGATCAGTTTAACCGCCATTCATAACTATGGCTGTCAAAAGCCGCTTGTCAGGCTCAGGTTGCCCTCATGATGGCCATCATTCCTTCAGAGATATGAACGCAAAGTCAATGCGAACATGCAAACTCCACACAGAGGGTGGGATTGATCTCGGGTCTCTGAGCTGTGAGGTCTGCGCGCTAACCACTCGACCGCCGTGCAGCCCGTTTTCTATGCTGTAACTACAAAAATTCCATTTCTGAAAAACGATAGTACACTTTTACACCTCCATCCTTGAGTCCATCCTCACCTCCTCCATCACCATCTGGTTCACTGCAGCTTCTGCCAAAGACGAGGCCAGATTGCAGCGTGTCATCCGTGCCGCAGAGAAGGTGACGGGCTGCAATCTGCCTTCCATCCAGGACCTGTACGCCTCCAGGACTCTCAAAGTGTCCGAGCACTCCCTCTCAGGACCGGGACCTCAATCCACAAGAACAGTTGCCACCACCCTCATGAACAAGGCCCAGGACGCCCACCAACCAATGAACCGTGACAAATGAGGGGTTACTGTATTGAGTCGAGTGAGGTGTCAGTCAAAGAGTTGTTTTGCACATTTACAAATCCAAGGACAAAACCAGCAGGGCTGCTGGAACAACAAGGGAGTAAAGTAAAAGCCAACTCCTGCTGTCTCACTTTGGGCTGACTGCCGTCCCTCCTCTGCCGGCAGTGAGTAAATTTAGATCTGTGTCAGACTCTCGCTGCAGTAAACAGGCTTACAGTCTGGCTCTTTAGCCTGTTTACATGGCAAACAGAGTTGGGCCCGGCTACTCCCAACTAAGCTGCTTGTTCCGGAATCTACAGGTGAAATCCTTTTAGAGTCGCCGAATCATCGTGTGACAGCTCCTGTCTGTCGAGCTGAAGGCGAGCGGAGTAAACAAACAGGAGGGAATACTGCGGGATGAGTCATCAGTGCTGAGAGCCATGCATGCCTGAGTCTGCTGCACATCCGCTCCCCTGAAGCTGCTCGTCACCACAGGCAGACTTCAGCAATTACCCTCTCGCCTACACCCTCGGTCACATGGGCCGTAATAACAGTCTTAGTCTGGTGCTCCGAGCCCAGCGAAGGTGCCTGGATGGAGCAGCTGTAGATACTCTAGAGGTGCCTGGATAGAAGAAGTCATCCAAATGTATTAATAATATACAATTATTATTTGTATCATACTGTCCTTGCAACACGGGGCCGTGCATTACCGCGCTGTAACCTGACGTGATGGTCATGGATGAACGGCAAAACAGAATCTTCAAAATTGCTCTCTGGTTCTACCATATCTTACTTATTGTGTGGAAATGTGGGCTAATAACTATAAAAGCAATCTTCACTCGCTAAATGTTGATAAACTGATAATATTCATTCGTTTATCTGTACTGTACAGACTGAACTTAACAATGAAACCAGGAAAAAATAACAAAATGGAGAGCTTACAAGCATATTCAAGAGTCAAATTGCATGTTGAGTACTCTAAATTTGTACATGTTGGCAGGGCTGCATTGAAATGAAAGCCTGATGAACTGATTTAGACCAAACTGAGGGAAAGACAGGAAGCAGAACTGGAGGTAGCAGAGATGAGGATGCTGAGGTTCTCATTGGGAGTGACCAGGATGGATAGGATCAGGAAGGAGTACATCAGAGGGACATTACATGTTAGAGGCCTTGGAGATAAAGTCAGTTATGGGCCAGACTGAGATGGTTGGGACATGTCCAGAGGAGAGATAGTGAATATATTGGTAGAAGGATGCTGCCAGGTGGGAGGTGCAGAGGAAGACCAAAGAGGAGGTTCATGGATAGAAGAAGATTCAACCACGCGATGATTTATTAATTAATACATTTTTGAAATGATAGAGTCCATGATCCATGATGGAGTGAAGCGGCAAAATTCTGTGACTGTGTCCATCAATCCATGAAAACCTTCCTATTTTTCATTGGTACAATCCGTACAAACAGTGAAAAATCTTATTTCATGTGGATTTGATGTCGATAAAAAGCCTCCTCCTTCTTGAGGCTAATTAGCATGTGTGTAGCTCCAACACGATGCATGTTTCATAAAGCACACCATGCAGTCAATAATAAAGTTGTGTGGAAATGTGAGCATCTTACTTCCTTTAACCTATTTGAATGTGGCGAGGATCCCTTCCGTAATTGCCCACAGCCGCTTTGAAGACCAAGATTAATGTAGATCATCGGAATCCTAACGGGCACACAGTGCAATTTATAGAGTAGCAGGCAAGATATTATGACCTAAATACTGTCCATTATTGAGAACTACCACATATCTCTGTGCCACAGTTAGCCTAGTTATGGCATACAGTTACCATGGCAACAGCACAATCAGATCCCAGATCCAGCACAAGTGCTAAATCAACGTCCACTTGTAAAAAGATAAAATACAAAAACACATCCCTGCTTGGATTCACTCCTAATTAGGGTTTTTTTTTTTTGCGTTTTTGTATATATTTTTTGCACCTAAAAAAGTGTTAGCTACTCAATGACACAATGGGGCCATAGCTTGAGTCCTGACCTAATCCCGTTTCAAATATGAGAATATTACTAGACTACTATGACATAGTCTTGGTGGGTTTTTCCAAAGTTAGGATCAGGTGTTCCATGGCTTCCTGATATCGGATCTTGTGTTTCATCCCCATTGTTTGGAAAATAAAGACAGAAGAAAATCGTTGAAACATGGCCCACATTTTCTGTTCCTTCGCCAGTCGCCGTCGAAGCATCAAGCAGCGAGGACTGAGGAGGAGCGCAAATAAGAATCAACTTGGATGCTGTGAACTGATTATGGGATGCACTCAATTGTAATCTGATGCATGTTCAAATGAAATAAAAACATTACCATAAATTATATTAGGAAAGCAGGAAGTGAACAAATGTAACAGTTAGTGATTGTAAAAGTACCAGATGGAGGGGTAGGATTTAATAAGCTTTGCTTCTTCCTACTCCTTTTGGACATGTGGAACTGGGAACTGATTATGATTTCTGGAACAGTCAAATTGAGTTGACATTATTCCTACTGGGAAATTTTCATTTGGTTAGAGGACGTCTTGGTTAGAGTTGGACCTTCTGGAATGGATTAATAATGTTAACCAAGGTTCCAGTCTACCACAATGTTACAACATCAGCAACACAATAAAGTGCATCTTTGCTGTTTGTGGGTCACTTTAGAAGACCACCACAGAATGATGTTGATGTTCTTTCATTTTTGAATCAACATTTGCAATAAAAGCTTCAGACTCCTCCCCTCTCTCTTTAATTACCATTGTTGACTTGTGACACAATCCAGATTAATCCCTAAATATGCCTCGTGCAGGTATTCAACAGTATAAAATGTATAGCTGCTCACCATCCATCAAGGATTTTTAGGCTTAAGCTTCTGGAGCCAAAAACAACAACAACACAGTGCTCTCTCTCGCTCTCTCTCTCTCTCTCTCTCTCACACACACACACACACACACACACACACACACACACACACACACACAATGCCTATTGGGGAGGAAGATGATCGTTTTCCTACAATGAAATGAGTCATTGTTCCCAATTCAGAGGTCAAACACAAGTGGAAGGAAAATAGAGTGGTCTTTGTCAGCAGAATGCTTCCTTCATTTCAAAGCAGCTAGGAGTCCTTATGGGTCTTATTCAGGGATTATGTCTATACAGATAAATATAGAGCCCGTTTGATCAATGAATTGGGCCTGACACCCTTGGACTTTTTATTGTTTCTTTGTCTAAAAAAAGCTCACGTCTCTCCAGCAAAAGATGGAGATTTGTCGCCACCTGCAGTCTGAATGAAGACACTACACTCATCTGTGTGTTGGTTGACAGTACACATCAATGACATATCAATCCGTTTCCCTTTTTAAATGTAGCTAGTGTTAGCAGGGGTGCGTTACGGAGCAAGTGAACGAGTTAGCGGAGTACCCGTGAGGGAACACTCGTGAGTGCCGATTCAGTAAAAGACTCGCGAGTTTTAAAGACCGTTCTGATAGCTATAGCTATGCTTCTGTTTTGTTCCTTTGCGTTACTTTAACATTTGAGAAGCTACTCTACAGTGCTTTATTAGTTATTTTGCCCTTGCACCTTAGTTTGTTGTCACCTTGTGTTTTTTTGGTGCTTGTTTTGTGTTGCTGCATTAACTAAAGCAGCCATGCTAGCATACTCGTTGAATACTTAACCAAAACATAGCTAAACATGACAAAAGGATGGTAGATATATCACACGCAAAGTGAATAACATACGAGACATTAGTGATGTTTTTTACATATACATTCTACATGCTAAATGTATTGTTAAATTGACACTTTGTACTTTAAATTGAAAAACATACCCAGTACAAGTTTCTTCATTGGAGAGTAACAATAAACTGTAGCACTCAGCGTATACTGTAGATGGCGCCATTTAGCAGCAGTAGTGGTGATATTTGGGATGATAAACAGCCACCAGAGGGCGTCTTTTCCCAGACATCCAATCGTTGTTATTCATGCAGTCATTACATGAAGTCCACCCTTCTAACTGCACCATCATGTCTACCCACAATCTAATTACTTTGTTTCATTTATAATTAACCTTTGTTCAACGGAGATCACACATTGAAAAATGAAAGGCTGTAGACTCTAGTAAAAAAGACTAGTACCTAGCTAGGATAGGTACTAGGCATGTATTTTGATGCAAATCACCACAGGTGTGTGCTTCTTTGGTTGTTTTGTGTATGTGTGCTTCGTGCATGCCAGTCATTTGTTTGCTCTATTGTGGATCCTGCCGCTGCATACCAGCCACACCATTAAACATACATTTTTACTTGCATTTGGCTCCTGCTCTCTGCATTCTAGGGGTCGAGTCACTATGCGCAAGCCCAAACGTGACGGTTATAATATTATGGCAATAAAGTCAAAACACAATGCAAATAAAATCAGAGCATTAGGAGAAGTAAATTCATGAAGATGATTTAAAGGGGACCTGTTATGCTTTTTCCACTTTTCTGACCTATAAATGTAGTTATAAAAGTAAACTATGCCAAAGTTTCAGATCATGAGATTTGCACATTTTCAGTGGGCGTGACTAACACTGTTCCTTTGTGATGTCACAGAATGTAGTTTTGTTCATTGAGTGCACACTCGGGGTTCCTACAACACTAAAAGAGCGCCGTTACATCAAGTGGCACTTCCTGACCACACTGAAACACTCACGGTCATAGCAGTGCGTTGTATTGACAAAAACATTTGTCAATGGTTCAAGTAAAACCACTAACAGGAAGTTGTGGTTGTGGCGTGATTGCTTTATGTCTCTCTGTGGAAGTCCACGTCTTCTTGTCACTTATTGCCCTTTCAGTGCCTTGTTGCTCCGGATCTGCATTTTACGTTTTAGTCATCCAAAAGACTTACCTTTGTTTAGGTCTACTTTCTTGTGGACTTCTCGGGGAGACGTGTTATTACTCCATAAGAATACTTCACAGATATACAAACATGTATCAATACGAGTTTTAAAATGGAACCCACCTCTCCAACATTTTGAAGTTTTCCCACAAGGCATTGCGTCTAAACCATGCATTCATTCATTCTACTTCTATACTTCTTTTCTACCTCCATCTGGTGGACATAGGCAGCACTGCAGCACCATCCATCATTCACGTATCCTCCAATGTACTGCTCTTCTGGCAGTAATGCCTTGTAGGCATTATGCTGTTTGTTATTTTAAACTCATATTGCTACATGTAATGTATATTTCCTGGCTCGAATGTTAAGTTGCTGTGTGATGAGTTTAGTGTTGTTTCTAAGATGACACGGTAAGTCAGATAGTTATATTGCGAAATTCCCTCCTGCAATTTCCAGTGGGTTGACGGACTGTTGTGAGTTTTTTTTCATACACCAGTGTCGCTCATACACCAACATGTATTTATTGCAGTGTATATTCATAGAGCTATATAGAGCAAGCTGACATGAAACCACAGCAATGCGTATTTGCATTGCAATAACCTCATGGTTGCATGAGAGCCACATCTGTCAGTGAACATCTGGAGTCCTCCATGCATTAAGAGAATAAACACATGCATCGGGTTGGAGAACAATAACAAGACCTTGTCAGGTTGAAGCAAACATGGCTGACAGTGGAGGATTAAGGACATGCACACGCTAAAGGATATAAAGGACATCAGCATCACTTTTCTTTGTTGGTGAAAAGTGGAGCAGGGAAGACAAATCACGTCTGAATTGCGTGACTGACCGCTTCATGCGTCCCCCCATGCATCTCACAGGGCACATATAGACAAACAACCATTCACACTCACATTCATACCTATGGACAATTTGGAGTGGCCAATTAACCTAGCATGTTTTTGGAATGTGGGAGGAAACCGGAGTACCCGGAGAAAAGAAAACCCACGCATGCACGGGGAGAACATGCAAACCCCACACAGAGATGGCCCAGGTTGGAATTGAACCCTGGTCTCCTAGATGTGAGGTCTACGCGCTAACCACTCGACCCAAGACGGCTGGGATAAGCGGTAGAAAATGAATGAATGAATGGAAGCCCATTTCAACCGCAGAAAGAAAAAAACAAGTATAATTATGAGATTAAAAAGTCATAATTATTCGATTAAAATATCAGAATTACAAAATAAAGTCAGAATTATGAGACAAAATGTGTAAATTATGAGATACAAACATATCTTTCTTCTTAAATCCTCAATTTGACTCATAATTATGACTTTCTTATGTCATCATTTTGAGTATATATTATTATTGACCTACCATCCTGGTATGTTGTTTTGTCTTTCAGTGGTGGAAACAGGCTTCCAGTCCAGGGTATACCAGTATACCAGTATACCAGTATACCAGTATACCAGGGTGTACGCCGCTATACGCCTGGAGATACTGTAGATGAAGGATGAAAGCAATGATTTGGGGCAGCTGTTGAAATAGTAATCAGTATGTGAAATTGTGTATCTTTGTAAGCGCGTGCTAGGGATAAAAGGGGGAGGGGTCCGGGGAAGTGATGGTTCATGGACAGGACAAGGATGGCCGTTGAGAAATGTTGGGCTCAGACAAGGCCAGATGGAGGAGGTGAGCTGGCTGCCTCATGACCTGGCAATCCGTGCATCTGCTTCACCAGCAAGGCAAGCTGGTGGACACGTCTACCGGGGTCAAGTTGGACGCGGCTCTTTGGATACTTTCTTCACTTTATCTATAAAAATTATCTTAAATTCTCTTCAATTAAATTCTCTTCAATTAAATTCTCTTCAATTAAATTCTCTTCAATTAAATTCTCTTCAATTAAATTCTCTTCAATTAAATTCTCTTCAATTAAATTCTCTTCAATTAAATTCTCTTCAATTAAATTCTCTTCAATTAAATTCTCTTCAATTAAATTCTCTTCAATTCTCTTAAATTAAATAAATAATTATATTATATTATATTATATTATATTATATTATATTATATTATATTATATTATATTATATTATATTATATTATATTATATACACGTATATTAAAGACATTTAATTATATATTAAGACATTAGGACATTAAATATATATATATACATATATCAGAATTAAATAACTACAATTATATAATAAAAAAGTATTTAGAAAAAAATCAATATATGAACAATATGTACAAATATATTGAATGACATTAAAAAGAACATTGGTGTCATTTATTTATATTAATCTGTATGAATACATTTTTCTGTGTCTTCCCGCTCCCTTTATTGCTTCACCTCCGCCTGCCGACGCAGCACTCGTGTTTTTTTCCAGTATAGAATTTCTACTCTTGTATTTGCCTTTTGCTGGCACTTGTACTTATATGTATGTACTTATTCAAATCCTGACCTTAGAAAAGCCGGGCAAACAAAGAGGGAACACGGGGCGCCCCCACCTCCTTGTTTATGCTTCCAGGCTGATAATGCGTTTGACTTTGCAGTCTGTTCTTGTACGGAACTGTCAGCAAATATCACTATCAGCCGATATCAAGCATCTGCTCTCTGCAGGCTGAAGAAAGCTCGGCTTTTTTTCTCTTTGCAATTTGTAAGCGAATCAGCAGAGTTCAAAAACAAATACAGAAAGTTGAACAGAGGGTACGTTTGGTACGTTTTAAGTGTTGTATTGTAGATACAGGACGCGTATGTCCTGATCCAACATTGATATCAGCAACAAAAGAAGTATTGGACAGAGGTGCCATTGTTGTTCCACTTTGCCCTGAGCCACTCTTTGTACACCCATGTGTTGGGTTGCATTGTGGGGGGGTTCATGCAGCTTTTAGATGCCATTGCCCGGTGATACTACAGAATCTACTACATCTACTAATCAGAGGTGCCGTTCCACTCCTCACCTTTTTCCAGGAAATCTGCACTTCTTGACTGAGACGGGGTCCACCCCGGACTGGTGGCCAGCCAATCACAGGGCACTTATAGACAAACAACCATTCACACTCACATTCATACCTATGGACAATTGAAAGCACAAAGTGGCAATGGACGAGAAAGTGAAAGTTAAGCTTATGTGAGCGACAACAATGCATCTATTATGTGTCTCCCAGTACTTTTGTGCACTCTGATTGTGCTATGTGAGTGTGCGGAATAATATCAGTATCAATACCATTAATATTTGCCGCAATCCACCACGAGCGTCTATGCCGGTGTGCTTAAAACCAGGATGTCCAGATACGTGACTAAGGATGAAAAGCGGTAAACACAGCGTGTAGCGGTGCCGGGATCAGCTTTAGCCCGGGTGTCCCAACCACTGGCCTACTTCACCTGACAAACAATGAGACTGAGAGGCAGCTGTAAATCCTATAATCCACACATGCTGCCGCACCATTAAAGAGGCCAGACACAATCATACTCTCTGATTTGAATAACACGATCCCAAATACGCCTAATGGTCTCGCTCCACTCCATCCAGGGACTGAGCCACATGGAACCCGGCCAAAGTCTGTCCCGGTCGTATTCCACTTCATCTAGCTTGTGGCACGTCATGTCATGTTCCTTTTGTCAAATCACGTGAGGCTTTGGAACAAAAGATGACATGTTTTTAAACAGACCGCTCTATTAGCCGTCAATTAGTGAAAGTCCACAAGCTAACAGAACACACAAACTTTTTATAGTTGTACACGCAGAAAATTATTCTAAATGCTCATACGGAAGTGATGAATGAAAGGGATTCATTTATTTATTTCTATTTTGATTTTGATAAGATAAGATATGCCTTGCACAGCAGCAAGAGTACAGAATCAGTTAAGCAGTACAAAATACACAATATAAAAAAATAAACAATATAAACAACCCAAGTATTAGCAAGACAGAGTTATATACAAATAGAGTTTGCAGATAATATGGTGATGGTAATGGTGATGGTAATGGTAATGGTAATGGTAATGGTAATGGTAATGGTAATGGTAATGGTAATGGTAATGGTAATGTAATGGTAATGGTAATGGTTTAATTTCATTTGAACATGCATCAGATTCCAATTGAGTGCATCCCATAATCAGTTCCCAGTTCCACATGTCCAAAAGGAGTAGGAAGAAGCAAAGCTTATTAAATCCTACCCCTCCATCTGGTACTTTTACAATCACTAACTGTTACATTTGTTCACTTCCTGCTTTCCATAATACAGTTTAAGGTTTTTTTTACATTTTATTTTATTTTTTTGTCCCGTACTGAAGTACTCGGTGATATGAGCATCCAATGCCATAATGGGTACCATAGTAAGTGTCAATATAGTGATATATATAGCACATCATGACTGGTTCAAGACTCTTCATCCTTGTATTTAGCAAACATCAACATTGAAGTATTTGTGATTTTAGAAATAAGGAGTTAGTATGTTCTCTGTAGGCGGCATTATGAATTATCCTTACTGACCTTTTTTGCAGTACATTTAGCGAGTGAAGATTGCTTTTATAGTTATTAGCCCATATTTCCACACAATAAGTAAGATATGGTAGAACCAGAGAGCAATAAAGAGTGTGGAGTGATTTCTGATTGAGAACAAATTTTGCTTTGTTCAATACTGAAATATTTCTGGCCACCTTATGTTGTATATTTGGAATATGAGGTTTCCAGTTCATATTTTCATCTATTGTGATCCCCCAGAAATGTATTTTCCTTAATATGGAATGACATGAAATATATGACCAGTATATACACCATGGGACCTTGCTCGTGAGTTAATATGAGCCATTATAGAATGACTTCACTGAGAACTTAATATATTGCACTTAATATACTTAATATATTGATGTGTTTTGATCACCGTCAAACCCAGACATATAGTAATAGTCCAAAGAATATGAAAGTCACACTGCAGTGATGCATCGGCTTCCAGCTAAAAATGACTGATGTTTCATGCTCGTCATTGAGGCCATTGGAGACCTCAGTAAGCACAGACAAATAAACGCTCTGCCCCCTGAAGTCCAATCGCAGCTGATCATTTGTGGACCCTGACTCCTTAAGAGCCGTCAGTCAGGGCCACTCACAGGGCCGCCTCGGTGAGGACTGTATTACCGGGGCGCCCGCCCATTTAACCTGGAACGGATCGTGGACAGGCCACAACATCAATCTTGTCCTCATCTATCAGCGCGCCAAACAATCTCATCACATCACTTTGAACACTGAACGCCTCAGAAGCAAAAGATGGCTGCTGAACGTGCACTTTTGCAACGTGATCATATTTTACTGTACGACCCCGCACCCTCCCGGGTCACTTAGGAATTCCATTTGGAGATGGGGCGTGAAACGACAGCTGAGCAAGACTTCATGGACGATGTTGCTACCTTGGCAAGATGGAGCTCACTGGAGGATGAGGAACTCCAGGCTCAGTCCGCATGGATAATATGTCACAATTATTGTTGCAGGCTACGAATGAAATGCTGCAGCATTGCACCATCACAGGAAAAATATATTGGAAGGTTTTATACTTCAACACGGCTGTAAATAGTGAAATAACGAAATACCTTGCGGATTGTTGTCACTAAAAATCAGGAACAGGACTGACTAACAACGGACAGCAAAGCTTGCAATCAAAGTTTAAAGCCTAAGACCCTAAGACAGGCTAATGGATGAGGGCCTAATTCGCATCTTAATGAAGACTTTCAGTCTACTTGTGGTAAAGTAATAAAAGGGGACCTATTATGACCTATAGTATGACTTTTCTGACCTATAAAAGTAGTCAAAATGTTGTATTCTCGTGTTCAATGATGCCAAAGTTTCAGATAATGAGGTTTGGGTATTTGGAAGTGAGCCCTGAAAGAAGAATGGGATGGCTCAAAACGCTCGCTTTCAAAAGGCGTGGTAAAACTGGCCCTTTGTGATGTCACAGAGGGATGGACTTCCTTATAAAAAACATAAAATGTCAGTCTCTGCTCATGGCAAAATGACCAAAAATCTTGTGTCTACTTGTGGTAAAAACAACCAAAAATTTCAGTCTCCACTTAATAGAAAATTTATAATAATTTATATAAATAATTCATAATTAATAGAAAATTTTAGTCTGATATTTAGCCTGAACTGATATTTTTGTCAGTTGCATTTGTTTTTCCGCATGTCAAACATCAGTGGTCTCCACGCTGAGACCACTGATGTTGAGTAGATGAGTAGCTTCCTTTGAAGCCACGCCAGAGCAGAAAGCAGCAGCTCCTCTTGTTGTCACGCTGACAAGACGAGCCAAGCTCAGGCCGCTGCAGCAGGAAGGATCTTTGTGTTGTGTTTTATGTCACATCAGGCAGCGGATAGAAAGCACATAGAGCACATACGCATACTGCTACATGACCACACGCACCGAAATATCACCTTCATCATCATTCTTAGATGGCTACTCAATGTGGATTGATTCTCTAGTTCTTTCTCATCTCTGTGTTCTATTTTTAGGAACTTCTTGCCTTCTTATTCAATTGTAGAGGATGATTTTTTATTTTTATTTTTAGCATGTGTCACATATTCCTCGATTGTGCAAACAAAGTCAAGACAAGCATCTGAGTATCATCACATCTCTGTTGTGTATAAATGCAGATATATACAATATTTATATTTGATTCCTGTTGCAATGCATATGGTAATGGTAATGGTTTTATTTCATTTGAACATGCATCAGATTACAATTGAGTGCATCCCATCCCAAAGGAGTAGGAAGAAGCAAAGCTTATTAAATCCTACCCCTCCATCTGGTACTTTTACAATCAGTAACTGTTACATTTGTTCACTTCCTGCTTTCCATAATACAGTTTAATCCTTGACTGCGGTGGCTCATCTTAAGTGTAAGTGGCTGTCAGGTATGAATATTCATGATGAAAACCGGAAGACAGTCTTAATGGCTGGTTAGTAAGTCTCCAGAGGAACCACACCACAGCAGCAACAACACAACTCTCACACAACATGTTTATTTCATGCTGAGCCAAATGTGGACACAGTCTTTGGAGACGGAGAATCCAAACCCCAAAAGCAAATGCAGCAGTACCGGGCATCCAAATATCTATAATATTGATACCAAGACCAGGGTCAATAAATAACAATAAATATGGTCCGTTAATGTGAAAATCAAACAGCCAGTCATATGTTGATATGGCTTCTTTTTATTGCAGATAATTGTTTAAAGTGACATTGTGTTGACGTCATCTGATCTGTTCCCAAATAAAAAGCAAGACAATGTGACATATCCCATACATTTGGTACGATAGAGGTGGGATGGGTTATAGTATAGTATACAGTAAGTATATATATAGTACATATATATGGCACTTATAATAATGTTAAATAAATCAGTCAATCAAAAGGGCGCTTAGGTGTGATGTATTATCAGTTTAAGGCATCCCAAATATATCCATCATTTCATACTTTATTAATCTTACTCCTCAATTGGATTACACTATTTATTCCAGCGGTCACATTATGTTCCTTTGGCTTCTGAATCCAAAGAGGTGTCTAAACTTTCCTCATGCAAGAACATTATGGGATGCGAAGCCTAATTTCATACATTTTGTACATTAAATATGATAAAAGCGATCCACAGTAGGTCAATATATGAACTAAACTATCTGAACAAAATATCCACATCTTAATAAGTATGAATTAGGCTGTCCCTAAGTCACATATACTATACACACCATTGCTGTACATTATCCAAAAATGTCATTTCATTAATAATGAATACATAAATATATAATAAATAAATAACGTGATATTCATTCATTTTCTACCGCTACTGCTGGAGCCTATCCCAGCTGTCTTCAGGCGAGAGGCGGGGTACACCCTGGGCTGGTGGTCCAGCCAATCACAGGGCACATATAGACAAACAACCATTCACACTCACATTCATACCTATGGACAATTTGGAGTGGCTAATTAACCTAGCATGTTTTTGGAATGTGGGAGTAAACCGGAGTACCCGGAGAAAACCCACGCATGCACGGGGAGAACATGCAAACTCCACACGGAGCTGGCCGAGAGTGGAATTGAACCTTGGTCTCCTCACTGTGAGGTCTGCGCGCTAACCACTCGAGCAAACATAATAGGAGAAAATAAGACACACACCATAAGACATAAATAAGTCTCATTGTTGTGTGTGTTTTCCGGTGTGAGGGGACAAAAAGTGGTTGAGAGTTGAGTTTTAGTTTCCTACTGCAACAAAAGTCAATGTTCAGGATTATTGTTCCTGTTGTGAGATCATTCAAACCTGCAATAAAAGCCTGTTGTTGCAGCGATCATCTCCCCCATCATTAGAATAACATTACTTTCAGCCATTTTTATGCTGGAAAATGCTTAACTATGCATCGGTATCATCCACAAAACAACATGATTTATTCATTCATATATTTTTGATTAGAGTGAAGTAGCGAGGGATGGCTATAAATGTATTAAATGACAAATATAGTTCATATAAATCTATGATAATATGCGTCCAGACATTAGCATCAGCCTCTATAACTAATTAATAATGATATTCTGTTATTTTTTAGAATAAGCCGAGGTCCAAAATAAAACGATCTGTGGTCCAAAATCGTCCCTTTTCCATCCGTGCCGCGGTGCATTCATGAACACTTTAAGATGCACTTAATGAGGACTGAAACAAGCCATTCAATTTCTCGCGTCAGAAAAGAACCACAACGTATTTCCAACAAAAGTTATTCAGATAAAATGTCCAACGAAGGTGAACCATGGTCCCAAGGGACGGTGGGTCGATGAAGACTTTGTAGTCCTTTATTCAGCGTACGGTATCTCCATGTGTTCCAAATATTCACACGTACGCAGAGTCACTGGACTGAGTGCGTCCGAAATTGGGCATACTCATCCTGGGCAAGTCTCTGTTCCGGATCTCCTGAATGGACTTCCTCCTCGCTCGCACGCCGCGAACAGCAGCCTTGATCTTCCTCCAGCCCAGATGGTTGAGCTCCGCTAAGTTGAGCACCACGCAAATCCCGCTGACTGCAAACATGAAAACCAAGAACACGGTCTTCTCCGTGGGCCTGGAGACATAGCACTCCACATCTTTGATGCACGGGTACCGATCGCACTCGTACACGGCAGGAACATTGAATCCGTACAGGAAATACTGACCCACCAGGAAGCCGATTTCCAGTGCGTTTCTGAACACCACCTGGATGACGTAGAACCGAGATATGCCCTCCTGTCTCCTCATTTTGGACTTTGTAGTTCGCAGGACTGAGTTGGGAATGTCCTTGGTCTCCAGGCAGTCAGGCTCCGCCTCCTTGTTGCAGTTCTCGGTGTTCTGCAGTACTCCGTTAACAATGGTGTTCTTGATCTTCTTGCTGTCCTCCCTCTTCATCGAGTCCTGTTCCTTGTCCAGCGAGAGGTAGACGGTGGAATAGCGTCGTTCCTTCTGCTTGGCAGACTGGTGGACAGAGTAGGTGATGAAGCAGAGGCTGGGGCAGCAGACCATAATGATCTGGAACACCCAGTACCTGATGTGGGAGATGGGGAAAGCTTTGTCGTAACACGCCTGGTTGCAGCCGGGCTGGAGAGTGTTACATACGAACATGGACTGCTCGTCATTGTACACCGTTTCGCCCACTATCGCCACGATCAGAATCCGGAAAATCACCACCACTGTCAGCAGGATCCTGAGGAGAAACAATCGGAAAAGCCAATCACAAATACTTTTCACAAAAGTGCCAACATTGTTGACGAAGAAGGTGGAAAACGCTATTGAATTCAAGAAATAACTCATCGCAAAACACAAAAGGTGCTGATCTCGCAGCCACATTGTGTCTTTGACAACAGTCATGTCTTCAGTGAAGGCTAAAAATAGCCTTCGATGTTCATTTATCCCTGTCATTCATCATTTATAGGCATTTACAATTGTTTTCATTCATTCATTTTCTAGTGCTTATCCTAGCTGTCCCAGAGACGGCCGAGGGTGGAATCGAACCCGGGTCTCCTAGCTGTGTTGGCCTGGCCGCTAACCACTTTTTGCACCGTGCAGCCCTACAATTGTTTTGTGCATGTAAAATCCAAATTGTCAAATTGTTTTGTGACTTGAGGCATAAGTGTGTTAGTTAGCTAAGAGCTACAAAGTCAACCACTGATGACATCATAGCTTCCTTTTTCCATGTATAAACAAGCTAATAGAATGCTAATAAAGACGTTTTGTAATAAAAAATACATGATTACACTTTAGACAGTGTATTAATAACATGACCAGCGAATGACAATATCAATGAGTGAATTTATGACGTTTACTAAGAATGACTAAGAATGACTAAGAATAAGAAGTTCTTACCGCCCTATCATGGTGGAGTGCTGCTGGACAGCCGCCTCCAAGAGCCGCTCCAAGATGGTCCATTCTCCCATGACTGTTCATTCGGACCAACCCTCAACCAGACGCAAAGTGTGCAGGGAAAAAGGCTGAAAAGAAAAGAAATAAATCTAATAAAAAAGTCTAAGAATTAGACATTTTCCCACCCGATAGGGCGTGAAAGTGACGTCTTCTTCCCCCAGATGCGTTTGTCCACAGTGGGAGCCGTCAGCCCGCAGGAGTGGGGCGCACTCTCCGCTAAATCTACTTTAAGTACAATCATTTGCGTCACAAGCGTGACAGTCAGTGTGCGGGAGGGGCGACATGTGGAACATTACAAATGTTGCACTTTCACACCAGCACGCCTTTCAAATATGTGGTATTGACAAATTATATGTTTTTATGAAAAAAAGGGATGATGCCACGGTTTTTCCAAAATATATCCATCATACTATTTTATGGTTGAATATTGCCAACATTAGCTAATAATGCATATTTAATAACATTTGACATGCTGTATTTATACATATTTATATACTAGGAATTAGTTTTGATGAAGTAGGTGCAGACATTCTATTAAAAATGAACATACAAAATATACAGTATAAATATTTATACACAGTGTGTTTTTTATTCGTTTTTCCCAGAAGCATAGTCTGATTATTTTATTTATTATTTTTATATTATTATTTTATTATTAATTTTCTGTACGAGATTGGACACCGTTAGACAGATTAATTGCTATAATTAATTGCTGCCGTCTTCACTCCACATAAACAATGGCACGTGGCTAATTAATATGTTAATTTATTCACGTGTAGCAACTTCCTCTGATAATACTCATGTAACTTAATGCTAAGTTACCTACAGTTGCCTAGTATTATTTTAATATTGTTATTATATATAATATAATGTTAATATTTTATTATTATAATTTTAATATTTAATATTTTAATATTTAGTATTGATGCTCCAATCAGGGTTTTATGCAGTGGTGATATTGTCTGTGATTTGTGCAGCGCAGGTTAACAAATGGTTCTGATTGTCACCTTTGCACTCCAGGCTTCCTGATCGACCGGCACCAGTCCAACCCGGATGGATCATAGTACTCACACCGCAATTCAAAGGCAATGCAGTACCTTATTTGTTGACGTGAGTATACAGGGGTATTAGATGTAGGAGAGAGAGACAGGCTAGCTATATTTAGCCATTTGTTCCCGGCTGTGCACAACAGGCTGTGCAAGCCTATACTTGGTTCCGGAGACAGTAATCTTTTTAACTGTCTCTCTATAGATCCAAATATAGAACATAAGAAGACAACATCTTGCATCGAGACAATTTTTACTATCATACACAGAGCAAAGATTTGAAGTCACATGCACTGTATGCGTGTTCGACTCCATTGCAGAAATTATTAACGCTCTCAGCCTTGGTTGATGTTAAGCTGTTGCCTTTTTTGTACTTCAAATTTCACGGCTTTATTCTATCACCTTTTTTTCCAAAATATATTAATAAATAAACCATGCTGTTTTGTGGGTGAATACGAACTATTATTAGTCAAAAACTATACCTTTTTAACATTAAATGTCACCTATTTGTTTGACCAAAATGAAGCATTTACCAGCATAAGAATGGCTAAATGAAGTAAAATACAAATATAAGTCATTTAGAAGAATGTAGTATTCTGCACTAGTCAGTCGGTGTCAGTATTGTTACTGAAATTTGTTGTGAGACACACAAGCACCAGACTTGATCGCCAGAACAACATAATTGTGTTGCAGGTTTGAATGAACAGGAAAAGTAATTACTTTGGTGCGCTTGCGTTAATTACACTAAAATGTTTCATGTAATTAATCAAAGAAATTAGTTACTACTGTTAATTTGTTATTTTTGACCCATTTTGACTCACGCAGAGTTTACGTCACTGCAGACGCCGCCAGTCGATCTCCAAGATGGCACTCCAGCGTTTTCTGCGTATTCGTTAAACAATAAAGACGCGCAAGGAAACGATGGATGGGAATGCAAGCCAGGTCCGCATGGACAATGGACAGGATGAAAGACTTCCTTAGACTCCGGTGGTTCAATTCCCCCTTCCTCCGTATCAGTCAGCGCCAAGTAAGACCTACAGATGTGTAACCCAATCAAAGAAAGAGCCCCACAGGTCAGGGAGGTTCTGGTGGGATTATGCCTTATGTCTACATGCAAGCAGGGCGATGTGACAGATTAAATTACCCTGTAATCACCAGCTGACCTATAAAATATGCCTTCGTAGTGAGTAGGGGAGCGGGGCCGACCCAGACCAACGTTATACCGTCGCTACATCCCGTGCAAAGTTCCAAAATAGGACTATTAAGAACAAACTCACACTATGACAAATAGCTATCTTTTACGATGGTATTTTACGAGCCGCTGACTCATCCGTGGGATGAATGTTGGAATTACGCCATGTTCACACCAAGACCTTCTACCCATCCATCCAGACCGGAATCTCACAAACATGAAACATTATCCGCTCTGTTCATTATAGATTCAATCAGGGTCAGTGTCCTAACTTTTTGCAGCGAGGGCCACGTACATCGTTTCACTCTATAGTACTCAATAGTACTCAATAGTACTCAATACTCATCTTGACGATACGAGGACCTGAGCAAGGACTGGATGGGACTTAGGATAATTACCTGGGGCATAATAGGTTAGGGTTAGGGGGATGCATATACGTATGCATGTATGCATGTATGTATGTATGTATATACATATATATACATATATATATACAAATATATATGCACATATGTATGTTTGTATGGATGGATGGATGCATGCATGTATGTATATATATTTATGCATGTATGTATGTATGTATGTAAGTAAGTATGTATGTATGTATGTATGTATGTAAGTAAGTATGTATGTATGTATGTATACGTATACACATATATATATAAATACATATATACATGCACATATGTATGGATGGATGGATGCATGCATGCATGTATGTATACATATTTATGTATGTATGTATGTATGTACTATGTACGTATGTACTCTTTTAATATTTCTGGGAGAATATTTCCAGTAATTATTATTATTTACCATTGATCACAGTTTTGTCTTTTGTCTGGTGAGTTTTTTTTCCCCCGCAGGCTGCCAGCAAACGCACAAAAGCTCCCAACAAGTCCACAGCCTTGACTTGCGACACAAAGCATCAGAATTGTCCAGACAAGAAACGACGTTCTTGCATGAAACAAACTCAACCGCTGTTGCTTCAAAACGCCTTCGTGGTCGGGCTGAAGGTCCCACACGTCAACATTTTCCTTTGACGAGATTGTTGGTAAAATTGAACACATTTTTCCTTTTCCTATTCCTTTGTATTTGTACGGTCGGATGAAAAGGGAATCTGCAATTTTCCCTTGTGAGACTAATAAAGGCATCTCTCTCTTTCTCTCTTTCTTTCGTTTAAAGTCCTTCTAACAGACGTGGCCTTGACCGCTCCACCGTGCTGCCGCTTATGCACTCCACTGCTAAAGCAAAACACTCCTTCACCACCAACACCACTTCTTCTTGTCACTTTGAGAGTGTGACCAACCACAGTGGAGTGGGCGTGTCTGGAGACCGGCCGTGGAATAAATGCGGGAAGCAACAAATCCAAGTAACACAGCTGGAATAGGTGCAGATTCTGGAAGAACCAGAAAGCTGCTCTACAGGAGTCCACAACCACAAACACAAGTACAAACTTTTGGTACACAGTAGTACACAGCGGCCACCTGTCCGTCTTGGTGTATTACTGTAAGAGAATACGCTGGGATCCGCTCCATCAATGCGGCTGACTTTGACACAAACGATGTCCGCCTGTTCTTCCACTCGAGAGGCTCGCCTGGGGTGCAAACTCTCTGCTTCCATGGAAGACTGAAAATGCTGTTTTTGCAACGTGTGTGAGAGCGAGGCCTGCTTCATCTCGTACGGGTTGAAGGTTTCATCCGAACTCCTGCTGCAGCTGGGCTATCCGGTTACTTTGCTGTGTCACGCCTGACCCATGACAAACACCGAGGCTGGTCGAAAAGTGGCCACGGCCACCCCTTCCGGACGCCTCCCTAGGTCGGAGTCCTCGGGTGAAGCTACGCAGCTCTGAACGCTTTTGTGGGATGGAGGCGGCCATCAACTTCTGACCAACCAAACAGAGTTGGCGTGGTTGGGGAGGAGGCGGCGAAATCCGAGAGGAGAAGAATGCAGATTCATCCTGTCCACAACTAAATATTTATGGAGTATTTTTAACAGTACATGTATCCAATACTATTGTAAAGCCCCAGAAACGATGTGGATAAACTAAAGAATTCTCCCAGCAGACATGATGATGAATGTCAATACTAAAACAAATAGCCACCATGTTGCGTTTCTCTTTGTGTACATTCCCAGCAGCTTGAAGGACTTTTTTAGGATTTGAAGTGTTGACCCAGTAATCTCTGGCCTTCAGGCTACGCTTGCTTTGAAAAAAGTCTCCAACAAAAGAGAAATCTCTTTCTGGTCAACTCTTCCGTCTGCTCCAGCTGCTCGTACATCATCTGTCCGAGCTGGTTTGTTCGTCTTCACACCTCAGCAATCGCTTCAAGCACCCCCCGCCCCGCCCCCAGCGCCCCCCACCCACATGAAGAACACACACAAACAGCCCAAGGCCCGGCGGTACCTGTTAACACTTGTGGGACTCGGGCAGGAAATGGGCTGGGGGGGCTATTAGGGCAGTCAAGGTGGGATTACTCTCAGGTTACCTGTCCAGGTAAGTCTGTCTTTGGTTTTTGACATTAGACATGAAATAAGACCCGCATAGCCACCTTAAACTCCTATTAACCAACATAGTAGACATCTAGGAGAAAATAACACTGGTCTAGGCATTAATGTAACATTAGTGACACCTAGTGACCACTGTAGAATATTACATCACTGCGCAGGTGAGCACATCAAGCTCTCCTAGTATTATAAAAAATAACATTGTTTCTTTAATATTTCAACTTCATTATTATTTATGATTAGTTATTTTTCCTCAAAATATTGCGGATTTATTTAATATTATAATATCATATTATTATTTTCATTTTTTGTTCAATTACAATTTTTAGAACGTGTGAGGGCCAATAAAATGGGCTGCTGGTCTTTTCAGGGCCGGGCTAGTAATGTGGGGGGGGGGGGGGGTGTTGGAGTGGAGCACAAAGATCTTCTTCTGTCTCCTGCATTGTGGAAGCCCTGTCACGCTCCGCCTGCCATGTAAACATTGCAGACCAGAAACTGGAGCACATGGGTCACACCTCTGATCTTCTGCTTTCATGGTGGCGATCACAGAAGGAAGGAAGGTGGACTCCGAGAAGAAGGAAGAAAAGCTTTTACCTTCAAGAGACACTTAATGTTGGGGGGGGGGGGGGTGCAACTATTTCAACTTTCTTGTAAATGTTCTTATGACTTTGTTCCAATAATATTTTTTTACTCCCGTAACGTAAGTTTTCCCAAAAATGTTTGTCTTTTTCAGGAATATTTCACCTTTATGCTACTAAAATTTGTATTCATAACATTCCAATGTTTGTTAAATGACACCTATTTGGACTTTTATCTTGTAAGAATGCGCCGTGGACCACAACAAAAAAACATCCATGGTCGGCGAAGATGGCCCCCGAGCCACAGTTTGGAGAGCCCTGTTAAAGAGCAACCCATGTACGTCTCCCCCGGTGGTCAACACTCCCTGGACGTCAAATTGGGTTTGGAGCTCGACAGCAAAGACAACCTTCATTTTTATTTGGGGGCATTTCCCCTTTGGATGTGAGTTCTGGTGTTTGTGTATCATTTCTGTTTGGACTGCTGTTGCTGCACGTTGGCTGCAGGACCAACACACACACACCAACACACACACACCAACACACACACACCAACACACACAGACGCAGTCAAGTGCATTTCTTTGCATGAAAGGACCTTCAGTGAATGAACTAATGCGTGTCTTTGTTTGTGCGGCAGTAAGATGTCGTGTGGGTGTCGTGTTAGGTGTCATCCATGAGTGGCTTTTTTTTTTTCAGATCAGCCACGAACAAAAGCGTGTCGCTGCCACTTCATCAAAACAAAGACAAACTCATTAGTGCGTCCATCGCTGTGCACCCTTTGGTCCGACTGGCAAATTAATCCACCAAATAAGGAAGTTGTCCAAACTGCAGCCTGGGGGCCATTTCATCAATGAATGTGATGAATATGACAAACATTTCTTATCTACGCATTCAGTATTCTTTCTCATCCGACCATAAAATACACACAGATGTCACACCGGAGGCGCTTGCAGTACCGCTGCATCCTGAAGGGGTCAGGCGTGTGCGAGCTGCAAGGTGCTTGTCACTGCCAACCTCCCTTAAGACCAAAAGCAGTGTTTTTTTTTCTTTAACTTTATTGAAATACACAAACAGCAGTGCCAGCTAAAGCTAGACTTACAAATGCAAGATATTTTGATTTTTCTGCTGAATGAAAGTAAGAATTTGACTGCCAAGATGGAGGACTATATACCCAAGCTCACCAGGAGGTGATCACACTTTTACAACAAAGTATTACAACTTTTCTTGGAGAAAGATAGTGTGCATGTACGTCACCTAAAAAAAAGCTTGCTGAAACGCCACATCTTTTCACCGTGTTGCTCGCCACCTCTTCTCTTCCGGTAACTAACTCCTTCCATCTACGACGGAGTATTAGAGCCAAATCGGGGGAAAAAAATCTATTTCGAGAATAAAATTGTACATTTACAAGAACAAAATCACATTTACGAGAAAGAAAGTACATTTACAAGAATAAAGTCATAAATTCATCAGAATAATGTTGTAAATTTACAAGAAAAAAGTATTTCATAAAGAGAATAAAGTTTTGAATTTACGAGCAAAATAGTCACACATTTACGAGAATAACGTTGACATTTACAAGAAAAAAAGTCACAATATTTACAAGAATAAAGTCGTACTTTTGTAAAAAAAAAAAAAATACCTGTAACATAAAGTTACTGTTTTTTTCTCCTAAATTCACAACTTTATTCTCGTTCATTTACCCCTTTAGTTTAAAGTGTTTGATTGTATGAATACTAACAGACATACAGTACACGTACATTATGTACAGCTATGAAAAGGCGGGACTTGTGTGACTTGGATAAAAGTCATACCAGACTTTTTTTTACTTCTAAATGTACTACTTTATTCCCCTAAATGTACTACTTTATTTGCTAAATGTTTTTCACTGTGGCCCTAATACGCCGTCGTACCAAACGACTATTTCTACTCTCGCCGACAGTCTTCCGGCGTGAATTCTTGCGGCCACCGCCAACCAATTGGAGAGAGAGAGAGTCACATGGTTTTCTGCGATGCTTCGGTACGCTCAGAAAGAGACAGACGTAACTCTGACGTCTTGGACCAGACAGAGACGATCGTTACAGAGAATTGTTCTGATGATGACAACGTAGCCAACATTAAACTACTGAAAATTCTGGAATGTCGAGTCTTTAGAGGTTGCATCCACACGTGGATGGATGATGTCACGTTGCCAACGTGTCAATGGGGGCTTGACTGGTCACCATAGTCGTGTATCCACGCCAATATTCTACCAGACATGTTTTATGGTTTATTGATGGTACTTTAGTATTGTATCTTTAAAGAATGAACAATGAACCAATTTGGGCCTTCGGGTCAACAATTTTGGGAAACCTTGCCCTAACATGAGGGTGAAGGATCCCGGCGAGGTCCTTTCTAGTTTAGGCATGCACACGTGCTCACACACACTCACACACACACACACACACACACACACACACACACAGTAGTGACTTTTTGACAGTTGCCTCACATAGTTGTGCTTGTGTGTCCTTTCACACAGCAGTTGTCCCAGCTCGCTCTAAATGCTCCCTTTATTGACTTCTACCACTGTGTGTGTGTGTGTGCGTGTGTGTGTGTGCATGTGTGTGTGTGTGTGTGTGTGTGTATGTGTGCGTGCGCTCACTAAGTTGAAGAGCAGTTGTCGTTGACAGCTGCATGGGAGCAGCAAACGGCGAGTCAAGCGGCTCCAAATAGCCGAGGTAGCTCTCCCGGTCCCCATCAGCCAGAGACCCCCCCTCCGCCCGACCCCCCCTTAACTTCTGGCAGGCGTGGGTGTTCACATTGCATGCTGACGCTTTTTTTTTTCGTTTGTTTTTAAACTCATTGCGCCTCTGAAACGAGTGCGGGAGTGGGGCGCCCCTCCTGGAACACATGCTAGTCCGAGCAGGAATGGGACCACGTCAGTAAGTCCATCAGGTTGAAGTCCATGTTGGGATGGGGGGGTGAGTGCAGCAGGGGCAGGTCATCAAAAGTGCGAACCCGGCTGCTGTTCCATCCTCTAAGCTCGTCAGACGCCGTAGTCCCGGTTCGTATCGTGCAGCACATTGTGGAAAACAGCGTTCCTGACGTCGGAACCTTCCCAGCAGCCACAACGGTCTAAAGAGCAGTAGTCCCAGTGGGGCCAGTCCCGCGGCACCCGCACGCCCCCGTCCGTCTCGCTGTCAAAGAGTTTGTCTTCCGGTCTCTGTGGGCGTCAGCACAGGCCGCCGTAGCACAGAGCTGCAAGCAGAGCGCTGGTCAGTTTGTCTCTGCAGCAGAAGCACATAAGAAGACAGGAAAGTAGGAGCGGTCTAGAACCAGTACAAGTCCTTGGTCTTGTCCTGCGTCTGAAGACCTGAGAGGTGACACAGCGGTGACACAGAGAGAGGAGAGAGAGAGAGAAGCGGAAACAAGGCCGGCAGTCAAGATGGAAGCAGGAAAGCACACGGAGGGAAACGGACAGCTGCTGTCGATGGCGGTAAGACGACGCCGAGAGGCGGAACTCCTTGCTCGATTAATTGGGATTTGCACCGCCACCGCCGTGCTGTCTTAGCTTCTTGTTTTCATTCCGGGCAGGCGGGGGCGGGAGGGAAGTTTACTCACACTAATCTTAGCAGCCAGGCTACTTCAGCGGGACGCTCTTTAGCGTCGGCAACCAATAATGAACAACTACTAAAAACCAGAATGAGGATGAGGAGGAGATAGCGTCAATATGCCACCAGAGGTTCTCCTATTTGGCCATACGGACCAGGAATGCTGCTGGGAAAGAAGTAGGATGCTGGGATTAGCCTGCTGCTGTGTTTAATGTGACTGTCAGGAACAGATGAGGTGAGGCGAGGCCGAGTTCGAGAGGCGGCCATTTGATTGGTTAAGACTACACTCGGCTGTGTTAAACCCCGGTGGGAGGGATGGAGGCGTGGGTGCGTGACGCTGCGCCAGACTGCGCTGCTCGAGAAATTTGCGCAGCGTAGGCGTGCCTGGGTTACGAAATTAAAGCCCAAAACCTGGACTTGAACACATCACCACATGACATTTCAGCAAATCTCTTTCAAAGCATTGTTTTTCTTCTAGTGGGCTGCCATTAATGGCACAAGAGCAAAAGTGTGATGCTAACCAGAGAACAGGAAGTTGACTTTTACGACACTTAAGAACGTGACGATGTGACTTGCCAAAACCACAACAGTCCAAATAGTTTCTACGGAGTGACACACCAAAAATAGCCCCCGGGCCACAGCTTGGGCCTATATAATAAATAAAACATTTCTGCTGGCCGCAGTTTGACCTTGGAACTGACTACTGCTATGAGGAAATGATTTGAAGTGGAGGTCATTTATTACCTGCTTCCATGTTGAGTCCGATCTCCTGTCCAGATCCGGACAGACTTCCGGTCCACGCCGACCCCGTCCAGGACTCCCCCTTGCCCCCGAGGTCACAGGGGGAGCTACCGGACCCGGCTACCGAGCTGCCGCCGGCCGCCAGGCGATGATGAGGCCTCACCGACGGCACCAGCAGCGAGCTGTAGCGGGGGTCAAACGGCGTGCCGTACATCTCGTGCACGGTCGGGCGCGGGTAGGCTGAGCCCTGCGTGCCGATGGCGCCCCCTAACGAGTACGGGTGGTGGTGGTGGTGGGACGGGTACCAGGCGTCGGGGCTGGGCTGGTGGTGCAGGTGGCCGTGGAGAGGCGACGGTGAGTACGAGTCCCCGGGGAAGGGGAGCTCGGAGTGGGGGGCCGACAGAGCGCTGGCCAGCGAGGACGACACGGACGACTGGTAGGAACTGTGCCAGAAAGACGCGGGGAAACCTCGTTGGCTCATTGGGAAAGATCCATCTGCTGAACACACAAAGAAGACGCGTCAACTGTGGCTGCGTGTCGTCTGGCACACGTCTCACATGAACACTTGGCGTGTGGAACCAGTCAACACGCTTACACACGCAACAGTCTCGGTAAATTGTCCTGATCCATTTCAGCTTGGTTGTTTTATTCTGACACGACGGCGCCTGGGAAATTCATGTTTGGGTTTTTTTTGGTCAGGACAAATTCCCCTTAGACACCCCAGCCTTGGGGGGGGTCAGCATGGCAGCAGGGCTCAGGTTACGCTGAAAATAAGACAATTGGTAACGTGATAGCGCAGCTAACTAATTAGTGCTGAGATGGTTCGTTTGCCAGGTTAGAGTAAATTAGCCAAGTCACTTTTTTTTTAATTACACACACACACACATATATATTTAACGCCATCAAATTTTAATCCTAAACACCAAAAGGATGAAGCTCATCTAACCTCCATCATGTTCTTCTGACTTACGAGAAGAACATGGTTTCATGGTATCGGTCATGCAAAGCAAAGCGTGAAAGCTTTGGGCTTCCAGCTGCAGCTTGATGCTATTTTGAAAAGTATTTCTATTTTTTGCACACACACGCACACGCACCTTTAGGGGCCTTGTGTCCGCCGCTTGGGGGGTACGGGGAGGAGGAGGAGGAGGAGGAGGAGGCAGGGGTCTGGCTGAGGGCGCGGCTGAAGTGCTCGTCCACCACGGCGCTGATGTCCCCTTGGAAGTACGTGAAGAGGACGCAGCGCGCACTCAGGTACTCGGCCCCCGGGGGCAGCTCCTTTTCCTCCTCTTTGATGGTGGGGGGTCCGGGGAGGCCGCCCTGCGGGTCTTGCATTTTGGAATACAAGGCCACTTTCTGCACAACACGGACACACACACAAAGTTCCAGGATGAAGGGGAGGCCTTGGAGAAGAAAGTTGGACCATTTTTTTCATCGATAGATGATAAAACAATCAATTTTATGTACATTTTGTATATTTTGGATATGGGCATATTTATATACATTTCATTTCTATTCATAGCAATTAGTTGTTAAATATTTACACTGACTGTGTAGGTCAGTATTATATATATTTATATATATTTATATTGAGTAAAATAGCTAAAAACACACACACACAGCTAGATGTGATACATTGGTGTACAGCATGAAAATAAAATAAATAAGTATTCTCTTATTTGTTGTCTTTTCTTATATAGATCTACAATTTTATTTTTTTTAAACCATTTCTTTGTCGCGTGTTTGAAGTCAAATTAAGTATCTAACTATCTATCTACACACACACACACACACATACACACACACACTCGTATATGTCAAAGTTTCAACTTTAGTCGGATGTGAAGACCAAGCTTTTCTTCCTCACACTCACAATCAGCAAAGTGAATAAAATATAAATGTGATGATTATTTCTGCAACTTCATCAACTTGTGACAGATTCAATAAACAACATTTTGTGTATTATTAGTGTGTATTATTAATACTAATAATACTATGTACTGTATATGACTTTAAGAGGATAAAAAGAAGATGAAAATAATCCCCTTTGGTTAAGATAATGTCCTGGTTATGACTTTATTTTTACGAACTAAAAAACTTTGATGTTGATATGAAGTACACACAAACCTATTCTTCTATCCTTCTACCCTTCCCCAGGAAAACTTCTGGTACTTTGTTGTAAAAGCCTGAGCAGCTCCTGGTGAGCTTGGATATATAATCCTCCATTTTGGCAGTCAAACATATAATAAACATAAAATAAAATAATATATTCATATAAAACATATAATATATTCATCCAAATATATGGCATTGCTAAGTCTAGCCATAGCCAGCGCGGTCTAAGGAAGGTTGGCAGTGACAAGCACCTTCCAGGATGACCTCTCCAGCATGCAGCCGTACTGCAAGTACCTCCCGTGTGACGTCCATGTGTATTTTATAGACCGATGAGTAAGAATACTGGATGCCACGCGTCCATTAAAAACATTACACATGCTGGAGAAAGTATGAAAAATGATAATCATATTATGTTTCATATTCCTAGACACACGCTGACAACCAGCTGACCAACGCCATCCAACTCGGTACTGAGACGGCGATGGACGCCTCTTCTTGGATTTCTATTTACTCAGGAAATGTGACATTTTTACTGAAGAAAATGTTAAAAACCCTAAACCCTAACCAAAAACTATAATTCTATAGAATACACAGAAAATATATTTGTAATGCAGTTCAATGTTTGCTTTGTAATTGGATTTTTCATCATCACTCTTCCTCACCTGCCTTGCCTTCCCTGCCCACACGCCACTGCTTCTCATCCACGATATTTCCAACCCGTACTACATAAGTCGTGCTTTTCAAAACAAAAAACCCCAGTAAACTGAAAATAAATCATGATAATTAATCATAATTATACATATTATACATAATAATACGAAAGAACTTTACTAATAGTTGAGTTTTCAGGAGTGAATAAAAACAAGTATTTCATAATAACAGTGAATAATACCTCATGAATGATTTGGAGTCCAGTGAGTAATGGAAGTAATGAGACAAATACTACAGTAGTAAGAATAATACTACAGTAGGGTAACAGTGTTAGAATTAAAAATGATAACTTAATATGGCGACTATATTTCAAACCAAGATATTATTATTTAGTATGAATAAAGTTATGTGGATTGAAGTGGTCGTACCTGCTGCTGGTGCTGGTGCTGGTGATGGTAGGGGCCGTAGGGGGGGAAGTAAGGCTGAGCTCCAAACACCTGGTACATCACATCCAAGCAGCTCATGGCGGAGGTGTCACGGGGATCGAACCGGCGTCATTTAGTGCGCTGTGCGCCGCGCTGGATCCGCTGTTTCTCAAAGTCCGTCTGAAAGGAAGTCACTGTCGCTGCGCGTGGACGCAATGGAGGGGGGGGGGCAAGCCGAGACCACCACGCCCACCACCACCCGCGGCACCTCCCACCAATCGCAGGCGGCACAGGGCGGCCGATACTGGAACTTCTGTGATCGATCCGAAACCAAGTGAATACGACTCGCACTGCCAATAACGATACTTTTCGGGTGGAATGTTTTCAAGATCGTTTTGTGATTTTGCCCATGGTTGGTTCATCATGGTAAGGATTTGTACTTATATCTGTAATCTCTCAGCAATTTAACAACATATAATTACAACTATAAATACAATGTAATAAGATTACAATATAATTCAGTCAGTCTAATGAATTACATACAATTGTTTGAGCAAAAATAATGTCCATATTGGATAATAAAACTATCGACTCAACTTAGATCTATTAGTTCTCATTCAAATCATTAGGCTTTTCACACAAAGGCCGTCTGTTGTAGACAATATAATATAATATATATGAATATATATCCATGTCACAATCGGAACAATACCACAAAAACTACAAACTAATATATCGATCTCTCACTCTTGTACGATACCGGTATCACACCGTTTGGATCGATCCCACAGGCATAGCTCCACTTAGACAGAGAGAAAGACAGATAAAGAGATAGATAGATAGATATTTGGATAGATAGATAGATTTATGTTGAACATGAACGTGAAATGTTCAGTTGAAACTGCAGTGACGTCACCAGACCGCTAGCCAAGCTAAAGCTAGGTGGCTAGGTAGCTAGGTAGCTAGGTAGCTTCGGTAGTCTGGACGCCCCCTAGTGCTGCCTCTCACAGGTCAGTACAAGTACTACGTCTGTTTACGTTTGATTGCTTGTGAACAATAATGTCATGTGTGAGGTCTGACACATTTAAAACTCTTAAGATTAAGATTTAAATTGGAGTCACATGAACGCCTCATGAAAGCCTCTGCTGCCCTCTAGTGGCCCATCTTTGAGCAGGGACCCATATGATGTCACCAGTAAGCTGACAATGAAGAGCTCCAGTGATTGACAGCGGTCTCCTTAATGGCTTTACAAAAATAAAACACACACACACACACACACACACACACACACACAAGCTCATACTCAGATTGTGTTTCATTCTCTTTGAGTCCGGACCTGAAACATTTGGCATACATTTCTATCTATCCATTCCCTTGGGCAAGGGGTCCACCCTGGACTGGTGGCCAGCCAATCACAGGGCACATATAGACAAACAATCATTCCCACCTACATTCATACTTATGGACAATTTGGAGTGGCCGATGAAGCTAACATGCTAACATGTTTTTGGAATAGTGGGGGGGAACCAACTCATGGGGAGAACATGCAAACTCCACACAGAGAGAAGAATCATGGAGAGCGGAGAATCGAACCCAGGTCTTCCTGATCCCTGGACTGTATGGCCTCCATGCTACATGCTAACCACTCGCCCGTTTAAAATGTCTTCATTTTGTAATCAAACTACAGATGTCTACCACAGTAGGAAGATGGCTTCCCACCTTCACTTTGGTCTCCTTGAAGCTTCCTCCTCCTCTCCTCCATCCTTGACACACAATGAGCGGCTCACGTGTGTTAACAAGCATTGTGTGTGTGTGTGTGTGTGTGTGTGTAGTGTGCCGGACAAAAGGCCCGAGCAGGTGTGTGTGATTGTTCCAACGCGCCCGGCACACGCTTCTTCATTCAGGTTTTCTGAAAGACGCGACCGTGACCCCCCATTTACCAGTGGCCCACCAGCACTCCCACCAAGGATGACCTATGTGTGTGTGTGTGTGTGTGTGTTGTTAATGCACTCAGTCAGTGTGCACTCTCATGTGTTAAAATATGATCAGTGAGATGTGCTTTAAAACCAACAGATGCCTGATATTGTAATATATTATATATATTATATATTATGGATACCTGACATAGTAGCTGATATACAATATTGACCGCCACTGATACACATCATTTTCTTTGATTGGATGCATGTCTCATTACATGCTCTCATTAACTGCCTCTTTGTCTCTGTTTTTATATCCTCCATGGACAGAAAGAAGAAAGACATCATGATTGTGGATGATGGGCAAACCCCCCCCCCCCTTGAACTTACAGTAAGTAATGCAAAAATGTGACATCAAGAAAGCTGTTAGAGCAGATTATTTGTGTTGACATGCCTTCCTGTGGGAAACGGGAATGGCTTTGGGACACGGGAGACGGAAAACAATGTCCCGGCAGAAGCCGTCCAGAGTGTTGAAATTGAAGAGCACAAAGCAGGAGAAGGGTCAACTGGTCTCTGATGAAAAGATTGTTTCAATGGCCTGTGCTGGCATTCACGGGGAATGAAAACAGATCATTCAGAGCGGAAAAGCTGGCAGAGCTCACAAAGAATCAACTTTTCACTTGGAAAAGGCAAAGTCAATTGAAAGACAACTTTTCATAAGCATTTAATTTAGCCCGGGCTCAAAGGCATTATGGCAGGCAGCTCAGCAAGGACAGTGCTTTCAAAGGCCGTCTGAATATCCACTTATTTTCTTATTCACACGTGAAAGACCACGGTATTCCAGCGGAAAGGTTCAGGGTCTGCCTGTTGGTGGGAATGGCGTTGTGGTCAGTCGCGGAAAATCCACCACTAGAATGCAGTGTTTGTGCCTTCAAACAGCCAATAACAATGTACGGAAGCGTGCACCTGAACTAGTCACGCACTACCAAACCCCGCAACGCTTTCATTTCGTATTTTTCAAATGACCGCTATGCTAACGTTTGTTGTGATGTTCCTTAATGTAACTTCATGTAACCGTGCGTGGGTGACCCTGGGGCCAAAGATTGGAACCTCCGCATCTTCATTAGCCGTCCTTATCCATCCAGGACGTTTAGCTCGCCGGCAAAGATCAATAAAATGCCCCCTCGTCACTGAAAGCACTGATTAGCTCCCTTAATGAATATTTTCTCAGCACGCCTGCCTCGTGGTCTGCAGAATGCAAACAAACACGACGAGAGACACGCCAGGCATCCTCAATTAACCAGCAGTGACAATCCGGGCCGCCAGGAATCTCCACAATGCCGCTGCTCGCAGCTGCCCACCTTCCTTCTTGATATTTTGGAACGCGACACATGCAGATATGCTAACAAGTTATATACCATGCTGGGAAAAAGTGTTTGCATGAACAAGTTTAACAGTCCTTTTCCTTTTCTTGAATCATCGTAGTACAGCCCATCTTTTACCCCCCGACCTCATCCGTGACATCATTTCATTCCACAAAATGAAATTATGTGTGTCTTTAACATTGTGGAGTCCCGCATATAAGTGTTAAGTCCCACATACGTGTGTTCTGCTGTCATCTAGAGACACACAATCATGTTGCACACGTCTTATGGCACAAACCAAAACGCTCGGCTCTACTCGTTTACACGCAAACACTGAAGCCCAAGTGCCTAAAAAATGTCCTCCTGGCCAAAACGTTCCAACATTTTTTAAGGAGTGTGGACGTTTGAGTGTGGACGAAAGGCCATAACAAAGAAAATATGCATTTTTATAAGATCTATGTCTCTATAAACCGAGTCCGAGTCGCTGTCACACTTTACTAAGGTTCAGTCAAAAAGGTAGACAGGAGTCCCAACTACAGAAATAATAAAACCCAAACTGAATCCAACAGGACACACACACACACACACATACACACACACAATGCCAGCATCTTTGGTGCCATTAAAAAGTGAACATTCTGCAAAGGAAGAATGACAAGAAGCCTCAAGCGTGTAAGAGAATTTGCGGCGCGACGTGGAATCCTCTTGGCATATTTAGCTGCGGATGGGCTGGAGAGACATTCTGTCGTTTTATTTGGAACTGTCACCCTGGTCTCAGATGAGGATCGCTATCCTGACGTGAAACTTCGGTGCTTGTTGACCTTTCTTCAAATATCGCTGCTGACGGTCGCAAGCGTCATGCTTTTTATTGCTGGTTTCTAACTTTCTAACACTGCCCTCTTCTGGTTTCTAACATTGCACAATAGACTAGGGGCACTGCCCTCTGCTTCTGTGTGCTATTATACCAGAGAGGTGTGGTTTTAACGTGATGCAAGTGCGTTAATTACACTAAAGATTCATTCATTTTATACCGCTTATCCTCACGAGGCTGGAGCCTATCCCAGCTGTCTTTGGGCGAGAGGCGGGGTAGATTTTAACCTAATGAAATAAATTCAAAATTCTAATGTATTAAAATATGTATTTAATTAGGAATAGAAAATATCTATATTTTATTTCTTTTTTTTCTTTTCCTTTGCACATTTGCAGAGAATGCGCCCCCTTGTGCAAAAGGGTCCCCATTGCTAGTGCGGCCCACCACACAGGGCAGGTGGAGACATATGAAGTGATGCTATCTTAGGGATGTAAACACAACATTATGTGCAAGACTCCTACTGACCACGTCCTCTTTTCTACAATGTGCCGTATTAGTGTGTATGATGCTTATAGAAAACTAGCATAAATGATCAATATCAAGGACGGGTAAAAAATAATATCTGTATCTGCATATGAGCGTCTGCTGAGATAAATGATCCGGTAATAAACATATGAAAGAAATACCTGACAAATGAGCGATATTGTTGGGGTAAAGGCAGACTATCTGCCGCATTAAACGGCATAGCTCACGTTCAGGAGCAAGAATGTCTTTGTGTGACGTTGAATAGGCCAAAAGTGCTAATTAGGATGCTCTTTTGTGTCTCTGTCTGATGAGTGCATTTTCATTCATCTCCGCCGCGTCCGACTCGGTTGAATGGATGAAAGCGGTAGAGGCAGCCGTCACATTCTTCTTCCCGGGCGCTCGCCTCGGACGTGACTCGACACTTGCGGCGTAATGACGGCGAGCTAAAGCAAAGCGTTTGATGAACATTTCTGGCGTGGCGGCGTTGTTGCTAAACAGATTTAGTTCGGTGTGGGTGAGGCCCTTCATTAGCCGAATGCGTACACTCCGTCCTTTCTTAGCTTCTTTCTTCTCCAGCGAGCGCGTCTCGTCTTCTTTGACTCCACGCACACGGCAAAGGACGGCGACGCCGCCGTGAAAGGACTCGCCAAGGCCCCCGGCGACACCTCATAAATTGGCTCCTCGTTAAGAGGAGGCGCGTGACACAGGTGCAGCATCGGCCGGGTCACATGCAATCACGTGCAGCGTGATACGTAAACGACTTAGCGCGCTGGGCTTGATCGATACGAGGTTTTATTGTTGGTGAAGGCAAACGTGCGTACGCAGAGACCGATCGATAAAAACAAACACCTTAGCAGCACAAAGCTCCAAGATGGATCCATCCCAAGGCCAAAGACGTGGATGCGGGACAATGAAACGCTGTAAATAAAGGTGTGTGTGTGAGTGTGTGTGTGCGCATACACCCCCCCGTTACCCTGACACCACCAACATTGTACAGCAGGATGAATACTACAAAGGTACAACACGTGGTTGATATGCGAGGGGAATAAAGGAGGGCTTGATGTGAAGTAAGGCGAAGGGGTGCTGGCGTGGGGGTGCAGGCGGACGGTCGTGAGGGAGACGTTTAAAGAAAAGTCTCCAAGCAACTCACAATAGAAGGTCAGAGGAGGGAGAAAGCAGCGAGACGACAAAACCTGATCACACAATACGCCATTATTCAACCATATGCTAGTTTCCTTTAATGCACACCTTGGCTTTCGCTATTCATTTGTTCTGGAAGAACAACTGAAAGATCAATTTCTCCCGTAGGAAATAATGTATATCTGATGAATACAGACTCCAAAAATATGTATGAACGTAAAATACATTCAACATACCAAACACAATATTGTAGGACTGTGTTCAGTGTAACCCAAAATCATCATCAAAAACTATGCTCAGTCAGAGATGTTACTATTATTATAATATTTTGAGTATGGATTGTTTACCTTTCCAAGCTAGGACAGCACCCATGTACAAAGTTCTCTGGAAGGATGTGCCATTATTGAAGGGGCTTCACACTATTTTATCTAAAGTTGTGTTGTCCCCCTAAAGCTAATAAGTGGCAGCAACAACTGCAATCAAGCGTTTGCCATAACTTGCAATGAGGATGATGTGGAGGATTGTTCGGGTCCGGGTAAGAAGGCTTTCGGACCAAAACTGAACGGTCTTTCCCAAACAAGAGAGTCCATTTTCCTCCAGTCAAGCTTTGTGGAAGACGAAGGAGCGAACAAGCCAACTTGAGACTCGCTAGATGTTCGGGGTCGTGCGCGAGTCAAAGCGAGGCAAATCCGTTTTTTGGCGCTGCAGCGAGCGTAAACAGCAACAAGGACAAGCAACAATGCGGCGATGGAGGAGGAAGAGGAGGGAATGTGACAGCAAAGCAAAGAGTTTAGAAATACATTCCTCATCGCCTTTTTATTCCACGCAAGACTACTTGTACGCGCCAGAGAAAAAAGTCCTCATTGAATAATCATCAGCACCATTTTAGCTGCTTTGTGACGGCAGAGAAAAGAATTTGTTTCAACGCTCGAGAGGCTCATTGAAAAATGAATTACAAGGCCGACAAGGAAGCGCTGGAATGAAATTCAACTTTGACGCGGCGAGGCCGCCGTGGAGGCGCGGCCAACGCTGCGCCTGCGCTGGTCTTGCCAAGGTGAGCCGAGTCAGTCGAGACACTCACAAGAGCGCCATCCGTCATCCGCCGCTTTTATGTGAGGTGGCGGCGGGGGAGGGGGGGCTTCAATGGCGTCCTCCTTTCATGCGCCAGGAATGTTTTTGTGCCGAGTTGCACTTCGGTGTGCTGTCGTTTAAAAAGACCGGGAATGTCACATGAAGAAAACTTCACAAGTTCAAAATCTCATCCAAAGACACAATCTACGAGAAAACGGCGCCGTTGGCGTCATCGGAGCGCTGCCGGCATGTGACGCCGGAAGAGCCGAGCTGGACAGTTTGGGCTTTTAGCTCGATGGCTAGCACTCCTCAACAGAACTCAATCAGTGGGAGCGGGTTTGAATCCCGGGCAGGGAGCAGAGCGGAACTGCGTTCCAATTGCATCCGAAGGAAGCACTTTAAGCCGGCGGTCACATGACCTGTCATCATCGGGTTTCTGAAAACTTTTATGAAGTTATTAGACTGCAATGATTCCTTTATGGATGTCAGCATGGGGTCGCTCTTTGTTACAGTAAAATAATAACAATAATAACAAATATTATTATGATTAAAGCAGGGCACCTTCGTTGTCCTTCATGGTTCTTAAAACTGTCCACTGGGCCACTAAGGCAGGCAAACCTTTTTGACTCACGGGTCGCATAGAATTAACAAAATTGGGGGGGGGCAGAATATATATTTAACACACACACTATTTTACGCTTCTAATTCTAACAGTCCAAATTTAATTATTCGTCTAATTTTATCTGTAAAAGTGTCATACTACCAGTTATATGTTCTCATGTCCATTTTTTTTAAACTTCAGAATGCATCATACTACGAAATTTAATTTTACAGTTTTCTATTCTGAATAAGACATACGACTGGCAAGTCATGTTTCCAGCTTGTATGTTAAAAGTTGAAATACTTAGAAAGCAACTGTAGGGCCAGATTCATACACTGGGTGGGCCGCATGTGGCCCCCAGGCCGTAGTTTGCCCACCCCTGCACTAAGGTGCGTGTGTTTTAATTTCATGTAAAACCCTAAAAAAGCATCATGATGGCAGAAGAGTCCAAAAATGGACAATTTGGTGGCAACTACAAGAAGTGTCAATTTGGCTCATTAACATGCAAGAACATCAATTAGTCTTAACAAGCTTATGGATGATCTCTCACACACACACACACACGTGCACACTTGTCCTCGTTGGCGCCGACTGCCATGAAATGAGTGTAGCAGTGAATGGTTGAGCCAATGCTACGTTTGACTTCTTTTGATGATGTATTTTTTCATATTTTCTACTTTGCAACCTTGGCGGCGGCGCTGAAGCACGTTTCTCTCAGGGGCAAAAAGCAATTAACTTTTGTTTGAATGGGGCCTCTCCATCCTGAATAGTCGCCACACGTCGCCTCCTTTACACGCCTCTTCTGAGCTGCCCCTGACATGCCCCACCCGACACTTTATTAGGCACGCCTTACCGATAATGGCATGTGGACCGAACATTGAGCCGAGCCTTTTAACGGGACCGGCGTCCCTAATGTTTGGACCTCATCCACAGATCAGAAGACAGAAGCATCAGCCTGATAATGACACCTAGTGGCAAAGACCTACAGCATCGCCATCAAAATGGCTACTTTTATGACACACGGTTGGATTTCATATAGTTTGCTGATTTATTTTTAAAAATTACAAATAAATGTAAAAAGTTGTTATTTTATATTTTTATTATTATACATTTATTTTATATTTTCTATCTTATAATAATGTATATTGTATATTGAGTATTTGATAAGCTAAAAATGTATATTTATAGCCAAAAAAGGTATTTTTAGTAAAGGATTATGCACTGCAAATAGTAGTTTATCGGCAAAAATAATATTTAAAAGACCAAATTTTTTTATATATGTATATAAGACATATATACATATGCGTGTGCGTACATGTAGGACCTGTGGGATGAGCTTAGCTGGACAGAAGTGTCATATAAGAGACATATGGAGGCGGGCCGTCGTCATCTTGTGGTTAAACATTGGCCCAAAGTTTGCCTTGGACCGTCTGTTGTTTTCACGCCAAAGATGAGCCAATTGTTGGCGCCCTTATTGACTCAGTAATTAAAGTATTTTAAGGTGGAGATGCTGCAATGGCGACCTACGCCGCCATCTGTCCCACCTCGCCTCAGGAAGGGCGCCTGAGATGGACGCTTCTCATCCAGCTGATAAGGCCGAGAAGGCCGCTAGAGAGCTTTGCGCTGTTCAGGATCGTGTCTGAACCAAGTAACACCTTTAAAGGTGTGCCAAAGGGTTCCATCCTGGGCCCAAGCTTGTCTGTATCGGTGCCTCCCGGATACACCTTTAAGCTCTTCTAGGGAAAACACATCAAAACGCCCCCCCGGCTCAGGCTTTCTCGCATTGTTGACCTTTATTGTGAAAAGTGCAGCTTCGCTCTGGGAGCAAACACAAAGGTGGTCTTTTCCAAACACTTCCTATTTGCAGCTGATAAGGACTGCAGCTGCATGCAGGAGTCAAACATGGCGGAGAAGACCCCGCTCCGTCCATCCAACCTGGTCTTTAAGTCCACTTCCTGCTACGTCAACACGGTGTTGGCCTACCTCGTCGGTGCCATCCTGTCCCCAGTTGGTCCTCACGGAACCCCTCCGGTGCCCATGAAGACGGTGTTGATGGGGGGCAGAGAGGACACCAGGTCCTGCACGTCGGCGTGGGATGTCGGCGTGCGCTGCTGGGAGAGCAGTGCATCCTGGGTGGCGAATGGAGAGGAGATGGCGTACATGCAGGGGGCGGATCCTGGCAAGCAGGATAACGACACGTTAGGAAGGGTAAATTCTGATGTGCGTGTGGGCGGGGTCACAGCATGGTTTCGACTCGGTGTACCTGTGCTTTCCACCTCGCTGAAGAACGCCCCCGCCCTCCTTCCTGGCTCGTCCAGGATGTTGAGGGGGTCGTGAATGTCGGAGTAGGTTCCAGGGAAGGCGGAGCGCAGGCTGCCCACGCTGCTGATGACCGACACGTGCTGGTCCACCAGCGGCGTCATGCGCTGGCTGTCCAGGTAGCTGTTGCTATAGTAACCTGAGGCGGGAGGACAGTCATCAGAGTCATATTTCTGGACAGATGAATTTGCCCGTTCGGGGGGGTCTCACCGCTTTGCCCCACCAACGAATATGCTTGGCACTCGCCGCCCGAGTGGTTCAGTCCAAAGCCAAAGCCCTCAACGGGGTCCAGGATCTGAGCTGCCGTCTGAGCCTCCAGACCCTGATCACCAGGGGGGATAGCATCCGAGCCCGGGCTGTAGCTGGAAGCGGGCCGCAGCGAGGAGGCATAAGGAGTCAGGGAGCAGGCGGCGTTGCTGCTGGAGGAGGAGAAAGGATGGCTGTCGGCGTAGAAGATGTCTTTGGGGGATACGTGGTGCTGGTCGTCGAAGGAGGGGTAGCGAGAGGGGAGGTGGTAGGCCAACGATGTGGTCTGACACAGAGTCCCGGTCTGAGGCCTGAACGTGGAACACAAAAGAAATGAAACTGCGATGGATGTCAGTAATGTAACGCTTGCTTGTCAGCACTAGGGGGGGCATAGATCTCCCAGGATGCATTACTCCTTACAATCCCTCCTTTATCACAGTTGGTAAGTCAATTTCCATGAAGAAGGATTCTTTATTTATAAATTACATATTTTCATAGTGAGGCCATAGAAATCATGTTTGTGATTTACCATTATTAGAGCTCTCTAGACATGTGATAACACCCCTATAGTCACCTCACTCATGTTACCCAATATAGTAATCAGAGAAAATAAGCCATGTAAGACCTGAATAAGCGGTGCTCATGTGTGTTGCAATCCATGTTTTCTGGACGCGTGGACAGGAAGTGATGTCAAAGATTCTAAATTGCGTTTTAGCTGGAGTGTGGCCACAACAGTACCCCCATGTTATTATTATGATTATGATAATTATTATTTTGAGAGAATTCAAAGCTGCGATCAAGTCTGGTGTGTGTTGCTAGTGACCCCTAGTGGCCAATGTGGACTACACTTCATCCACGTCCTTTCATCCCATAAACTGCATTTGCGTTTTTCTCATTTTTCATCTGCATTTCCATGCTTGAAAATGCTTCAAGAATATGTCAAAGTTCACTGAGACAAGTATTAAGGTTTAAGAATGGCCCAACCAGAACCCAGACCTAAATCTCATTGACCATAAGGAGCAGCACACCGCATGTTATGCTCATCATATTGTTGCTATATGGATATGAAAAGTGACCTGAGTCCCGGCTGGTAATTGGATGCGGTTCCGGTTGCAGGGAAGTACGTAGAGCAGGGGTACAGGGGTTCCGGGAAGGCGGTGCAGGTGCTGGGCTGGGTCATGGAGGTCAGGGTGGAGGGGTAACAGGAGGAGGATGATGAAGAGCAGGAGGAGTTCAAGGCGGAAGACGTGAGGCCTCTTCCCGCCATGGGTCCCTGGTTGATGACGGAGCCCCGGTGCACCAAGGCTGCCGGAGAGATGGGGGGCGTCATGACGGAGGTGGAAACCTGGGAGAAGTCCATAGGACCACCTGGGAAAGACAGAATCACCCAGGACTCACACCTTTACTTAGACCAGGGGCGTCGAAGGTGGGGGGAGAATTGAAGGGTGGAGGCTTGATATATTTTGTACATTACAGACGCTAAAAGCAATCTATTATAGGTCAATATATGCCATCATAGGTCAATTTATAGGCCAATATATGCTATTATAGATCAACATATAGGTCAATATATGCCATTATAGGTCAATTTATAGGCCAATATATGCTATTATTGGCCAATATATGCTATTATAGGTCAACTTATAGGCCAATATATGCTATTATAGATCAACATATAGGTCAATATATGCTATTATAGGTCAATATATAATAATAAAAAATGGCCCTCGGGCCACACTTGGACACCTCTGATTGAGACATTTTATTGATCTCTTTTTACCTGAACCAGGAAAGACAACTGAATCTGATGTCGAGTAGAGGGCGGAGCTGGTCTCCACTCCTTGCTGCTGATTGGCGGATACAGACATGTAGGCGGGCTGTGCCGGGGACTCGCTCTTCACCGAGTGGTCGACGGCGGCGCTGGCCTTGTTGCGATTGGCTAGAAAGCAGGAACTGGGAGACGCCAGGAAGGCGGCTTTGCTGGCACCTGGAAAAGCAGACACAGTCGGAGTCATCTTCACGCCCAAGTTTTGGTATCATTCGGTTTTCGCTGAGAATTTTTCGGCCAAATTTTGCCTGGGTTTCCATGCACCGCGTGCACAGTACTGTAGCACTAATCCAGTAATCCAGTTCCCAAACAAAGAACCCTACATGTTGCCAAGTCACTTTAATTGACTGTTAAATAACCTGCCATGGGGCCAAATACAACAAATACAAGAAACTGTTGAATTCAAGAGCAAAACTATGTCCATATTTCTTTGTGTCTGGAACCGATTAATTTACCTGATAAATTAATCCTGCCCATGGGAAATATTGCTTCGGTTTTCTTACTATTCAGTTCTCACGGGACCTTTAGGAAGAAATTCCTAACCGAGGTTCCCCTATAAATCCAAGTGTGGAGATGTTTTTGCGGTCAGTCGTACCTGCTTTCTTCATGTGTTTGTCCAGAAGGTTCTGCAGGTCTTGTTCCTTGTCGTTGTTAAACTGAGTTTCCAGAGCCAACAGGATGTACTCGTCCAGGAGCATCCGGATCAGATGGAAGGAACCTGAAGACGGCCCAGGTAGACGTAGTTATATTTATATAAGTACACAATAAAAATCGGATGTCTTTAGTCGGGTCTGTCAGGATTAACAGGAAGTACGTGACAGGTTCTACGGCGCATGAACACAGGACCTTCAGGACCTTGCTGTTCCTGGGTTTGTCCAGCAGGGCGACAGATGCCGTGCTGGAGCGGCGTCGGAGCTCAGCGGGAGGAAGCGGCCAAATGGTCAGTGTTTATTCACACGGCGTGTTTGAACAGCGAGCGCACGACGCTGAGATAAGACTGTTTAATCAAGCCCAGCCAGGCCATTACTATTTATGATGCTATTGTCCAAATGCGGCGTGTGTGTTTGTGTACGGAAGAGCGACCTTCCAAATGATGAATCCTAATACTAATAGCGCTATAATCGCCATGTTGGCTTTCATTAGTGCGGGTGACTGTGTGCTGTTAAAACGGATGCTGCTTCTTTTCTGACCAAAGCTGGAGGCGTTGTTGAGCGTGAGGTTGTGCATGACTCTGGCGCCGAAGAAGCTCCACCTGAGCAGGAACTCCTGAGCTCGCTTCTTCACCGAGCGGCCCGTCTGCTTGCCCGGCTGCTCGCCCGCAAAGAAAAGAAAAAAAAAACCAAGTGAGTGGACTTGCTGGTGTTTGCTGTGTGATTTTGAGGTAAACACCTTGATGACTTTGTGCTCCACCACGGAGTCCAGCCACTCGATGAAGGATTCCACCGTAGCATTCTTCCTCAGCAGCTCCTTCAGCTCCTGGAATACAGCAATGGCGTCGTCTGCGGGAAAACAATGGCTTTGTCATGCACTGCAAGGAATGACTCCTTTTTTGGAACAGTCCCCTAACGTGATCAAACTATTTGAAGAAACTAATCCTAGTGAAGACCCTGGCAGAGGTAACATTGAACACTGTACTTCCTGTACAATGAATCCACTTGGTGGAGGTAATACTGAGGACCTGGAGGTAATGGAGGTAAAGGTGGGGACTCCATCTAAAAATAACGTAATACTGTATTACGGACTGTGGGAGGAAGGTCATTAGTGAAGACTCCTTGGCAGAGGTAATCAATGACAGGGCGACTCACACTCAGAGTAGGCGTCGTGCTCGTGGTCGATGGCAGCCGTGATGCTGAGCAGGGACTGCAGGCTGATGCTGTGGAGGTCCACGTTGTCGATGTCCAGCACCATGTTGGTCACCACGTTCTGGTCAAAGAGGGCTGGGCGAGCGATCTGCAGCCACGCCGCCATCAAGAAAAATTGACATGGTTTGCGGGACGTTAACATGTCCGAGTCTGTGCGTCACCTGCGCCAGGTGCAAGAAGGAGGTCTGTCTCTTCAGGGAGGAGACGAAGCGGCGTGCGATGGGGAGCTTCTTGGCTGCAAGGCCTTCAGGAAGGTTCTCCAAGGAGGAGGTCAGCCAGTGCTCCCAGTGCTTGGCAAAGTTGCGGATATCCGCTAAGAGACTAACACAGACATGAACATCACATCTTCTGGAGATGGATCTCAGCAAGTTAGGTTCTGGATGAAGTTTTAGGTTGTAAAAAGCGTCAAATATTGCACATGAAATATGAAAGCAAACCTTTCCGGCATCTCTTGCATTGTGGCAGGAATGAGAATATCAGTCAAAACCTGGAAGGATCCAAATGTTAGTTGCAATGTTCACTCACAAAGTTAGCATGCATGCTTCTCGTGTTGTCTGGAGCAGCTGACCTTGTAGAGAATGGAGTCGCACACACACAAGATGTCCACGACCAGCGTGTTCTCCAACAGGGGCAGCAGGTGGTCGGGCATGCCCTGCCAGAAGTGCAGCAGGAAGTTCTGGATCTGCAAAAAAATATCAAAGCGGACAAGTTAGCCCGGTGGTCCCCACAAGGCGAGAGGCAGCGTGGGAAGCTCACCTCGTCAAAGCTGACGTTGATGGCGTTGTCCAGGATGCACTGACAGTGAGTTTTATACATCATGATCAGCGTGTCCACCTGCACACACATCAGGACTTCATGGCTTCCTAATCATTGGCACATCCAGTGTTTTGCTCCACAACCTTCTCCCTGGAGATGTTTCCCTGCAGAAGGAGATGCTGAGCGCTGGGGAATTCTGGCAGCAACGTTCCTGTTTTAGAGCTCAGAGAATATTTCCTGGTGAACCCCCCCTGTGCAGAACATAGACAAGAAAAACTCTTGTTTTTTTTTTTCATTAATTATGATACTAGTCGTTCATTTTCTATCGCTTATCCTCACAACAACCATTCACACTCACATTCATACCTATGGACAATTAACCCACACATGCACGGGTAGAACATGCAAACTCCACACAGAGATGGCCGAGGGTGGAATCGAACTCGGGTCTCCCAGCTGTGTGGCCTGCGCGCTACCGCTCAACTTCTTATATTATTATTATTAATATCACAAGATTACGGCTCATTCAAAATGTATTTTTTATAGATTATATACCATCATCAAAATTTTAATTTTAACAAAACTAACCCTTTTAATTCATAAATCCTGTACATAAAAAAACACCCCAAATATGTTGCAATGATTTGATCAAACTTGACTTATACATTGCATGAAGATGTTACCTCATTCTTTAGCTTGCTCCCAGAAAATCTGTAGAAGAAGAAGTAAAAAAAAAAGGTAATAGAGAATATACTTATAAAATACTTGGACATTCCCAATGAGAACAAAAGTGGAGTACCTGGTCAAACCTTTACCAGAATACACAGAGTGGTAGTAGGCGCTGCTCTCTTTGATGCCGATGCCATAGTAATGATACCTGCCATATAACAATATATATACAGTATCACCATGTAATACCACGTGCAGCAAATACACACCTTGAAATACAATAGTGTTTCAACTCACTTGGAATGTCCCCTGGTTCCAAGTCTTCTTGTGGTGAGGAGAGGAAACTTCTGTCGAATGGTCTGGAAGGATAACACAACAAGTAGTGTGGAGTATGGAGTATGGAGTATGACATCCCAAAAAGATCTAATGTCACCGTAATTGATGTTTTGAACAGGCAGTCAATCGAAAATGAAGATTCAGGACAGCATATGGAGGATATCCTGGAATGTTTGGTCTCGCAACCTACTTTTCCAAAAGTGGCGGCGCAGGCGGGCTCCAGTTTGACCTTCCTGCAGAAGTCCAGGTAGTGAGCGTAGAGGATGCAGCGAGGAAGACACACTCCCTCACACACAATGTAGTTCTCCTCCAGCCTGGTGACAAACAACAACAACCACAGCAATAGTAACCATGGCCAGCAGCGGGCGGGGCATTTGATTCTGAAGGCCCTGAGCAGATTACGCTGATATGGCAACACATAGAAGCTGAAATCTGATTGGACAAAAAAAGTACACTACTGGAAGCACTGCAGTCAAGACTGTTGGGAATACATTTATATCATTTAATGAAATACAATGACAATAAAGGACTATTTGATTCTAAATAGCAGAATTTCAGTTTGAAATCTCGGTCAGTGGCTCTGGTAATAAATGTTAGGCCAGCAGAGAAGAATTATTAATAATAATTATTTGCCACTCACCACTGAAGTGTGAGTTGTGTCTGTTTCTTCTTGTCTTTGCTCATCTTACTGATGCTCTTCCTGGAGCAAGGCAGGCTGGCCTTGGCACTCGGGTCCAGGTCTTGGTCCTGATCCCGGTCTTCCTCGGAGGATACCAGCTCATTGCTGTCGTCGGCCTCTGGACACACACACACACACACACACACACACATAGACGATTATATTTTATCCCATAAAAATAGAATTCATTGTCGAGATTCAGCAATGGGATGCGTTGCCATGGTGAGCTAAACCCGCATAAATCTGACCTGTCAATCAATCTAAAGGAGGACGACTAGTAGATAATAAAAATGGTGCCTATACCTGACTTGATGCAAGAGTCATCCTCTTGGTGAAAGCGTCCATCGGACTGATTGTCCTCCAACGTTTTAGTGAAACAGTGACCAGGAAAGAGTCCATCGGTAGCGGAAGCCTCCCTGCTGCGTTTCATGGGCATGGTCACACTCTGCATGGACGAGAGCTGCCGCGGGAGAAGCAAATAAGAGTCTGCTCTTTCATCGGTGCCGCTTGACCCCCACAACTCAAGAAGAAAGCAGGCCCGGCATCTTTTTTGGTCAGCTTTATCTGGAGCGTTGCAACCCGGAGGCAGGTGGAAGACGGCCTCGGTGCTGAGCTGTGATAAAGCAGGAAGGATAGTAAACGGCAGGGAGGGAGGGCAGGCCGGCCTGATGAAGCCGTCGATGCTGGCTTCATATTTACAGAAGAGCTTCTTAATCATTAACAGGGAGAAAGCCTCATCCATCTGTCCAGCCAGTCAGCTGGCTCTTTGCACTTATGTGCACAATGGAAATGTATGTTTTACACAAGCTAAACTACAGATATTCTCATTTCATGTGGATGTCATTGCCTCTTTGTGACTTTGACACTTCTTCTTGCTTGCAATTTCAATGAATGGATAATAATAAATTATGTTTAAGACGTCATTTCATGGCAATAATGAAAATACTGTACACATGAGAAAAACGATGTTGACTGATGTGTCATCAATAAAGCAGTCATGTTTTGTGTTGATTAAGCTGTACAGTATTTTTTAATATATAGCTGGAACATAATTTTCATGATCAAACTTGCCTGTTTGACTTTGTTTAATTTAATGTTATCTTTGTGTGTCTTTAAAAAAATACATCTTCTCTTCCGGTCAAAAACACCGCGCTTTGCCAATGACTTCTTGTTTACAAACCCTATCTTAACACAATCAATAAGATTACGTCTGATTGGCCAAACGTCACCATACAAACCTCGTCAGCCAATCAGAGGGCAGCTCACATGAAAACCGGCAGTGGAACCGCTAATTGTTTTTCACGTCTTGTGGCGCCGAAGTAACGAATAAAGTGGTGTTTTTTCGGCGAAAGACATTATAAGACAAAGCAGCGTTTGGTGAAGGTGGGAGTATATTTATAAAGTTCGTCTGAATTTGCTAGGTGACTATCTCATTTTGTTGTGGCTCTATATATATATATATGCTAGTTGCTAATTTAATGAAACGCCACAGGAAAGTCCAGCATTACATTTGGTAAATGTTGTCAGCCATTCTTGCTGTTGTTCCACGTCAATACAGTAACTATTCCAGTTCAGTTTTTTTTAATGGAATAACATGTATGTTTATTGTGTAAAGTTGGATACAGTACTGTAGTTTACTGGCTGAAGAAGAACAGACGGCTATGGGAAGTTGACTGGCACCATATGTACTCTAGTGGGTGTTACTTTGCTTAAACATTTTTTTAATTTTAATGTTGACATTGACACTGATGCAAAGCTGTTATTTTTCATTTAACATGTGTTTCAGGTTGTGTGGGGTGTGAACATCCCTAATGTGGCAGCCATGCAGTCAGTGTTGAACTCTGAACTTCACAAGTAAGTCAGTCTGATAAAAATGTGTACATTTTTCAAGCAAGCTTTTAAAAAATTGTAAAATGATAATATTTTGTAATTTCTTGTAAAAGGGATAAACTAGCAAACAATAGTCTAGTCACGAGACTACCTGTTTGGTGTATGCTGTTTGAAAATGTCAAATTTGTCTGTAAATTAATGGCAGACGTGTCAACATTTTGTGCATTTTGAGCCTTAAATACGCTTGTATGCTTGACTGCTGTCCAGGTATGCATTTTGTCGGCTCGCTCCGATATCGGCCAATCCCGACCAGTGGCCGATCGACCGGAGCACCCCTAATGTTAACCAATATACTCGATACAATCAGAGAAAATACACTATTTAAGATGTAAATAAGACGTGTGTGTTTCAATAAAGGCCTTCCGGATGTGTGGAGAGGAAGTGACGTCAGGGATTCAGAGTTGGGTTTTAGCTGGAGTATGACCACAACAGTAGCTTGTGTTATCAGATCAGCATCGGATGATTTCCGTAAAAAAAAGCATAAGCCTAAAAATGCCTTTCACACCCGATCACAAAAAAAAACGATCGTCAAACGGTGGCAAGTCTCCTGTGTCACGTAGCGTTGCCAACACCCGTATTGAGCACCCGTAAGGACGCACTTTGTCCCGTATTTCCGCGACTCAATGGCTTCAGTTTGACAGCTTGACACAGGCTACACCAATCCTTGTCAGCGTGTTTGATCTCTTCCTTATCTAACCCATTACTAGTATGTATGTACTACAGATCTATAGATATGGATACATATACAAGTCAGTCATGGTTAAAAGCATAATCTGTAAAATAAAGAAAAAATATTCACATCTATCTACAGGTGTCAGGATTCAAGTCAATGTAGAGTAGATCTTAAGTTGTCTCACTTGGACTGGAACCCTGAAGCGACCCTGATCTACTTCCAAGGACAGTACCTGACCATCTATGAGCTCGACTATCACATCTTGCAGCAGGAGATGGAGAACACACCAAAGATCAATGCTGAGGTGGACATTGGAAAGTTTTGCCTGGTAGAAGACCCCAACGCAGCCCGCTGGTACAGAGGAAGGGTTGAGGGCTGTAGAGATGGCGTGTTTGACGTGTTCCTCATAGATCAAGGCAATGTCATGAGTGTGGACGCGGCTCACATGTCCGCCTGCTCAGATGATTTCCTCACGTTGCCTCCGAAGATAGTTTGTGGCTTTCTAGCAAACGTGTTGGCGCTCCACAGTTACTCTGACCGTGGCGTGGTGAAGTACCTCTCGAGCCTGATTGGGAGAAACATCACAGGTTACGTTCAAGCTCTTTTGCCTCACCAGGTCCTCCTGCTGGAAGTCCCGGACGTCAACAACGAGCTTGTTAAGCACGGCTTTGGAAAGCACATGGACAGAGACACCTTCCTTCTTTTGGTGGAGCTTCTCATTGAGGCGCCACTGAAACAAAACATTGACACGTTGAGCAGACAGGAACTTTGCTACAAATCCTCGGCACTGCAGGTCTACGAGCAAATGTTGTCCTTTTGCGGGCCCAGGATGGCTTGTGGTAGTCGGGCTGAAGTTAGAGTAACGGCTGCTGTCAGCTCCGGACTTTTTTACTGCCAGGTTGCCAGCATGGGAACTTATGTTTGTGATGTGTCAAAGAGGTTGGCCGCAGTGTGCGAGAGTGGAAACAGAGGAGACCATCAGAAGAATCAAGAAAACCTGGGTCTTCTGTGCTCAGTGAAGAGCAAAAATGGAAAGTGGTACAGAGGCTTTGTGCAGTTACTGGCGGTCAGCTCACGAGCGCGAGTGTTCTTCATCGACTACGGATTCTCTGAGAGTGTTCAACTTCACAATGTCCACAAGTTGCCGCCTGATTTCTACTCCATCCCGATCATGGCCTTCCCGTGCTCGCTTTCTGCTGTGGCGGCGACGAAGGAGGAGGTCAAAGGTAAGCAGTTAGGATTCCTCAAGGAAGGCTTGTTGGGGAAGCTGTTAGAAGTGAAGATTGACAGTTTTGACGAAGAGCACCATCTCTACTTCATCACAGTGGTTGGTTCTGCACAAATTGTAACAAACGATCCCAGCCAACGACTCCCCCCAATAAAAGCCGAGTCATGCTTAGCTGCCCAAGAGGTGGGCCCCCAGGCCTTCCCCTGTTTTTACAAGACCGTCATAGGCCGTGAGCTGGTTAAAACTCTGAGAGAGGAGGAGTTGCAGCTGGATTCTACGTTTGAGGGCTACCTGGAGCTGGCCCTAAGTCCAAGTAACTTCTGGATTCGAACACAGAAACGGAATAATGAGTTTCAGGAAATGATGAAGAAAATATTGGAACACTTCCGTCACGTGGCACTGGATGAGGACATTCTGTTGAACCCCGAACCAGGCACGCTGTGCTGTGCATTGTATGAAGCGGACATGCATTTCTACCGCGCCGTGGTCACTGACAGACTCCAACATGGAGCCCAAGTTCTCTTCATCGACTTTGGCAACACGGAGAAAGTCCCTTACAGATTGATCAAGAAGATTCCACAGACATTTGCCAGCATATCGGCATTTGCTCTCTGTTGTACTCTTGTCAACGTTATACCCTTGGATGATGTTTGGACCTGCTCCAACTCTGACTTCTTCAGGGAGGCCATCTCCAACAAAGCCCTGCTCATCCGCCTTGTCCACATAACGCAACACAAATGCGTGGTGGAGCTCCACGAGATGGGAGGTGGAAACAGTCGGAGTATTAGCGAGCTCCTCGTTTCTGCCAAACAAGCTGAACGCTGGAGCAACATTCCTGTAGAACCTGTGGTGGAAATCAACAACCAAGCTCAGCAGAACATCTCCAATGAGCCACCGGAGCAAAGTCTGGCGACAGAAGACAATTTTCAAGAGTCCTTTATCTACTCATCGTTTGGTTTAACCTCCAACAGCGAGGTACATGTCCACGTTACTCATGTTAGCAGTAAGTGGGACATCTACTGTCAGCTTGAACGCAACACGGAAGTCCTCAATGACCTTGAGGTGAAGATCTCAGAGCAACGCGAGAAAGTGAAGCATGTCGGTATGGAAGATGTTGCAAAGAAAGTGTGCCTGGCCAAGTACTTGGATGGAAAGTGGTACAGAGGTTTGGTCCACTCTTCTCTCTCTCCTCTGCATCTCAGCGTCTTCTTTGTCGATTATGGAAACTCGTGTATTTCCGAGAAAAGCCACGTGGTGTCCATTCCCACAGACTGTGAGCATTTGTTGTCCACCCCCGTTCAAGCTTTGAGGTTCAACCTTATCGGCGTGCCCAGGAAGGCGTTCTTCATGGAAGTGAAGAAATGGCTGGATGGGGCGGTCCTCAACAAGAAGCTAAGAGCCGTCATAGTGAGGTCATGTGATGATGCCTCATTTGACGTGGAGCTCTTTGACGGAGATCTAAACATCAATGGCAAGGTGACGGAGCTCATTAACAGCCTTTCATCCGACCCAAAGTCAGTCTTGACTTTTAGCCAAACTTACGCCAACAAAGACCACAAAGAAAGAAGATCCACGTTGGTCAAGTGGAAGAACTTTCCCAAAAAGAAGGCTTACTCTTACTGGATGTTTAACAAGCAGCGAGGTTTTAATTCCAAGATGGCATCCCAGCGAAGGAAGGACCACGTTGACGTGACCGCAAAGAAGCACAAGACAAAACATCAAACTGCAAAGACAACCGCTACTAGAAGCACTTATCCAGCAAAGCCTCAAAAACACCCTGAAGCCCCTCAGCGACAAAACCAAACTCCAAGGTGGGATGACGAAACAGAAGCACTTGGGGCGGACGTACGCCCTCAACTGTCATGTCTGCCAAAGAGAAAGGAGCTAGCAGGTTCCAGCATGACATGTTTCGCTACACACGTCAACTCGGTCAAGGACTTCTTCCTTCAGCTCTCAGACGATGAAGCTGCCATCTTGAAATTGGTGGAAGAAATGAACTCCAACCTTCTTCCCTTGAGGGCGGCACTTTCTGTGAGTATCGCCGACCTCGTTCTGGCTCGGTATGACGAGGACGGATCCGTGTACCGCGCAGTGGTAACGGCTCGTGAGGGCAACTCCCGTTTCAAAGTGGACTTCCTGGACTATGGGAACTCTGGAGTTGTTGAGAAGGAGAAGATCTTCAGGTTTCCTCGGGAGTTTCTGTCTCAGCCGCCGTTCAGCATTCGGTGTTCCCTGAGGGACTCCGGCCTTTACCACAGCGATGCTTCTTTCACCGATGCCGTCATGGAGATACCGCTCAGGGTTCATTTTGTCCAAAAACATGAACGTCACTGGGAAGTTGACGTGGAGGTTCTCAACCAAGCAGAATCCTGGAAGAAAGTGGATGCTCATACAGCACGTTCCTCTTACCATGAAGCCAAAGTCAAGTGTGACATCACAGAGACAAGTTCACCTCAGACTCTGGCCTTTGCTCCGGTCTCCCTGGACAAAGAATACTCGGGCTTTGCCGCCGCAGTGACCACGCCCTCAGACTTTTGTGTTGTCCTCAAGGACTCTCTCCCGCTGATGAACCAAGTGACCTTCATGTTGGAGGAGCTCTCAGAGGAGCCGCCACTTCTTCCCAAACGTTCCCTCATGCCTGGCAACAGCTGCTTGTTTCGGTTTGACCTCAACACCGAGTGGTGCCTCGCAGAAATTGTCCAGGTGGACCCCTCTGTGGTCCTGAACCTCGTAGACTACGGCCTCCGTGTTTATGTGCCCTATGAAGACCGCATCAGCTTGAGGAGGCTTCCAGATGCTCTAATGAACCTCCGAAAGAGGGTGTACCCCTGCTGCCTGCGGGGGGTGACACCGGCTGGAGGGGACTGCCAGTGGAGCCAGGAGGGATCGGTCTACTTCCAGGAGTGTTTGGACCAGAACTTTTATGTTGTCTTTCGAGAAGGACTGTCAAACTGGGCGGTGGATATTCTGGTAGATGGCGTCCATGTTGCCAAACGGCTGGTGGACGCTGGACTGGCAAAGGGCACGGACGCCGGACTGGCCAAGGACACGGACGCCGGACTGGCCAAGGGCACGGACGCCGGACTGGCCAAGGACACGGACGCCGGACTGGCCAAGGGCACGGACGCCGGACTGGCCAAGGACACGGACGCCGGACTGGCCAAGGACACGGACGCCGGACTGGCCAAGGGCACGGACGCCGGACTGGCCAAGGGCACGGACGCCGGACTGGCCAAGGGCACGGACGCCGGACTGGCCAAGGGCACGGACGCCGGACTGGCCAAGGGCACGGACGCCGGACTGGCCAAGGACACGGACGCCGGACTGGCCAAGGACACGGATGCCGGACTGGCCAAGGACACGGATGCCGGCTGCAGGTATTATCACCCTCAGATGATCCACATTTTGAAACTAATATTCATACACAAAACGTGACTGAAGTGTGATGCATTCAGGTTCCCTGGGCCAATTTCTAGTCCACCCCAGAGCCCCAGCATGCAGGAAGAAGACAGCCTAGAGGTTTCTGAGCAGGACTCTGCAGCAGGTTCTGATGGGGCCAAGACGCCACCGAGTGAGGAGGTGTCCAGCAGCCAATGTAAGAAAGTACTTTCAATGGTTTCTATCCACTCGGCCAAGGTGAGCCTTTGTCCTTTTAGTCCTCCGAGGTCCACACGATATGCTCACTAATCATTTGTCTCCTCAGGTGTTCTCATGTGACACCGGTCATGTGACCATCCAGCCATTTTCTACACCGCTTATCCTCCTCAACAGGGTTGCGGAGATGCTGGAGCCTATCCCAGTTGACTTGGGGCGAGAGGCGGGGTCCACCCTGGACTGGTCACCAGCCGATCACAGGGTACGCATGTGGACTGGGTCTCATACCGGCATCATAAAAAATGACATTTGGCTTTTAGAGCCACGTTTTAGCGATGGACATTCAGTACTTTCAGTCGTTTTTCCAAGATGTTACGGAATATTTAAATCATATTTAAATCAGGAAACAGCAGAAAAAACTAAACAAAGATGAAGGATGTTTTTTTTTTTCCACATGACGTTGACTTTTGTTTGGTGTTAATTTGGCATGTAAAAACGCGTCAAAGGTGTGTGCTGAAACATCAGCATTCATAATAAAGATAATGATCAGTAAACCTTTAAATATCAATGTTTAATGTGTAAAATGTGTTTAGAAGTGGAATTAATCTTATGACAACACTTACAATGGCCGCTCTCCTCAGGTAAAAAAAACGCTGACGCAAACCAACATCTTGAGTCTTTGTAGCAAAATTGAGAGCTAGAATATGACTTTATAATATAGCTCTAATATAGCTTGGTTAATATCCAAGTCTGTGATGTGAATGGAATATTGTTGGCAAACCCAATCTATGCAGCGTTTGTCTATGAGGAAAATAAAGCTACAGTACGTGCAAGCCGGCTAATACTAGCTAACCAAATAAAAGCATCATACCCGCTTAACTTAGTCGAATAAGACGTATGTCATCCAAGAGCGGAACGTCTGTGCAGCACGGGTGTACCTAATGCAGTGGCCCTGCCGGGGAAAGGATGACACCGGGAAGGCCACCTGTTGAGAAATCAGCATTTATTAATAACGATTTACAAAAAGGCTGAACATGAAACCTTTGGAAGGATTCAGTAAATCTGGGGAGGAAGTGACGTGAGTGGAGCGTCCCGGGTGGAAGTCATGGCAAGTCACGGCACGCAAATGATGTTCAAAAGCATCACTTTTATTTCAAACCTTTCAAAAGTGCCTTTTTCCTACATCAGCCGTTACCGTGGAAACCCCTCCAAATGGAAAAATGAGAGCAGTTTGGCCAAACATTTCATACTAGAAAACACTTCTTTCAACACAAACAATAAATATGTTGTATTTTTTAATTATTGTGAAAGTCTAACATCCGATCGGTCAAATTAACGTCACACAAATCGGCAAAAAAAAAAAAGACTATTTATTGAAAAAGAAGTTAGCTGAGGTTGGAGGAAACATTTAAATGTCACATTAGTGTTGTTGTCGTCCCGGTGAGACCAGCCAAATATTTACAGTCAGCTTGTGCACTTTCACATCAAACTCGTCCTAAAACATGAAAAACAAAAACAAAAAAAAACCAAAAGCCCGCCATGCTGGAATGAAGTAACAGTGTTTGCTTAAAATCAAATCAAATCAAATAAAAGTTGGTCTGTTGCCGGGCAGAGGAGCATAAAAGCTAACCACTTAAAATCTCTGTAAGCTATTAAAAAATAATGATCATTAAAATGAGCAAATTAAAAGAAGCCTTCCCTCCCCCAGCACCGTTTGATAAGAAGAATAGATCTCCAACTTGTGGTGCAATTACAGCTTTTGTACAGCGCTGGTCCACGCGTCAGCTGGGAGGGGCCAGGAGGGGGCGGGGCCAAGGTCCAGTTATTGAAATAAAATGTGGGTGGGGCGGGGCGCGGGGGCGGGGCGCGGGGGCGGAGCTGGCTCACTGCTTGGTGTTGAGCTCGTTCTCCAGCTCCATCAGCTTGCGAGACGCTTTGACCTTGTTGGACACCTCCTTCCCCTGGGAGAAGAGACGCTGGCGCTCCTTGAAGGTCAGACTCTCGGGGGGGGCGCCACTGGGGATGTTCTCCTGCTCCTGACTGAGGGCACATCATCATCATCATCATCATCACTTCCACCCAGGTGGGCGGGCGGGCGGGCTGGCTCACCTCTTGGTCCATTTGTCTCTCGGGTCCTTGTAGAACTCTCCGGATCCTACAACTCCTGACGAGTTTCCAGTGTACGAGTTAAATCCTGTTTGGGGGGGGGGAACACACACGGGTCAGAATGGGGGCGCAGGTGAGGCCGCGCCCACCCAGAGAAGCTGCCGGCTGACGCTTCGCTTCTTCAAGATTCTTTTCTGGGAAGCAGCCGGAAGCTTCTCTGGTGGGCGTGGCCTGCCAAGACCTTCGGATCCGACACACAGCAGCCCGAGCAGAAGGAAGGAAAGTCTTCTAGTGGACTTCTAGAGCAGCGTTAGGCAGAACCACCTGAGAGTGTTAAGAGGGAAAGCATCCACACTTTCTTCTGGAACAACAAGATGCCAACCACACGTCATTCCAAAGAGCCTCACGGTGAGGAACCTCAATTCTTACAAAGAATTTCATCGACAAACAAGTCGCAATTTTTGGACGTGATGGGAGACACACACACACACACACACACACACACACACACACACTTCCAGTTTGGTGAAGGTGAAGAAGAAGAAGAAGAAGAAGCAAACGACATCCAGCCTGCGGTGGTCAGCACGATGCCAACATGCACGCTTTGGCGGGAATGGGAGGGGTGGATGGAAGGGGGCGGGGCTAATTATGGTGCAGGTTAAGAAGTGCCGGGGGGGTTAGTGGTTGGGGGGGGGCCTGACCTGACTTGTAGAGCTACAAAGTAAAGTCCGCTTGCGTGTTGAAGAAGTGGGAGGAGCTATTCTATCTGGAGGACGTATTTCTACGTCACGCGTGCCTATTCAAATGTCCTGCCTAGCACTGGGGGGGGCTGCTATGATGGCGAATGAGCACCAGGGGGCGACAAAGAAGTGTCATGGCCGCCGATGAGGTGGAGGTGAAAGGAGCAAACACGCTAAGCAGACAGGAAGAGGCGGTCCCAAAGCAGGCAGCAGCGGCGAGTGACAACACCAACAGTACTGTGATTGATTGATTGATTGATTGATTGACTATGAGTGGTCTCATCTTTGGGGTGGGGGGGAGGGGGTGAGGAGGAAACAATTTACAGAACCAAGACAAATAAAACCCTGTGATTGGATGGTGGAGGGGGCGGGGCTCTGGCGCCTAAGTGGCGACGAGGACGCACACACACGACGAAAAAGAAGAAGAAAAGGTTCTACGATCTAGAAGGACACACGAGCGACGGAGAGGTTTGGGGGGGGGGGCGGGGGGCCGCAGAGGGCGCCGAGGCGAGCCTGACTCCTCCCCCCTCTCGCTCTCTCTGCTACCTTTCAAGCCTCCTGGGGGGCCGCTGCCGGGTTTGGCGGGGAGGGGGGGCCCTGTACTGTTGGAGTTGTTGGTGGGCGGCCGGAAGGAGCTAGACAGGAAGATGCCGTCCGACAGAGGGCGGGGTTTTCGTGCAGTGGGCGGCGGCTGAGGCTTGCTGTGACAGGGCGCGGCGCCGGCCGGGAGGTCGCCGTACGACTTCCGGGTCGCCGACAGCTTGGCCTGACCTGACTGGCTGCCGCCGCTTCCTGCTTCCTCCTCGTCTTCCTCGTCGCCCGCGTAGGCCACGAACGTGGCGGTGTAGAGCGTGTCGGGGGAGGCCACCTGCGTTTTGAGGTAGGAGGTGTTTCTCTGCGGGGGCGGCGGGGGGGTGTTAGTAGGGTTGTGGGGGGCGGGGGGCTGGTAGTCCCTCGGCAGCGGGGGCCGATACAGACCGGCCGGCTCGTCCGGCGTCAGCAGCTTTCTCTCCGCCTCCTCGTGCTGTCGGCGCCGCTCGGCCTCCAGGCGAGTGTAGTACTCCTCCTCCTGTCTCCTCTGGGGGGGGGACAAGCCGTTAGTGCGTCTCGCTCTCATTGGCGCTCACCTCAATTACCTGGGACTCCTGCCTTTACGTCCACCACTGCCCCCCTGCTGTGTGTGTGTGTGTGCGTGTGTGTGTGCATGTGTACACGTGTGTGTGACGCTCTTGGACGGCGGGCCCACGTGAGAAGAGATTTCGATTTGTGGCGCCAGGAAATGGACCAGCTGCTCCGGGTGGGGCGTGTCCGCCCATCACGTCACATTCATGGTCTTTGTTCGCTCTGGATCACACGTGGACTCGCCTCTGCCGTGGCCGGGGGGAAGGGGGGGTGGAGGGGTGGTCCATTTATAAAAATCATTTTTAAAAACGTCCAAGCTGAAGAATCTGGGAGGGACTTTTAGTGGCAATGTCAACATGGATGATGGGGGTGGTGGTGGGTGGTGGGGGGTATGGTATATGTGTGTGTGTGTGGGGGGAGGGCGGGTGGACTGGTGGTGATAATCATGAACCCCAAAACTGAAACATTGACTTGACAACAAACATGCTGGAGGTGAGCGCAACAACACGAGGGGGGGTCGGGGGGGCTGGAAGGATGACAGCACGCCATTCATAATTCTAGGAATGAATACAAATACACGCCCACCAAAATATTCATCATAAAATACTTCAAAAATAATAAGGCAAAGTTTTCACCTTCTCCGCAGCCTCCCGCTTGGCTCGCTCCTCCTCCCTCCACCTCCTCTCCTCCTCCTGCTTGACTCGCTCCTCCGCCTCCCGTTTGCGGATCTCCTCCAGCTGCTGCTTGCGCCGCCGCTCCTCGTCCTGCAACTGAAGGCACGCAGCGACCATGCATGGGCGGGACAAAGAAAAGAGGGGCGGGGGGTGGAGAGAGACGTGAGCGGGGCGGCGGTCACGGTGTCGGAGGTCACGGTGTCGGAGGTCGTGTGTACACACGGCAGAACAAACAAACGCCACGTGGCACATGAAGACGCGGTGTTCGATGTCAGGTGGATGTGTCCTCAGCGTGCACTGCAGATACACATGCACAACACGCACACGCACACGCATGCACCATAGAGACACACACCCATGGGGGGGGGGGGCGGACCATCATGATGACGAGCAACCGCCATGCATGGAACACGACCGGTGCGCCCGTGCAAAGCAGCCATGCAGGCGCCGCTTTGGCATGCACTCAGAAGCTGACTGCAGCAGCTGAGGAACGTCCCCACGTTGGAGCGGACAAGGAAGGGGGGGGGACGGCGTGTCCGGCACAAAGACAACGGCGGCCCGTTCCGTCACCACACGCAGCCCACACCATGGCCCCGCCCACAATGAGAGACAGCCGCCCTGATGGGTGGGCGGAGTCAAATCAGAAACACGGGCGGGTGGACGCCCCAGACGGGAAAGAGTAAGTGAGGTGGGGGTTAGGGGTGGGGGTGGGGTGGGAGGTCATTAACCGGAAGAACATACCAAGTCTAGAACAGAGATAGCTGGGACAGCAGTCTGCTGCTGCAGAAGAACAAGAGAGGACAGCGTGTGAGAGGGGTGGCAGAAAAAGAAGGGGGGGGGGGGGGGGCAGCGGGGCAAGTGCAGGAAAAGGTGGATGTGAATCAGCAAGAGCAGTAGAAGGGAGGGGGGGGGGGGACATACAGAAAAGTGAAAACATTGGCTGCACTCAGAGGTCACTTCCTGTCATGATCCCCCCCCCCCTGTGGGGCCCACGGCAGAGAGCGCTGGTGCCGACTCGGCATGTTTCCTCAAGTGGCGGCCCGGTGCCTGGTCTAAGTACAAGGCCTTCATCGGGACGGCACCCTTTGAGGAAATCCATAAATAAATCATCAACTCGGCAGAAGGCTTTGACACGTTTCTCTCCTACTACGTGTTCTTATCCAACACGCCGTACGTTTTCACGGTTTCCTACATAAAAAGTATTTCAATGGAGGTAAACATAAAAAATATGGTTTTAATATTTGTTGGGGAAAAGTCATAATATTATTGGAATAAACCTGGAATAAACCAGATGAACATTTATAAAAAAACAGCAAAAAAGAAGAAAATCTTTTGGAATCTTTTTGGAAATCTTTAAAGCTTCTTAGCATATCTTAGCATAGCTTAGCATATCTACAATATGTCAACTGAAGCGGTCGGCCGCGTGTGTCAACAGACGGGTTGTCGCCATAAGCGGGTTCCGCTGTGCAAGTGAAAAGTACATTTGAAGAAAAAGTTGAGTCGGGAATGAGACGCCTGATGGGCCCCTCCCATTCGGGCCTCCAGCCAATCGTATCGAAGCAGCTGAGCAAGGCAAAGCGATGACAGAAGCATGTTGCAGATGCACATTCATCGTGGCTTGTGTGTCCTCCTCATCATCAGATCAACAACAGGTTGGTTAAAGAGTTCCACATTCCCGCATAAGCCCCTCCCCCCTTCCCACTCACCCTGGCTCTCTTCTCGGCCTCGAGCCTCTGCATGATCATCATGGTGTCCACATCCTCGTCGTCCTCCTCCTCCTCGTCCTCGTCGCTCTGCTTGGACTCCTGCAGCCGCTTCTGGAACTGCCACTCCAGCATCAGCTTCCTCAGGCGGTCGCTCTCCTCCGCCGTGCGCTCCGGCTTGGCCTGGAAGACCAGACGCCACTCCCGCGTCATTTCACCTCATTACGGTCTCACATCACATGCGACATCATCGCCATGACGACAATGACGTCATCACAATCCGCGTTTGGCACAGATTTAGGTTTACATGTAGCTGGTGGTGTTGGGAGATGTTTGATGGCGGTTGTACAGGAAGTACACTTCACATGATGGGACGTCCGCGAGCGAGTCGAGCACTTTGAACGGCTCTTTTGCAGGGAAGCCAATTTCTGGTGGCAAACGATAACGGCTCCTTCGTACAGTACATCTTTTATGTGGAAAAACTTCTCATTGTTTTCGCAAAAGAGCCGTTCAACAGACTTGACTCAATCTCGAGCCGTTCATGACACTAATAAATTTGTAACGTTTGGAATAGTCATGAATTTTCCCGTTATTTTGGACCCCGGACCCATACTGAATTCGTTGCGATCCAGTTCCACCCCGACAGTAGCGACATGCGATGCTGCAGACCCCAACTTGCTGTGCACCCCCAACTGAAGACGACAGGAAGGAAGTGGTGTTCGGTAGCTGACCTGGAGCTCCTGGATCTCCTTGTCCAGGAGGTCGACGATGTGAAGCTGCTGCTGCTTCTCGGCCTTCTCGCGGGCGTCCCTCTTCCAGGGGTCCGGGGAGAGGCTGTCGCTGGTCAGCTCCTCCTTGCTGATGGTGATGTACTGGAGGTCCCGCCTCTCGATGGTGCGAGGCTGCTGCTGCGGTAGCAGCTCTCTGATCACCGTGTCCATGCCCGCGGGCGCTGCGTACGCAAGCGGAGGGGGGCGCCATCTTGGATTAGCGTTCCTGCACGTGTGCTAAACGAGCCGAGAGGAAGAAGAATGAAGAAAGAGCTACCTGGAGGGTTGGAGGCGCTGGCAGCAGGAGGGACCGCCGAGCGAGGAAGGCTGGCCAGCTTCTCTGGTCTGGAGGGGGGAGGCTGGGGCTGCGAGGGGGGGTAGGCCTGAGGGGGCCCCATGGAGGCCAGGGGGGGCTGATGGTGATGATGATGAGGAGGAGGCATGGTTCCTCCGTTGTTGTGAGGCTGGACAGGCATGACGGGGTTAGCTCGGATCTGACCCAACTTCCGCTCTTGCTCCCTCCTCTTCCTCTCCCTGGTGGGAATCATCATCATCCTCATCATCATCATGATCATCATCATCATCCAACGCAAACAAGACATGTCCAGTACCTTTCCTCCTCCAGACGAGCTTTCTCCTTCTCATACCAGCGTTGTTGTTCCTCGCGCTTCTTGCGGTCGGCGGCTTGTTGGGCCGACACGGAGGAGACGGCGGAGGGAGGCGGCGGCAGGGGCAGGTCGGGCTGGGAGTCGTAGGGTTCGTACGCGTCGGGGTAAGGCGCTGGTGGCGGCGGAGGGGGCGGCGGCAGGTCGGAGCGGGATGGCGGCTGGACCGAGTGTGGTGGCACGGCGTGAGGGGCGTTGGGCGTCTTCCATCGACCGGGCCCGGTCTTCTGGTTCTTGCCGGAGGACGTGGAGGAGGCCGAGAAGTTAAGGTGCTCCTGGCTGGATGTGGACGACTCCAAAGAGGAGGAAACCTGCTGCTGCGGCCCCCAGTGGTCTGGTCCAACACCTGAGGTCCCACAACACGTGATCAGAGGCCCCGTGGAGAGGTCTGCTTGACCCGACGTTCTTACCTGGTGGTCCCCTTGGGTAGTCCAGGTCTCGGTGCTGGTAGTCCAGGTCTCGGTGCTGGTAGTCCTGCTGGTAGTGTTGCTGCATTCGCTCATCTGGCCTCAGGAGCCCAGGTGGGGGGTACATGTCCTCCTGGGAGTGGTTGACCCGCTGGAAGAAGATTCAACATGAAAGAAAGCATACATCACATACATTAACAATTACACACTGTACATACACAGAAGGTACTACATACTGTACACATATACTGTACACACATAGATACATAGAGTACATGGATACAGGCGCCAACAGCGATGCATCCATGGTGTGATGCTGCATAAAAGGAGTGAGGCCAATCAGTCACCTGCATGCTGTTGTGGATGTTGTCCACCGTGGGGAGCCGTTCTCGGTCCTCCATGCCCTGCCAGTGCGGCGAGGTGCCCGGCCCGGGACCGACCACACGGTCTTGGCTCTTGGATGCCGGGATGGTGAAGTACTCCCTGGCATACGTCTGAGTGGGGATGGGGTAAGCTTCTGGACGTGGAGGTGAAGGCTCCTCCTGAACGAAAACAAATATTCACTCGCTTTCCTACTTCTCATGAGCTGAAGGGCACTGCCGACGGGACGGCAGGAATTCCTCATGAGAACGCCGTTGGCTGCGACTTCAAGGAGGCACTTACGTCAGCGCACAGGTTGCCGGTGGAGACGGAGGTGATCTTGGTGCCAGGACCGCCGGGGTAGACGGCTTTGCCTGCAGGACTCTGGCCCTGATCTGAGGAGAGCCAGATCAGGAGAGTGTCTACTGTGAAAGCACGTCTTGGGAAACAAACACTTACTGGCCACGTTGGGACTGGAGCGGTGGTCTGCCCGGTTCTTGAGAAGCCGCTCTTCTCCGCTCATCTTCTTTGGTTCTGGATAAGAGTCCCAGCCGGGCTGCGGACTCTCCGGAGAGCCGTTCTGCACAGAGCTGTTGTACAACTCAAAGCCTTCGCTCTTTGGTCGCATCTTGCCGTTCTTCTCGCGACCTCGATCTGATGCTGGACGTTGAGAGAAAGAGGACGAGAGGATTCCATCACTGACAAGACTCCATCGTGACGCTATGTCACTGGTGTTGAAATTGAAGAACAGGGATGCCATTTTACAAGAACGATGAAGATAGCAGGTTCTAACGTTCAATAAAGTCGGTATGAGGATGAGGATTGTCATTTGTCCGTTTGGGCGCCCCTGTGCTATACAGAAACCATCCACACAAGGATCTAGACTGGACCCTAGTTCTTCATCAACTTGTGCTTGCATGTATTTGATGTGGATGAATTAACAATGGCGCGTCTCATGTCCTGCATCAGTGGACCCTGATGGACTCTCTCTAGGCTCTACTGGTCACATGGTCTTGACTGGTGTCTAAAAAGTGCTTTGATTGGATGTTTTCCAAAAAGGAAAGGTCCTGTGTTGCTCCCCCGCTAGCTGCTGTCCTTTGACGGCTACAAGTGGAGGCAAGCTGCGGCTCGCACGTCGAACCACAGGCCAGCCTGGGCAGCGACGGAGCGTCACATTCCAGCTGGAGCCAGCCAAGCGGCTGCCATGAACGTGCACGGCGTTCCAGAGGAGACTACAAAGCCCCAGTGTCTGCCGGCTCTTCCCTCGGCATCGTTACGACTTCAACCTGGAGCACAATTCAGTGCCGCTCAACGGGAGCCCAACGTTCTCTCAACTGTGAGGAGTTTCAGCTTTTGAAAACGCGCAGCGGGACGATTGTTATCACCTCATAACAATAAGAACACTGAATGCCAAGCGCTTCCCGGTTGAACATAAAGCGCTGATGAGATAAACGCAAACAGGAGGCTCACCTCGAGGCATCATGGGGCTGGGCTGGTTGAGGAGCGTGGCCAGCCCGTGGTAAATGGCGCCCTGCTTGGCCACCTCCAGAGTCACCACCGATCCTGTCCTGGTCATCAGCTCGGCTGCCCTGGAGGGAACAGCAACCAAATCCCAGAAATGAACCGTCCGCAGGGGAAATACTTCCCCACACAAGATTATTCCAGGTCTGCGCTAACGTTGCCAGTCGACAGTCGGAAGCGCCAGTGGCCCGCCTGACTGTTTGAGGAGCCCTGCCGTAATGAGACTTGATTGGCAGAACCGAAGGCTTTTATCACAGGATCGAATGGCTTGACATTGAGAACGATAATCTCTATTAAAAACATGAGCTACTGGAGCAGCCCAATCCCACGGCAAGAGGAAACAAGTCTGAACTCCAGACGTCAGTCAGACTGCTAACACTGGGGAACGCACACAAGACCAGTATGTCCTAACTGGTTTATTTACTCTTTTCATATGGGCGATGTAGTAGGCGTGTCTAGTGACTATGGGGGTGTTTCATGTCTGGAGGGATCTAATGATGCTAAAAACCATATTTGGATGATTGTGACAGGTTTTCTAAGCTCCAGCTATGAAAACATTCCGTTTCTAAATAAGAAGTCCTACTTCGCGGAAATTCACTCAACATGGTGAGGTCTGGAAGCAATTGAAAAGCCACACTGAAAAAGACTTTCCCACGCCTGAGGTTTGCAGGCTGTGGTGGTGATGTCACGTCACCATGACATTTGACTTCTCCGCACACAGCTTCATTTATTTTCCTTTGTCTGGTCCTGTGCCCGCAGCGCAGCCGAGTGAGGATTGAAGGAGACTTTTCCCTCCTGGGCGTGACGCACGGCAGCAGACGGGTGGACGAGCGCTCGTGACGTGAATGCTGAGGGACCGGCGTTCAGTTTTTACCTTTCCTGCGACAGCCCCACCAGGCTGCGACCGTCCACGCTCAGCAGCTGGTCGCCCGCTGCCAGACGTCCGTCCTGTGAGGAAGACAGCGGGTGAGTGGCTGGTCTCCTTCGTGGGTCTACCTCCAACGTGATACCAACCATATCGGCGGCGCCCCCTTTGACCACAGACTTGATGTAGATGCCCAGTTTCTCCTGGCCGGCGCCCTGCAGGACGACACACACAGTCCACGTCACACAGCGCCACCTTCTGATTCCCTCCAGGCTAAATTCCACAAGTACCTCCTGGATGTTTGGTAGCAAACAGAGCAGTGGCGGTTTCAAAACGCCGCTTTCCTGAGCTGCGGGTGTCTTACGTGAGATAAGTTCAGCCGCTAAACGTTGTGACGCCACTTAGCGGCTTTGCCGTTTCGCAACAGATCCAAACTGAAGGAACACAATATCCAGTTTTTGGTGCAACGGGTCCGTGATATCATCACACCATCTTCAACGTCTTGACATGTTTATCTCAGCGTGCGATAAGAGAAGCAGAACATTCTGGAATGAAAGGACTTGGCACACGCCACGCAGTCGAAACGACCCAATTCAACACGCAGAGGGAATTACCCCCAAAATACTCATTGCTGCCATTCCTCAAAGATGCCGACATGGCGGTCAGTGTGGCAGGCTAGCGTGCAGGTCGTATGCAGGCCAGATGCATTCCCTCGACGCAGCACGCAGAGTTACGGAGGTCAGCAAAAGCCCAAACGTGCATCAAAGTCTGGTTACCTTCATGTGCTTCTTCAGTCCATTCCAAAAGCTAATTGAAAACGCCCTAACTCAGCTAATATTTAAACTCTATGCTAATAAAATGACACTTATTCCCAAACATCTTTTATCTGATGAAAGATGAGAGTCTAATCTTTCACCATGTTTATATAGATCCAGGACAAAATATTGAAAAACACTTCCACACTGCACTTCACCCTCTTTTTCAAATATTCCTTTTGTTTATCAAATGAAGACATTTACAAAGCAAAAGCTGCACCTTGTTCAACATCAAACTAGTTTCCTCGATCCGCATGTATTGTTGACATCATTTGTTGTATTGTTAAGGCGATGAATGACTTCCTGTCGCCGGACCTTTCAAGTAGGTGGAAAAAGAGGAAAGGAGTTCAAACAATGACTTTCATGTCGCCTGCTGAATCTGAAAAGGGTGGAGTGGCTCGCATTCATTAAAAGTTATTTCTTGCTGCATATTAAATGTCACACATATTCGCCTGACTTGTCTGAATGAACAATGCCAGCAGACATTCATCAGCTGCTAACTAGCCGACCCCCCCCCCCCCATGTTCCGGCTCTCTGCCTCCAAGTGTGTGTGTGTGTGTGTGTTGCATGCACGTAATAAGGAGGCTGGCATGAATTTCCTCCGTGCGACATTAAGCCGGGGACATAAATCGCTGTGGTGGTTTCATGTCTTTTTTATGTTACGTTGGACATTTAAGAGTCAGACACTAAAACCAGAGGAATTCCGCCAACCCCCAAAATATGCCAGCAGTCTTGAGGAGAGAAATAAGAGAAATAAGATTATTAAATGGCTTTTTTGCAGTGTGCACACTGTTTCCCATGCACTCATTTGATACGGCGTACAGTAGATGCCATCGTTACTCTGCCTGCCAAAACACCTCATACGTACAGTACCTGCTCTGCCAGAGAATAAAAAGATGTAGCAGGAGGTATCGGTGTTGCCAACTTAGTGACAAAAAATGTGTAAAAAAATAACAAAAGAATTACAAATAGTGTAAATAAAAGTGGGTGGCAGTTGAGACCGTTTGAGAACTGCTGCTCTTGATGCTTCTTCCCCAAAAATACGACGAGGGACAAAAACCACACCACCACAACATGAAAGACATGTATCGCTCGGGTGGGGCTGTGAGGTCCCTGCCCATCTAAAAACTTTCTAAACTTACTTCTAATGTCTCCTTTATCACAATTACATGCACAATAATAATAATAATAATAATAGGTAACAACACACACGGCAGGTTTCAACACAGCCATTGTGGTGCACACGAGAGGCAGCACACAACATGCACATACACATTTGAGAAGGCCGAACTATTTCCTTAAGGTGGCCCCCACACAAGAAACGAAGCGCACCTGTAAGCTGCAGGGCGTGTTGGTGTATGCTGTCAGCTGACAGTGAGCAAGCCGGCTGAGGCATCAATGGTCCCAAGCACACGTCGCCATGAAGCAGACCGGCGCCAGTCAAGACTACGTAATTCCTGCTGCGTGGGTTGCACTCGATTGATGAAGCCTTTGTCAGCGCCACCACACAGGACACCCTCCTGCTGATGATTTAAATACGTCTTTGTCTATTTGAATGGTGTTAAAACACGTGAAAAGGAGCGTGTTGGGACCTGAAGGCTTCTTCGTTATTTTCCTGACTTTGGCTATGAGCAAGTGGCCACACCCAAGGTTAACATGACAGGCAGAGATGAAAATGCAATTGCTGCTGTGGAAAAAACCTACAAAGTGACTAGCAAAGTTGACAAAAACTGACTAGATTATTATTATTATTATTTAGTTATTTTGGTTTTTTTTTTAAAGAGAGCAAAACTGCACAACATTTTGGGCCCTGTATGGCAGGAAATGAGACCTCGGTGAGCACAGCACATCCCCTCATTGTTGCCAACCTCAGAGGGAAGGGGGGCGGCTATTGTTCCATTCCTCCAGCCAGCAAACAAACACACAAGCAACACTTCAAATGCACCAATGGGCTTTCGTGTACGGCGACGCTCTGCTCTGCCCTCCGTTGTGTAACCAATGTAACTCCCTTAATATTCGTTGTGTTGCAATTGTGATGTGAGTGAACGTGCACGTTGTTGCATCCATTAAATGTTACAGCCCAAAAGTCTGCTGCGCCTTGACAGCATCCATGCAAGGGCAGGTTAAGAAGAAGTGAATCGGTAGAGTGAGAAAGCCATTTTTTTTCTTTTAAAATATGAACTGTATACCTTCCATGATGACAACGCTCTTAAAGTCAATGTAAAGGCGGGAGTCAACCTGTTAAATGCGTACTACAAGCCAAAACTACTACCAATAAATGAATGGATCGATTGGAATAGTCCACATATGGCGAGCATGTGTGTGTGTTTACATTGGTTTAACTATTAGCAGAGCAGTCCTTAATGCAAACACAGACCACTCAGAGGGCCATGAAAGCTGCCAGCTACCAACATGCTCGTCTGCGCTTCATTCAAACAGCACAGCTACTGGCTGATGTGACTGTTTACTCACTGAGAAGGACATCTTGTGTCACAACACCTACCTGGTCTCTCCTGCCCACCACAGAGAACCACATGCTGCCCCCTGCAACCCTGTCAACACCAGTTCACGCCGGGCCGTCCCCGCTGGGACACACACTTATCCCAGCCTGCCGCTTGCACCCACAAGTCCTTAAGCTCTCGCTGTCAAAAACTAAATCAGCACTAAAGCTGAGCTTGAGCGGGAACAGGTCCAACGCCACAAGTTAGTTTAGTCCAAGTCCACAAGTTCCACACCTGTGAAAACAGAAGGTGGGAATGCTACAGGCGGTGGAAAAGCACCCCCTCCTCCCGGCCCCGAGATGCAAGATCCGCTTTAAAAGTTCCCAAGCAGGGCAAAATTCCTCCACAAGTCGCTCAGCATAAAAAAAAAAAACAGGCGGGAATGCAGGTGGCAATCCGGAGGGGAAACGTCTGCTTGGGACGCCGGCTGGTCAGACTGAGGTGGAGCACTGCTGCCCCGACAGTCACATTACTTACACACACACACACACACACACACACGGTTATATAAGAGGACAGCGCTCAGCCCAGTTTACTGAGACTCCAAGCAGCTGTGGGATAAAACTCTTCCCTACCTGGCGTTCCTTTTCCACACACAGCATGAAAAACAAACTTCCTCACTGCCTCCTTCCTTCCCACGCAGAGGAGACAGCGGCCACACAGGAAAGTGGCCTCCTTGAGCAGGAGGCGGCTTTATATTTACACACCACGACTCCATCGGGGTCTTGCACGACAAAGAGCACACGGCGGCCACCACGGAGCAGATCAGAGCTCAGCCAGGGCCTGAATGAATGGCCACCACTTTGTACGCTTTCACCATCACTTGACAATCCTGCCAGCCGACAAACACACCCAGATGGAAACCTAGGTGTAAGTGGCACTGGCCAGCAGGGGTCGCTCTTCCTGCCTCCATCGGTTTGAGGCCGACTGGAGGGCTTCCCGTCATCTTGGTTCATTCGCATACAGTAAGACAACAGCACCTCTAGATGGCAGCACTGTGCACATCTGTTGCCCATCCAGCAAGAGCGTCACGTCAACTAAACAATCTTTGTGCAGTCAGAGCTTTAGTATCTGAACCGTTTTGAAGTCGAGGAAAGCTTGGATGAGGAAGAATACGAGCTACAGTGAATGGAGCCGCATGGTTTGAATTAATAGGATTCTAAATCAAACCACTGACTATTACCACATAAATATTTGGTCAAAGAACATTTCAGACATTAGCAACTTGCATCAAAAGAATACTTGCTCCTCCCCCGCTTTCATCTATGCTGTTTGTGCTGATGATAAACGGGAGTGAAGCTGATGATTTGCTGTGGAATGTGGGATGTACACCGGGGCTCAGGAAGGTAGGGAAGCGCTGGAATCGACCAATGCCACCAGAAGCCGTCACGAGCCTGACCAATTTTCCAAAAACTACAACTTTGTTATTTTGTCTTTTTCATTTGCACACTGTATGACAACTTTAAAAATAGGGTTTTTTGGATATTTCAGCTACTAAAATAACATCAGCTACAAAATAACACATTTGTGCTGCTGTTTTTTTTCTTTAATTTTGTTGTTAAATTATATTTTTTAGATAAATACGCAGAAACAGATATGTTGGGCTTGCAGCTTCCCAGCATGCTTTGCGGCACTATGTTTTGCATTGAGCTATTCAAGTTACACGTTTATAGTAGCGGTTACTGCTGTACGTGTGTTTCTACGTGATTGTAGTAAGTGTTGCGTTTAGGCGACATGTTGGCTAATGCTTGGCTGGTTAAACAGCCCTTGTGATCAGCACAATATATAAATATATAATATATAAATATAAATATCACCCATCTGCTCTTACATAAACTTTGGATGTCAAGTGGGAGGCCGCAAGTTTGACACACCGACAGCGATCCACTTGAGCAAAGCCCTTCTATGTGCGCACTACAGCAGCAAACTAAACAGAACCAGCCAGAACCCTTTTGTTTGGGCTCACTGTTTAGTCTCTGGGCTGCCGTCAGACTCAACAGTGAAAACAGTCCTTTCGCTCACACTCAACATTCCCGCACGCTCCGCATCTCAGCAGCCAAGACTGAAACATTCCGCTTATTTCCGGACTTCCTGTCACATTTCTTGCCAGCGGCTCTTTATTAATAAGAGAAGGTTGTAGGAAAGCTCGGGGGTGGCTTACCTTGGCGGCCACGATGCTGAGACCCATGCCATTGTGCTTCTTCAGCGTCACCGTCACGACCTCCGGCTCTTTCCTCATTGGCTGAAAGGAGAGACGCACGCAAAGAATGAGTGAAGGAGCAGGCGACAAAGTCCTCTGGCTATCGGCTGCGTGGTGGAGGCAAAGTGAGCGGCGGGAGGGAGGAGGCAGGAGCGAGAGGACGGAGGGTGGGAGAGTGGGAAGGAGGTGGGAAGGAGAAGACCGCAGAGGAACCGGTGGTCGCTGGAAAGGAGTCAAGAATGAAAGCCACACCAGGGCTGCCCCCACACACACACGTGCGGGGCTGGGTGAGTGGGTGTGGAGTCAGACTGAGCGCTACCAAGCTTCACCACATCACAAGAACATATTCTCTCAAAAGTGGCGGCCAACACCAACAGGCTTGTGTCAGACTTGTGAAAAATATTTCACAACATGAAAGAACGTCTGCATTGAATTTGCGTGCATGCGTATTGCGTTACCGTGTGTGTGTGTGTTGTGTCGTCGTGTGTGGCTGCGCCACTGATGGGAAGCTGTCAGTCAAACGGCGACCACATGACAAGGGCAACGCTACGCCTTCAGCAGCGTGACACGGTCAACATAGACTTTTATTATTTAGGAATGTGATATACTCTACATGCACGATGACTCGGCATAAAATACTAGGATTGTGTGTGCTGGTGTGGGGTTGTGAGTGGGCAGCGTTGCGGTGACACTTCCCATCAAAGCTTTCTCCAGCCTGACTTACGTAAAGCTTTTACGTTCAGGCAAGAGCAGTACGCAGCCTGCGGTGTAAAACCACCATGGCCGCTCGCTCTCTGGAGTGCAAAGGAAAAACATCAAAAGCACTAAGAAATGATGCTTTGGTGTGTTGGTTTGTTTTGCGGAGGAAAGACCTCCAAACCTCCAAGGTGTCCCTCAGCAAGGGTGTGCAGGCCATAGTATGACATATGCTAAATAATGATTAGCATGTCGAGACAAGAGGCACCTTTATGTCCGCCAGAAGCACACCTTCAAAGTGCGAGTGTGTCATAAAGATCCAATTACAGAGGAGATACGTGCACATTTAACGTTTAAACGCTCTATCATTTTGTGCTTGACAGTGTGATGTTGTGATGTTGGTTACGTGTGTGTGTGTGTGTTTGTTGTCTTCCAGCATGAATGCTATGCTTTCCACGAGAGGTCCTACCTACCATGTCAGAGTTGTCAGCAGCAGAGAAGTGGTTGTCGCAGTCGGCCCCCTCGAAGTGGACCGTCCACGTGCCGGGGGAGCGAGGATGAGGCGTTAGTCGGCAGAAGCCTGTTGGACAACACACCAAAACACACACATACACTTTGATCAAGTCACCGACTGACGTACAGGGGCTTCCCGCACATTTGACATTCAGCATTCATGGAACAAATTAGCAGCCTAAGAGAGCAACAATGTATAAATATGATAATGCAATACCAACATGGACCACTGGTAAAAGCAGGGACCTACTGGACTATTAAACCATGGGTGTCCAAAGTACTGCCTGTCCAAAGGCTGTTTTTTTTGGCCCGTGGCACACTCTAGAGAAATCATTTTAACACAAAAACTAAAAAAAAACAACAACAACAACAACAAAAAAACAAACTACACAATAGCAACAATTAAAAACAAACAAAACAAAATTAACTTTAGAAAATTAGGTTGGAGGAAATACAGTATGATAGGAATAAAGTCAAAAATATTACCTGACATAATGTACAAATATTATTTCAAAAGAAAGTTTGGATTTGAGTAAAAATAAAAATCAGCAACACTTACAAATATAGAGTATCACGTATATATAACATATGTAACATAAACAGCGATATGAACTTATATACATTAAAAAGCATATAAGTTCATAGCATATCTACAAAATCTCAAAGTGGCAAAGTGTCACGAGTCCAGGAGGAAAGAACGTACCTCTCTGCAGCAACGGGTCCAGGAAGTCCTGCAAACCGTTGGGGAGGTTGCGTACCACGTCGCATGAGTAGCCGTCCTCGGGCAGGAGGAAAGGCAGCTGGAGGTCGGGGTCCTCCTCCAGCTGGACCTCCCGGCCGTCGCTCCTCGCCAGCTCGTCTGCCGTGTTCTCGGCCACCGCTACCACGTGGTCGATCAGCTCCTGTGTGTGGAGAAACAACGAGCAGAGGAAATGAGGGGAAAAGAGGAAAGCAGCGCTGAGACGGCTTAGAGACGAGCGTTGGACCCACGGGTGGGATGTAAGGCTCGTCGGGAGCACAGTGGTAGTTGGTCATGAGGGCGTAAAGCTGCAGGGAGTTGAGCTTGAAGCAAGTGCTGTGGATGTTCTGAACGTCTTGCATGGAGTACTTGTCCATGGTCAGCAGCGTGGTGGCCTGGAGGACGCGCACAGAAAACATGCTAAGCAACACTTACTTCCCCCACAGGGGTCATCTTGGTGAATAATCAAAGCAGTGGGCAAGAACATTTCCTTCAGCTGGGCTTGCAAGGTGCGCTCCGTGTCGTCTCCTCCTACCTGAACAATGCGACTGAGGTGGCAGTCGGCGGCCAGCTCCAGGCCCTGTTTCTCGGCCCAGGCCTCGATGTGGCTGAGCTGCTGCCGTAGGATGGCCCCCCAGTAGTGGCAACAGAGTCCCGAATCCGTGTCAGTCACCAACTTGTTGAACAGCCACATGTTGATGAAGTGGAAGAGCTGCGAGAAGAGCTGGATGGTCAGGGCGGCGTTGACGCGACACCGCCGCAGCAGCGACATGGCGCCCGTCAAAGTGTGCAAGACGTCCTCTGCAAAAAAGGACGTAATCAGCTTCCATGACAAGTGGCTACGTGTTGCTTTCCTTGTGTTGGCTTCGCAGAACGGGGCTTGTGCCGACCTATCTTGGGCCTCTGGGGATTGTGTTCCTCGGGGTCGTCCAGGAAGGCGGTCATGTAGTTGTTCAGGTCGGCCTGGAGGCAGTGGACCAGGTACCTGCACGTGCACACATGACACACATCCGTTTCCATGTTATTCTGTTGAGGTGACCTCAAACGCCAACGTGCGCGCAGACTGACTTGAAGGCCATCTGGACCAGATGGGCCAGCACGTCCTGAGCGTCCAGCGTGATGCGGCTCAAGTCTCGGTCCTGCTTGATGAAGTTGAGCAGCTCAGAGGCGTTGGCCATCCAGAAAGCCAGCGCACCAGCGATGTTCTTCTGTTTCTGTAACGTTACCATCACATGACACACACACACAAATGAGGCCTTGATGAGAGTCCATATAGAGTGGGAGGAGTTAAGAGGGCGTGAGGGAGGGGCTTTCTGTTTGAGTGGCAGCCAAGAAGGAGCAGTTGTTACTTGAGGGATAGACTCACGCCTGGCATACTCCACCCCTCCCACCCCCGACCCACCCCAGGATGAGGACTGGTCATCCCCGTCAGCCAGGGACGGCATTCATTTTGGATTTTGGAGAGCTCGGCTGAGACGTTAGTGACCAGTCCATGAGAGATGCATCAGGTCACCAGACACCAGTCTCTCTCCTCCACCCCCACATGACATCACCGTTTCATTCACGTCTTGGATGATGAACGTTACGTTCTAATGTCAGCCACGACTCCAGCAGAGGGCGCCGTCTCGTACGTCAGTCAACATTTTACAGCACAAAGATGCTCCGAAAAGATGCAGGTTGTCAGTACCGTACTATGCTATGCCTAATTATTATTTCTTCATGTATAAATAAGAACTTGACATGTAACGCATAATAAGTGAGAGTCATATTATTTCATGTACAGAATAAAAAAAAAGGTATTTTTATGGGTATAGCCGTTATTATTTTTGCAACATAACTCCCACAAATAAAAGCCATGTAGTGTCTTTCCAGCCTTGCCAAACAAAGAGATTTACTGTAAGTACGTCTGATATTTTTATGTATTTCAGTTTTATTTTGTGGAAAAAAACCAAACAAAATAAATATATATTATTAAGATTTTTAGTTACTTTTTCTCATTACATGATGACTTCTTTCATTGTTATATTTCCATAATGTGCCTTGCACAGGCCAATAGCAAATGGGCCCTGAGCAACAAAGGGTCCTAGGGCCACACTTTGGACACCCCCGCTTTTATAGCTCTTAGGTGACTATTTAGCTTGTTAGCTTCCTTCGGATCTAATCGATGCATCACATGCTTCTTTCAGTCAGCATTGTGGTCGTGACAAGGACGTGGAGGACTGAGCTGGGTGTCGAGAGAGCTGATTGGTTAATTCCCCAGCAAAGAGAGAGGGCACTCATCTATCCCTGCCTTGGAAACGTTGAACCAAAGCAAACAGAACAAAGCTGCAGCTGAGTGCATCCAAAATAAAAGGTGATGCTAAATGACAAGATGAACAAGACGGACGGATGGAAAACGATGAAAAGATGGACTCGTCTCGTGTCCACACATCAAGTCCAAAGAGAAGCGCAATGTCACACAGAATGGATGCAACGACGGGACAGACACGGCTGCTGTGGGTTTTGGTTTTAGGCTGTGGGTTGTTCTGTTTAGTGGCAGGCAGGTCCCGGAAGCTGAATGGCATTAGTCTGGATGGATGCTGCACTTGTTGCTTTGCTTAGTTTTCCAGCTGTGGAAGGATGCATTGTCACGGCCATTTCTTTCTTTCAGACATTTCTGTTAGGGTGGAGATGAAGCAGCAGCGGCGGCAACAATGAAGGGCTGGTCAAAGAAGCACGAAAGGAAAGTGAAAGCGGAAGAACAAGAAGCAGCCGAGATAGTTGGAGGTTGGGCACCGTGACTTTATAGCGCGGTGGAACCCGGTTTTCGTATGATTTGGTTTTCAGTCAAAGTGTGCTAAACTTTTGCCTCGGTTTTCATCCAATGTTGCAAAATACCCAAAAGTGCCAGAACAAAAACTACTAAATTCAATCTCGCCTGGATGCACAGGAAGTCTGCAACTCTATCAACAATATGAATGCATGAACATCTAGAATTAAACTGTACTAAATATATACGTTTCCTCATATCTTTGGGTGTCAGCAAAGGTTTAATTGGATTGACATGATTTCCTAAGGGAAAAGGGATTTTGTACATTTGTGGTTTTGTCTGACCTTTCGGAACAAATGGCCATTTAGGCTCTGCCTACAAATGCTTGCTAGCCTGATCTATTCATTAACCAATCAATATGGATGAATGGCCCCTAAACATCTGTCCGTTTCAGGGTGTTACGGTGGAAGTGTAAAGAGAGAGGCATGTGAGTGACACATGTCACACAGTGCCGACTATCATGCACTGAAACATCATGAAGAAGTACTTTAAGGCTTCCATGTCTCATCAAAACTGTATGGTAACGACAGGGGGTCTCATTTTGCAGGTGCAAACATTCAAATTAAAGCGATAAGATTCTAAATTGCCCCCCCTGGGAGAGAGAGACAGTGGTGGGAAAAGTGTGAGAGAGAGAGAGAGAGAGAGCGAGCGAGAAAGAGAGAGAGACGTGGACGAGTCTGTAGCAGCCATATCGTGACGTGCTATCCTACCTGATCCCCTTCAGGACTTTCCTGGATGGATGGAGGGAGGAAGGAGAGGAGGAAGGACACATCGACAGGACAGAGAGAGAACACGTCAACAGCTACAGTATGGATAACGCCATGTAGAACACACACAGACAAACACACACGGCCATGGTTTACACAATGGAAATTGTGCCCGTCATCACATGTACGTATATCCTTTGTTTGTATTGTAAATGAATGCTCCCCCATGAGGAATCCTTTACAATCCCGGGGGTCACGTGATCATCATGACACCTTGGAATACAGGTAATAAAGGCCGGAGAGAAGCCATGTTTGCCAGCTACGCTGTGCTGACAAACACGGGGAGACATCAGGACAGACGGAGAGACATTAGGACCGGGACAACGGAGGCGAAGCGTGGCGTGACGGACAACAGGCGTGTCGTGGAGACGACCACAGGTGAGGTGGTTTGTGGGACGGGATGAGGCGACGGCAGGTGGCCAAAATAAGACAACTGTGCGATCGATAAAACTGTCAAAACGGCAAAGTGGACAGGGCGGCACTCACCTGGATGACTCCCTCCATCATGCTCACCATCTTGTTGACGATGGCAATGACCTTGTGCGTCCTCTCCGAGGGCGACATGTCGGGCCGGTAGGCGGGCGACAGGACGTAGCGGCAGGCCATGTACAGGACGTACGTGGGCGACAGCTTGAAGTGCACCGTGGAGCTGTTGGTGTAGTTGATGATGGCCGACAGGAAGGTGTCTTCAGCTGTTTGGATGCACGCACACACTTAACATCTTCCTTACTGTAGTTTAACTGGTTCACTGGGTCATTGACACTCACAGTTTTCTCTGAACTCGATGCTGGCCGGAAGAGTCAACTCCGAGCGCTCAGCCGAGACGTCCTGGGACCTGGAAGCAAACGAAACCAGGGGAAGATCGATGGGAGGGATCAGAAGGCGGTTGAGGACTGCAGCAGAGGAGCATCTTACCTGCCGTCCTGCAGCTCGCCTCTGATCATGGGCTTGACCATTCCTCGCTCCATCTCCAGCTTACCCGAGCTCTGCACGTGTGCACGCAGACAAATAAAAACAGTCTTTGGACAATCCCGCTCTACACCAGGGTTGGACCAGTGATGTGACGGGGGCCTTTAGCCACACCACTGTACACATGAGCTTGTGTGCGCATGCACGTTACCTTGCTGGTGGGCAGGGCAGCCCCACTGTGGATGTCTCCCTGCAGGTCAAAGGTGGTTTCAGGAACACTGCTGCAGGACAGACACACAAACGCAGCAGTTTAGATCTTCCTGTGGTGACAACAAGAGCTTGGACGTAATCCCGAGGGTCACACAGTCAGACCAAGGCATGCGGCACACAAACAAATACCAAGCCGTCTTTGCACGCGGCGCACGGCCCGCTTCCTGTGGGGCAGCAGTCAAGTGTGATGCAAACAATCCACACCACAAATGCTGACGATTCCGGCGAAAGGAGCTGGGAGATTAAAGCGCCCCATGACTTTTCCATGTGTCTCCCGCGTCGATGAACTAGCAAGGCGGAGAATTGGAACTCAGCCCGGCTCAACCGCAACTTTGTGGGTGAGCAAGAGAGGTGACGCTCCGAGCTGCAGGATGCCAGTTGGTGTCTTGTTGCATCCACGCAAGCTAATCCCTGCCTGTTCCCAACAATCTACATTTACTAGACGGATGACACAATTACAGCTCCACATTCCAACTTGTGGAGAGTTTCACTCCAATCGGCGCACATGTCGCCAAGTGGGGAGCGCAGCAGCCAAATATGATGTTTGAGGTATTTGTGTGGAGGAGGATAAATATCACATTGCACTTGGCCCCCAGCTTTTAAAGGCGGTGCAGCCAAACATCACTTCCAGTTGTCAAAATGTAACACTGAGCTTTTCCTGCGAGAGCTTGCGAGGAAAAGAACCCTGACAAACTCCATCGGGCATCCACTCACTCACACTAATAACAGAGGGAAAACAGACTTGTACGATGACGGCGCCGTGGGAGCTCCAAATGACAAGTACAGGTCAATTAGGCACGCGCCGACCCACATTTTGTCACTTCCAATCACAATACTTGAATTCGTCTATGTGCCGATACCTATGTGCCAAGAATAAAGTCCAGACATGGTGTGGAGCAGCTTTACCACCGTGTATGCAGCAGCCAGTCACATTCCGCGTTCTTTCAAGCCACTTTTAAATCTTGGGAATCCTCTTGCTCCTTCGTGCTCCTGCTGTTCCTCTTATCGGAGGTCTGCACCTCCTCCTGGGTGTGTGAAGGGAGGAGGAGGAGGAGGAGGCCACACCCTGCACCGCGTTGGTCAGATTAGAGGGCAGCCCGACTCCGCTCTTGCTCTCCTTTCATTTCCCCAATCATTCCAAGCCCTTCCTCTTCCTCCTCCTCCTCCTCCTCCTCCCCCTCTCCAACATGCCTCCCCTTCATCTCCCGCCTGGCGCGGCCAACTCCAAACCTCATCATCTGCAAACACCACCCTGCTCCTTTTCCTCCCTTCCCAGATGGCGAGCAAGGAGCGAGGGGGCGGAGGTGACTTGCACATGCAGAAGCGGCAAAACGGAGCGAGTCTCTCACCCGGATTTGTGTCTGCTCCTCATCATGGACGTCGGCTCCCTCTTTCCGCCCTGGTCGTACAGCGGGTCCACAAACTTGAAGACGTGGGACGAGCCAAACTGCAGCGTCGAGCCCGAACGCAGCACGGTCGTCTCGGTGATGCGCTGGCCGTCCACGAAGGTGTCGGCGTCGGGGCCGTGAGGCGTCACCGTCACCATACCCTCGCTGTGCGTCAAGTTGCAGTGGTGGGGGAGGATCCCCGGGCCCAGCAGCTGGAGGCGGAGACAGAAGGAGGCAGCGGCGGTGGGCTGTCAGAGGTTCAGATCAAAACACTCAAGTCCAGCCTGAACATCTCCTACCTGGATGGCTCCGTCGTCCGTGCAGTCGGAGCCCACCTCGGTGATGCTGAGCTGCAGACGATACAGCTTTGGTTTGTCCCGGGAGTCGGAGCCGTCTGAAAAAAAACCCCACACCAGGACATAGTCATATTTAGCACAAGGCGGGGCTGCCCATGTTCAGACACCCCTGCAGTACCTAAACAAACACACAAGTACTTCTACAACTTGTTCAACATGTTTTCCATCCATACACAAACTGTTTTAACTCGACCCCATGAGGGGCTACAGATACCTGCTGAGGTATTTATTTTCTAATGGCGTCCATTAATATGCCCTTTCAAATAAACTTGGATAATATACAGCATGTCATTGTGGTTATAATAACATTATTATTATTATATATGTGTGTGAGGCATTATAAAGTTTAGTAAAGGCAGATAGGCAAGCACGTTAGTACACTGAGGAGAAAAGGGAAGATTTCGGCTTCTTAGGGAGGAAAAAAAACAACTTTGAGGTTTTTCTGATACCCCTTCATTTTCCCAGAGAGCTGCTTCTAAAAATAATGCAACAAGCAACATGCACACTTTTACATGCGCACTTGACATCGTAACACTTGACTTATTATTACTTATTACTTATGTTATTACTTCAGAAGTGCCCACACAAGCCCAACATGACGCGTTGTAAACCAGCACCCTCCATACAGGTCCAACACCGGATCCTGTAGAGATGCTCCACATTCGCTACACCGATGCTGTCCAGAGAGAAAGGGGGATCTACTAAACTATCGGTCCCAGTTGCCGGACAGGAGCCAAACACCCAGCAGGCATTCCTATGCCAATATGATCTCTAGTATGAAGTATATCCTGTTGAATTCTGCAGCTAGTGTTGAGTACAAACTACTAAATGTTCTTTCCAAAATGTGTGACACAGTTCAGGTTGTGTTATGAGTTTCTGTTTTTTTACCTTCGTGGTGCCGATAGGAGTAGTAGGCATAGTGATTCCCTCGCCCTATGCAGGCAGGCAGGCGGGCGGGCACAGGAAGTAGAAGACATGCACAAGGACCCCCACGCGCACACACACACACACGCGCCCAGACACACACAGGCAGTGACACGCCATGCCATCAGGAGGAGGGAAAGAAAACAGACATAGCAGAGGGTGAAAATGCAGCGTAACTTTGTTAAGCAATTAAACGTACTTTGCAGCTGACATGAACCCTGACAGGGGATGACCGCCCCGCCCCCACTGGAGGTTAATAGAGTTAGTGCGAGTCAGACAAGGAGAGGGCGTTGCTAGAGAGGAGGGGAGGCGGGATCAGAAGCGGGCCCGGGCGGGACAGTTACATCCAGCGAGGACTCGGGTGGGCTTGATTTCAATTACCTTGAGAGGTTTGATCGGGTGACCACCAGGAAGTACATTCCAGGAAGTCAGGCTGCAATGTACCTTCTGCACTACTTGAACTGTGTCAGTCTTTCGTTGGCTATTACTGAACATTAGGCCATGCAGAGTCAACAGCCTCATCGTAAGATGTCCTAAATGATGGGCGAGGTCGCCGTGCATCAAGTCCAGAAGGAACACAGCTGCTTCAACCTCGTTTAAGTATGCCAAACGTGTGATTGATGTCTGCTGAGCTGAAGCTGAAGCAACATCTGGACCCTTAAACATGTCATCATTGACCATCACTTCACCTCTCTTTCACCCGGCTTCTTCTTGCAATGGATAACACTGACACCTGTTGGTCACCGCCTGTCACTGCAGCCTTGTTAGCTCACTTGGAGCTTGACCCATCAAACACAAAGCCGCAATTTAAGAGTGCAGGATGGCATTGAGTACGCGTGGGTCTACCTGGGCTCAGCTCCACCAGGTAAGGCAGCTTCTCGGGCGGCAAGGAGCTGCACCCGTCCTTCAATCGCAGGCCCTTGTCGTCCGCTTTCCTCGGCTTCCTCCCCTGGTAGTCAGGCGGCCTCTTCTTCAGCTGGAAGACTAATGCTCCTGCACACAAGAGGATTTAGGTTTTACATCGGCGCATCTCAACTGGGGGGCCGAGGATCCGTTCAGGGTGGTGAAAAATGACATTGTACTTATGTAATATACATTTGAATCATCTTCCTTCCTCCTTGGTAGGGTGGACGTTCCTTCAACAGTCACAAGTCACAGTTTCTGATTTTCTGGTCTTTGATATTTAATTTCAATTTATGAACGATTTGTTTCTTCATTTCCTTGCTAAAATGCCGTAATAGTTAATATATTCCTCTAATACATTTCAACAAATGACGTATAAACAAAAATACAATAATAAAAAGATATAAAAAAGATATAAAAATAAGAAAAAATACAAAATGACTTAGTGTGATAAAAATTATGATAATAAAAAAGTGTAAATAAATTGCTTGAAAATATATTAAAATGACCCACAAAAGTGGGTCACGACCTAATGACCATTTGGCAACTGCTGGTGGAGATGATGCTTTCTGACATGCGATGGCGGCTGAGCAGCAGAAGGGGGCAGCGCAGACAAGGAAAAGGACGGGGGGAGAAAGTTGGGAGCAGTGAGGTCTACCTCTGTCTGCAGGCCAGTCTCTGAAGATCTGCAGCGGACACTCGCCATCGTCCAGGATCACCTCCTTGCCAGACTTGTCGTCTTGCTGCAACGGTGACACAAATCCAACCGTTAGCCGTTAGCCGTTAGCAACTGCTACGAGGATCTGCTCTTTCCCTGACCTGAGCTCAGCAGATCTAAACGTCATTTTGGGCGTCGGCAGACATTTTAATATTGTATCATCTGAGAAAGCAAAGGAAGAAGGAACGATGCACCACAATACTGATGTTGCCGACCTTCATGAATATTGTAGCGTTGTTGCTTTTCGGCGTCCTCTATCTCGCCGTCGTGTTCGCTTCAGGCCCCCCTCCCCCCTCCAGGCTGTGCTGCTAAGCTAGTGTGCCCGCCGAGCGTCTCTCATGCTCACTAACCTAATGACGTTTGCTGTACCGCCGTCTCATCAGCAAAGTGTGTGTGTGTGTGTGTGTGTGTGTGTGTGTGTGTGTGTGTGTGTGTGTGTGTGTGGAGGGCGGCCAACACCGGGCATCTGCGGGAGCACTCAGTATGAGAGCAATCACTTGCATTGCTCCCAGAGGTTTTTATTTTGCGGCGTGTATGCTAGCCCAGTGACGTCTGTGCGAGCGACATGTGACCGTGGTGTTCCGCGTCACCTCAATTCAACCGTGCCTAGAAACACGTCTTCACGTCCGGCAAGCGTGGCCCTACTTACCCGGGCAATGCAGTACTCCCTGGGGTTCTCCTTCTCCAGCCCGTACTTCTCCAGCGCTTCCACCACAGCAAAGTCGGCCGTGTCCCTGGTGGAGAGCAGGATGGTCTTGTATGGAATGTTGGGCTTCAGGCTGTCAGCATAGATCCGCAATGTCCCCCCTTTCACCAGAGACGACACGCATTATTAGAGGGGGGAAACTCATGTGTTCTGTACATTTGTCCAATTCATTACAGCAGCAGCGCCGCCGTGGGGGCCACTGGGGGGCAAAATCTAAATCGCATTATCTTCTATTAAAAAGTGAAGAGGCACTTTATGGCTCGTGAAATGTGTGCAATGTACGACACTTGGATGGCGAGGCTAATGAGGCAGTTGAGCGTAATGTTTCACCTTAGCGAGGGGGCCCGTTACAGGAGAACTTGCTCTGCAACACGTGTGCGGACATTTACAAGGCCGGCAGAGCAGGCGGCTGCCATACTTTCCGGGCTATAAGTCGCAGCAGTTACACATCGAGTGGCACTCGACTACAAGTGGCACTTATGATGGGGCGATGGTCGGAGGGAGGGGGTCATGCTGGCAACAAGGAGACTTAAATAGGGACAATTTCAGCTTGTAGAGCTAGCAAAATAAAATACAGAGAATCAGAGAATAGACTTTTACGGTGTGTGGAAACCAGGGGTGCCCCGATCGATGTCATGTATTTATATTTTCATAGTTGCAAGAAAGGTGTGATTGATAATCTGGAGAATACAGTCCAGTCCAGGAGTAAAGCCGGCATGTTTCCACGATTCCACTTTGGATCCGTTTGCCACGGCTACCTGAGTCGGGCCGCCCGTCGCCGCTCATGAACTCCTGCATGCGCTTCTCCAGTTTCTGCTGGCGTCGCCTCTTCATCACCACCTCCGGGTTGGAGATGGTCCTGGTGAAGCTGGTCTCGGGCATGTCCTTGTAGACCTCCGCGGCCAGCCGACTGTTCTCCCTTTGAGACACAAATGCGGAATAAGAATCACGGTGAAGGAACACAAAGCCTCCATTTACCTTCTTCTGGAATCTCCATCGTCTTACCCGTCCTCCCGATTCAGCATCTGCTCGTCCCCGTCGGTTATACGAGCAAACTCCTTCTCCCTCTTCTTCTCCTTTTTCTTCTCCTTCTTGGACAGTGTTCTCTTGAAGTTCTGGATCACGCCGTCCTTCTCCTTCTCCGGCCCGTTGCTCTGGCTCTTCTTGAGGTCAAAGACACCATTTTTAAAAGTTGCTATGTATGTTATCATGGATGCCAACAGACAGAGAACTAGAAAATAGAGATGCTCCACATTCTAAAAAAATTATTATTCTTGTAATCATGACTTTATTCACATAATATTTGGACTTTATTCTCATAACATAACTTTTTCTGCACCTAATTTTACCATTAGATTATAAAATAATTATTTTCCAACTATTTCAGCTTTCTTCTTGTACATTGTACTACTTGTACTTTATTCTCAAACATAAGGTTTTCCAAAAAACTTTATTTTAGCTTGATTCAATGTTTAGTTTCTTTTTTTCTTTAATATTAAAACGTTTTTGCTAAATTACTGCAGATTTTTCCATTTTTGTTTTTTTAAGTTTGTTTGTGAAATGATATTTTTAGAATGTGCCATGGGGCAATAAAACAAACTAACAAATAAATAAATGGTCCCCGGACAGCCCATTGGACACCAATTTTTTGTTTTTTTGTTTTTATACATGTTGGAGATAAGCCCACGTTATGTTCTCCAATGCTGTTATGAAGTCCTGCAGTGCCGTGTTGGACGGGACAGAGTCCGCTCGTTGTTACAAAGTGTTTCAGGCCGAGCCGCTGACCTTGGGCAGGATGTCGTTCTCATTCTTCAGGACAAAGCGGCCTTCTCTGTCGTCTTTATTCCAGTTGAGCTGAACAACAAGAGGCTTCTCGTCCAGGTCCAGCTGGCGCTCTTCTAACACACACACGTGACACACACATGAAATACACACGACACACACACACACACAAGTTCACCAAAGAGCCAACCTCCGCGTATCCTTTTTGCTAATTGGTCATGAGAGCATTTTTAAAAAAGGCTGACAAGCGGACTCACCGCCGCTGACGTGGACCTCATACAGGGAGTATTTGGGGGACGAGAGCATCCTCATGTCCGGTCTAAACTTTTCCGCTAGCGTCTCGATGACGTCCTGTGTGGTTGCGGTGCTGGACACCCTGATGCACTTGGTGGCAAAGTTGCCGGCCACGCGGTCTTGGAAATAGAAGCGCATCACGCCATGGAACTCCAGGTCCTGCAGACAAGACAAGGGAATATTTCATTATGGGCACACCAGGGGCACAAAGAGACACCAAGTCCCTCTCCGGGTTCAGGCCAAAGGAACACAGAGGAGTAAAGACGTATGAGCAGTACGCTAGCACTTCTGGCTCCAAGCCAACCACTGGACTGCACTGTACTGTAATCTGTCATTCATTGACCTGCACTGTCAGCACCACGGTGTGTAGTACCACGGTGTGTAGTACCACGGTGTGTAGTACCACATGAGAGGTACTGTGTGCACGTATCCGTTTTGTTAGTACTAGGACACAGCGCTCCTAGCAGCAGCAATCGTCAAGGACACCCAGCCCTGCGCTAATGGCTAACTATTTTTTGTTTACTGCTTAAAAAAATATTTTTTCAGTTCTAAAAGAATGTTGTTATTTTTCCTTATATTATTACATGATTGTAGTCAATTTTTTTGTCTTAGAAATGGACTTTATTCCTGTCATATGTGGTACATGAATAGAAATTAGAGGCATTTACAACCTGACCTTCACAATTAAGAGTGCACCTGAACGCCTCACGGAGCCTACATGGCACAACGAGTACGGAGCATGAAGTTGTCGATTGCTCTGTGTGCACGATATGAGCAATCATGGCCTTGATGATTATGTTGTGCATTACAGTATACAGGTATATTGGTGTTACAGTCACCACACGCTGCAGTAGGGGAAAAGGTGAGAGAGAGAGAGAGTGTGTGGATGAGAGAGAGAGAGAGAGAGATTTCCCCGACAATCCGGTACCAAACTGAAATCATCTGTCGACTTTAGTCGTAGTGAACGTGAGCGGACAAAGTTTAAAAGCAACCCATTCAAAAAGGAACAATCCCAACATCAGACAGATATGTATTTATGTATTCATATGTAGCAGGGCTAGGCATCGAGCATCCATCAGAGACTCTGATTCTCTCGAAATCGTAATTCCTTTTTTTTTTTTTTTTACTTCCTGTGCCTATATTCGATAATGTGGCAGCAAAACACCAACCAAGAAGAAGCGGCAGGATGCATTTGTGTTGGTCCATTTCAACCTGCTCTGCCGTCAACCATGGACAGTGTGTGACGACACGCACTAGTTTGGCTGAAATTGTGCAAAAAGAGTGTGCAAAGGAGGATGCACCACTCCTGGGCTTAAACACCAGACAGTCACGGTACAGAGAGTGCCCCGTTGGGGGGCGTGGCCATCTTATGCTGACACTGAAGCATCAAATAAATATACTTTAGCAGCAGGCAGGCCCAGTGGAGGCACCGATCACTACAAAGGTTTTTTGGTCTGGTTGCTGCTGTTCATGTCGGCGCTTCAGTACACCCCCCCGGCTGCACCCCTTCATCAACTCCACTGGAACATAACCCAACACAGACTCAACAGGAGGGCTCCAGTGTGCACTGATTATTATTCATGTCCTTAAAGATGGTGTCAACAGGTAGTGCAGATGCAGCAGGCCTCAAAGAATGTGTCAAAACAAGCTTATTTACACTTTCACGGACGCCACTCCTTATTTTCCCTTCCCTTCCCACGCCTCCCCGCATGTCACACAATCCAGCAGAGTGAAACACTGAGTGCGGTTCTGATAGGAAGGGCGGGGTCGGGATTGTGTGTGTGTGTTGTGATTTACTGCTGGAATGTGGGTCACGGAGGTTTGCCGTTTTCAAGCTTGTGTAACCGTTGGCGACTGTTACTGTGGAGACATTGGTCCACTCCGACTCTCAAACAAAGACGACTGGCGTCAAATTAACACGCTGGGCGCTTTGCAGCAGCCACGGCCGCCGTTTGGGGCGCCGCCGCGGCCCAGCTGGAAGTCCAGCACGTGGGCGCTACTCGTTCATATTTGCAGGACACGCCCCACATGGGATCGCAGCTCGGGGTCAGAGTTGGCCCCGACACTCCCATGACCGTGGCAACGCTCCAATCCTGCCTGATTATTTCCATCCCAGCTTCTCTGCCTAACGTCTTCTCAGCATCCAGGAGGCTGTTATACGGGACCCCTGGTGCGGGGTTGACCGTGCAACTCAACTTCATCACCTGCTAAGTCACAACAACGCGGTGGTGCATGTTGGTCAGGGTCACTGGTAGCGTTTTATTATTGTGGAGCTTCTTGGAAACTTTCAAGCCTCTCTATCCCGCAACTTGCAAAACCTACTGTGAGCCTTCGGCCAATAAATCCCACAAACAGCTTTTCAATTTCAGCGGAACGCAGGACACATCGATGCCACCGAATAACAACTCGGATGGAGGCCACCGTCACTGTCGCGCACACACACACACACACATCCAGAATGCGGCAAATACCTGAGTGACACCTGCAGTGAAACCTGCGGGACGGGACTATTTATGTCACGTGTGGAAGTAGGCCACCAGCGCAGATTGTTGACATCACTCAGATAAAAAATAAAGGAGGAAGAGGAAATACTTTCGGCAAGTAAAACTTTAGAGAGTGTCTGCTTTGCAAGATAAAATTGTGGCACATCCCCAAAAAGCCTGCTGTCTTTTGAGGGTACAGGGTGGGTTGAAATAGAAATATGATTGTTTTTTGTTGTTTGATTACATAATATTATACTTGTGGAATTAGCATTTGTGTTTCACTGTACACTGGCATTCAAACTGTCAAACATTTGCAGCATTTCCACTTTATTAATGAGCAGCATTTCTTTTTGACTGTTTCATTTACTTTGCCAGCCAGATGTCTGAGTGTCGGCTGCATCTCCATGTGTAGTACCCTGGATCCATTTCAAGGTAACACGCCACAGCAGCACGAGTGCGTCCATATAAGGGCATGTGACTACGTGGGGTGAGAGGGGTGAGGATAACATCAAGATCTCACCCTGCTGGGTCAAAGATCACGTATGCGTGTGAAAGCTCTCTCGTGCTGGTTTTCACGGTCACCTGGCTGCACCTGACGCAACACAAGTAAAGCAGCAATGCAAGCGGCGCCGTGCCGTGTTACCCGATTACCTGCGCTGTTTCAGTAGGCTGCGTGAATCACTTCCTCTTCTAGCAAATAGCGAACCCTGGAGGCGTACGTGCGTGTGTGCATGTGCGTTATCAGGTGTTGGGGAAGGAACAGCAGGGCCTGCCAAGCGTTCTTTAAGTGCTGAGATGGAGCATATCTGAAAGGTCTGTCAGGTCAATGAGCCTTCTTTGATTTCCTACACAACTTGGACAACAATAAGACGACATTCGTGTAGGAGCAGCTGGTGAGACTGACCTTTGGAGACATGAACTTTGGTTCAGTTCAAAAGGAACCCTGGTGTTTGCCCTGCTGGCACCATGCATTTGGTCAAGCAGGGTTTCTCATACGTTCATTTGGTTATTTCACCTCGGCCCCCTTCTTGTTCCATGTACCAGTACCAAACCAGCCGCTGGCCGCACTTTGCACAGCTCTGCTTTTACAGCTCTTGGGGTTGCGACATCGTTGAGCATGTGACGTGCCGTCAACTGTAAACTAGCGCAACTCTCATTATGTACTATTTAGCCGTTAGCTTCCTTCGTAGCCAGTGAACGATGGTCATTAAAGAGAGACAGTTAGTGTTATCGCAGCTGGAACTCTGTGATACAACAGTCAATTTTATTGCAAATGTTGAAGGTGCACGCAGGACACGTACGCACACAGGAAATATTGTTGTATGAGTTGACCACTGGGTTGTCAAAGATAAACCGATGGGACTGGATATCCAGTCTGACAAGCCAAAAGTATGGCTGCATCGGTAGCAGCCTCCTGGATCGATAAGGATCCGCCATGAATCCTTAGATTAACGACTGCTGAGACGTGCAGCGGGTATCGCAAGACTAGCAACCAGTTGACAGTCCGTCTCTTAAACAACACCAGAGTCTGCCTTGGCGGCAAAAGGATTGTCTCGCACGCGGCGTAGCTTAGCATGACTGAAGATCACTTATAGAAACCATGGCTTTTATTTACTATGTAAAACTATGACGGGAACATCAGAAAGAACCTGAACCAGCCTGGGGATAATTTTCAGGAAGAACACGCGTGCTACCATGAATTAACTTGAGGTTGTGGATTAGCGCTCAATAACATCATCAAATATTACTTTTATGCATTCCCACGTTAGGCTCCATACCCGCGGCCCTGATGAGGATAAGCGACATAGAAAGGGGATGGATGGGCATTCCCACATAGTATCAGTGTTTGGGAACAAACACAAGGGGAAGGAAAAAGGGAAAATACAGTGCAGTAGTCTGTGCAGCGTGGGAGAAAGTTAACTGGTGCGTTCAAGGACCGTCCAACAAAGAGGTACAGCTCACTGCTGGATGTAGTTATTTACAAATGCATTATTTTAATTGCAATGAAAGGTGGCCCAGCAGTTGGGGACCCCCGCTGATGTGCTCTTTTACACATTTGGAAATATGGTGAGAATACCACTTTTATAGAATTGGCGCGTTTATTTTAGAACCTAAGATTAACGTCTATATCAAGAACCGTTCAGTCATATCAAATCTAATCGTTTTGTTTGTTACGCTGAAACGGGTGTCAATGCACCAGAAAGCAGCGGCTAAAACATCTTTCTGCACAACATGTGAACACATTCTTGGAATGCCGAGAGCGCCACTGGCAGTAAGGTGAGAAGCACGTCCGTTAGTTAGGAGAACTATCTTATGTCATAACAACGCTCGCTCCAACCTCAACACAGCAGCTTGGGCTAACGTTGACTTCACATTTCCGACTGGGCTAAAAAGCACATGTGAACTTTGAACACAGCATTATTTCATGTTTGACTTCTGTCCGTGAACGCTCGGGCGGCGCTTGTTCATGCTGTGTAATTCCACGTTTTACCCAAGTAAAAGCCGGCCTTTCCGTAGAGATGCTGGGAAACTTCAATTTGGATTTATTTGGCATTAAAAAGATGAGTAGAAGGGAGGAGAAGGGCTTTCGGGTTCAAACGAGAATAGATTCCTGGCGCCGTGCGTCATAGTCTGCTCCGCACAGAGCACACACACGCTCACTAAAACTAAGCGACTTCCCGAGTCAATATTGTTGTGGCCCCACCTGCAGCAACATGGGGGGATTCCACCATAAGCCGTGTCCAAGGTCAGCAGAAGCGAGGTTTCAACCCGGCCACGGGGAGGGGAAGCTCATTCCACAACAGATCCCAGCTGAGACCTTTTCTAAAGGCATCAAACACACGGACAAAAGGAGACAAGGAGGACCGAACAGTCCATCGCACGAGGCAGGAGGAGGACGGGAAACCAGCCAGTGTTAGGGTGTGGTCACATGACCGTATACAAATACAACATTTCCTGTCAATTCAGAGAACAAAGCAAGAGTGACTGAACGGACATAAAGTGAAAATAATCCCTCGTAGCTCAGATTATGGGAACTATTTCTAGCTTTCCCAGACGTTCATTCATCCACCACAAATAAAAGCTCACCTCACAGATACCTGGGTTAGCCGCGTTTAGCATGCTACTGCAGCTGTGTGTGTGAGTCCTCTTTACCAACCTATAAATGTTGTTACTATGTTAGGGTTATTTATTCATTTATCACTGTCTGTTTATTTTGAGTAAGTAATCCAACAAGGGGATATTGCGTCCAGCAACTTGTCACAAATGAGTTTCACGCAATATTTTCACGAGAGTTTCCAAGAAAGCGTCGTTCACCTTCATGAGAACGAAGAGAATGCAACCCAGCAGCAAGGACCAAACCGCTCTACGTTAGTTAGCTCTACGTTAGTTTGCTGTCCTGAGTCAATAGGAACGCACAAACCCTCTTTGTTTCAGGTGAGTTTCTCTCTCGGTATCGAGACCCCCACCCCCCAAAAAAACACCAGCAATTCAATGCAGCAATGCATCGTGGGAAGGTGAGGCTGCAAATCATCTTGGCCTGACAGCAGGCCACAAATAAGACGCTCGCTGCCTTCATTAACAGCACACAAAGATCAAGGCTGTGTGTGTGTGTGTGTGTGTGTGTGTGTGTGTGTGTGTGTGTGTAATGGCCCAGTACAAGGCCAGTAAGGTCTGATGATACACACACACACACACACACACACACAGTGTGAATTATTACAGGCAAGGTGAGATGTGATGTGCCAACCGTCAATTTGACCATATCTACCAGTGGAGTCCAAAACACGGCCTGGGGCTCATTTATGGGCCATGGCTGTTTGTTAATTGGCCCTTTAGTACGTTCTAAAGTTCCAATTAGACAAGGAAATGCCTCCACCCACCGAGACCAAGAGAGGGAATGGCTGACGAGGAAAACAGACATGCATGCACATGGTAATACTTGGAGGCCGGCAACTTTACCATGTTTATTTTCATTTATTGTGTGATTTATGAATTTATTATGGTACCAGGCTTACAAGACAGTTGCTGAATCTCACGACATCTTGTGACACCTCTAATATTAAGAGCATACATTTGAAATAATGACATTGGGGAAGTCGTGATATAAGAAACTAAAAGAATGAAGTTGCAATGTTTGGAAATATTATAATAATTAGGCTGCAGCGATTAATCGAATAATTCCAGTACCTCAATGATAAATGTTTTTTATCTGCTTCGAGGACTCGTCGAGGACAAAGAAGGAAGGGGGTGTTTGAAGACGTGGGAGATTGAAGATGATTTATTTTTTTTTTCATAAATGGGAATATCCTTGATAGAGTGCCTATCCATGAAAAATAAAAGCATAAGACGGGGGGGGGGGGGGCACTGTAAGGTCACGTGTGGGGAGTAGGTCAACAGGGGAGGAGAATGGGAGGAAGCGTTCACTTCTGCTCCACTTCCTCACACTTTAACAGTCATCCTCAAACGGGACACGTAGGTCACATGGACAAACGGATCAATAACGGCATGTGACGCTTGACAGCAATTCCACATGGCAACTTCCACAAGACGTTCAGCAAGCACCGCTAACTACGGGACAGACCAGTTCCTGAAAAGACAGTCGCCATATGACTCACATTGTTTTTATCCTCAAGTGTGCTGGGGGTGGGGGGGGGGGGGGGTCCTGACATCCTGCTTCTCTCCACTCCCTCATTCAGCAATGTGATTTAGAGACCAAGATGTCAGCAGGTCCACGGGATGTGTGGAAAAAGTCCCACTCTGTACTCCAACAGTCACTAATTAACGGACGGCTAATTGAGGCCTTAAAGGGACTGAGGGACTGAGGGACTGGGGGACCGGGGGGCGCTTGAGTTTTTTAATAACTTCTGAGGAGATTCATCAGCTGCCGCATCCGGCTTTCTACAGTCACAAACAGCTGACCCGCCTCGGGCGGAACCCAACACCACCGTGTCACTGTGTGGCGCCATGGCAACCATGTCGGCAGGGTGTCACGTTCCAAGCGGGACGCGTCTGCTTCTCAGGTGGACCAACAAGCGGTTAAAAAAAGAAGTCAAAGTGGTCTTTCTGCAAACCCTTTGATGCCACAGGCGTCCAAACATAAGCCTGAGTGGCTTTGATCATCACAGCACCCCCCCCCCCCATGCACCAGCTCCCGTGAAACTTCAGCAGTCTGGACTACTTGTGGCTCGTCCAGTTTAAACACTCATGAGTCACATGATGCTGATGGGACCTCCAAAGAGGTCACCAGGATAGTCCTGTTGCTTCTCTGTGCAAGTCCTCACCGAGGCAGGAACCAGGGCAGGACAGGAGTTCACATGCTGTTTACTAGCCTGGCTACAACTCTTTCAACAAGCAGTGACAATGTGTCTGGCCTATTAGGCTGCCAAATACTAAATACAAGTTGAGGTACTCTCCCACAGGATGTTGTATTTGGCTACAGTTTCAGGTTCATGATGGCCAGAGTTTGAGTCCCATACAAATACAGGCACCAAGTCTAAGAGTCTTGTCTGAAAGCCGCTAAGTCGCCCAGCCTGGCCAACGCTACTCCATTCACTGTGGGCCCATCTGTGATGCAGGCACAAGCAAGTACAGTGGAACCTCCGTTTTTGAATATTATTACCAAAAATATATCTTGGTTGTACGGCCAAATATTACACCCAACAAACCAGCCCAAACTGACCAAATCAAAAATCAGTGCTGACTCAGTCCTGCTGACCAACTGTGTTGCTAACATGTCTTCCTTACAAAGCATAAGTACGGCACAAAATACAAAAATCCGAACAAAAGCCGAGCTAAAGCGACACAGCGTTCTACAAACACGTACGTGGTTCCATTAGAGCAGCGCAGCCAAACACTGCAGCCGCCATCTCTCTTGTTGGGAAAAGACTTGAAGGGACAGTACTGCAAAGAGTACAAGTAGTAATTCTATACTTCATCGCAAAAAAACACACACAAAAGACAGGATGTCGTCTGTCGAGTTCTTTGATTCTCTTCATTGAAAAGCAATTCAAGTAAACATGATGATCTTGTCCCTTTGGGACATCAACAACATCCTACTTGTGCACCTGAAGGATCATGGGTAATATGATTTTATGAAATAATATTTTCATTCATGCCGTTAACACACAAAATGTTTGCATACCTTGCATAACCTCATGAAGCCTAAAGGCACACTACAACCGAGTAAACGTCTGCTCATACTACTACACACTACTATACATAGTACTCTGATAATTGCCCTACAAACAATTTGACTTGGTTAAAAGTTGGTCAATTGACGAGGACCACAAACAACACATAGTTTTACTTCCACCAATGGCTCACATCTTCCCTCCTTAAAGGCGCAAGACTAAGACTGCTGCAAAGCATCCTGGGAGCCGCTCGAGTGCTCTACTACAAAGTAGGACCCTGATTGCAGTCTGATCCTGTGAGGTCAATGGGGGGTTACCTCGCACGTGATTGGCCCAGACGGACAGGGGCGGCTGACAAGAGGCAGGTTGGGAGCGAATCAGCTGACTGAGAGGGCAACATCAACCAATGGGGGGGGAGGGAGGGTTGGGGGCGGCGGGCCGTCGGAGAGGATTAACGCAGTCTGACAGGCGGGCCGGGACAAACACGGTGCTATATCTTTGAGGGCGGGCCACTCTGCTGAGCACATACAATACACTATTTGTTTTAGAACAAGAGGAAGGAATGAAAAGATAGATAAGAGAGAGGCCACATCACAGGAGAGGAATGTGCGCTTGACGGAGGGAACTGGGAAGCAAAAGCTGGTTGGTAGGAGCTTCCCGACTAATGGGCGTCCATGAGGAGAAAAGCTCCTGTCTGAGGTGAATTCCTACACTCTTCCATGACATCACCGTCAGGGAGTCCGCCTGCGATCCCGGGGATGCGGCCTGGAAAACTTCTCTCACATTCCCAAACCTCCACAGACCATCCATCAAGCTACCTGACTTCTTTATCTGGGAGGCAGCGCAGCAAAACTCCATTTGCATTCCAGGAATTCCTTGACTAGTAGGAACAGTGAAACTGTGACACGTGATCCGAGGAGATCCTGGCTAACAGACTTGCTGCTCAACTGGGAGGACTGCTCAGAGAGCGCCCCCGCCCCCACGCCCACCCCCATCCCCGCCAGAAGTGTTTGCATGTATCGATCCCACCTTGGCAGCCCAAAGAAGAAAGGAAAAGCCTCCCAGGTACAACAGTGTTTCTGTGAATGAACCCGGTGTGGAAACATTCTGTTTCTTTCAGCTTTTTCCTGATTACGGAGTCGCTCGCCACAGCGGATCTGCCTAAATAAAAATCCAATGTCCAGCTGGAAAACCAATCTGGCACACCAAAGACTAAAAACTAACCTCGTTGCAGGTTAAATAACAGCAGTGACCTGCCTTCCTTGCATTGAGCAGGCAGCAGCCAATAGCGGCCAACTGCTTTATTTACGGCAAGAGATGGCGGTCGGGCCAATACGGAAACCTGTTTCTGTGTCCCTTGAGCGACAAGGAAAAAGGCAACCCAACGGCCCCCATGAACATGCGACCCACACAGAACAGAGGCCCCCATGTGGTGCATAAACACAGCTCCTGTGTCTGGAAGAGAAAGGTGGGTTGTAAGGCGGCGGGACAGGCCCACCGTCGTGGTCTTTGCCCCGCTACGGGTCCATGACTGGGGTGCCATTCACGTGCACACAAGGTGTTGCTGTACATGTAGCATGTATGTAGCATTGTGTGCCCAGTGACAAGCCACATCGGGGAGGGATGCTAACCAAGCGAGAGCTTTGTCCTGATGGTTGTCACTACTAAAGCAAACAAAGCGTGCGCTACCTTCACAATTACAATACTTCTTCATTGTATTTGTATTTCAGCTCATTTAGTTCATATTTATGCTTGATAATGGCCCATTTAGTCCCAGAACAGTACAATGTGCTAATATATGCATTTCCCCTAATAATTGGCCGTATTCAACCAACAAACAGCAATCATTTATTAAGGAATTTCTTTTTGAAACACCGCGATAGAGTGAGGGAGAAACACAACCACAACTCAACAGAATGATGATTATTCACTCAATGAATAATCTAAGAATTTGTGATGACCAATTCAAGGGTCTGACCTCAATGCCCCATACTGAAATAAAAGAAGATTGGGATAGACTGGTCTTAGGTCCTGCAGGAAGAGCATTGAATCAAACCTACACAGTTCCTACTATTGTTACAGACCCACCCCACCCCCCCACCCCAATAAGTGCTGCACAGTGATTGGCTTCAGCCGTAAGTACATCGTCCACATACTATGCCAGTGTTCTGTGCAGGAGACCGACAACAGCAAGTGGAGCTGGTTATCTGCAAAGCATTCTGGGAGCGCAGATCCAGCGGTGGCGCCGAATCTGATAACACCGACACCTCCTTCTCGACGTTGACTTGATCTAGCCCTCGGCTGACAGCCGCCCCGCCACGACAAACCCAGCGGATGAGGCACAAAATAAGTCTGCTCATCACAGCGACGGTGTTGCCATGGTGACCCGGCGAGGCGAGGGGCCCACATGACATGATGAGGCTGGTGGGGGTGACAAAAACACACTGCGGGACAATGCAAACGGAGATAAACGCACCCGGCAATCAGCCAGCGCTTGTGTGCGTGTCCTCGTGCTATTGTGGTTGTAGCTGAGGCTAGCAGATACGCCAGCATCACAGCCGCGCACCAACCGGGCTCCGCCTTTTCTACAAAGGCAACTTTAGCCGCAACGCTAGCTTGTAATTGACGGCAATAGTCTCCTGCAACATGTCCCGTTCGCCGGAAGCTATGGTTAATCAACAGTCAGGTGATGCATTCTGCACTGTAATAAGGAAATGTAACGCCGTGCACCAGCAATAAATCCTGCCGTCTTGCGTGTAGTAAAGCTGGGTGCTCGGGCAATAAAGCAAACGGGCCAATCAACAACGAGAACATGTTGGAAGTGGACGACAAAAAGAAAAACAGCCACAGGAAGCTCACAATCTCAGCACAGCACACACTTCCTGTTTCCCGAACAGGAGCGTTGGGGCGGATTCACACAAGAGACGGCGCTTACATGCAAATATAGATGTTATCCATGGCAGGCTACTATGGATATTGGATCAATGCTAGCATGATGACAACATGACCTAATACATGTCCACCCACGTACGCACGCACGCACGCACGCCACAAACAACCAAATGTATGAGTAAGAGTTGTACTCTATAGTAAATATTGCAGGTGTTAGTACTCCTCATGCTGGAATAAATACCAAATACACCTGTGTCTCTGAAGTCCTCAGCCATGTTGCCATAATGCAGTGGTGTCCAAAGTGCGGCCCGCGCCTGATTTTTCACTGGCCCACGGCCCATTTGAAAATAGATTTTAAGAAAAAAAACGCTGCAAAAATCAGCAGTAATTTTGCAAGAAAGTAATTTGAGGAGAATAATGTTATACGAGTACAATTTTCATTTTAGTAGCATAAAGTTGAAATATTACAAATGTCGTTATTATGAAAAACAATGAATAAAGTTATACATTTTGGAAAATGAGCCTGTGGAAAAAAGTTACAAGAGTAAAGTAAAAGATATTGTGGGAATAAAGTCATATTGCAGGTAGAAAATTTACAAAAAGAAAGTTGAAGTAGTGGAAAATTAAAAAAAAAACAACAGCAGAAATGGAAAAAAAGCTGTAATTTAAATAATGCAAGAGTCAATATATTTATATTTTTAGAGAAAACAACTTGTAATCTGACAAGAAAAGTTGCAATTGTATGAAAATAAAAAACAAGATAACCCCAAACATGAAAAGCTGCTGTAAAAAAAAAAAAAAACAATTCCTGCAGTGAGCTTTCAGGACAAGGAGCATTAAAATCGCCTTACCTGCGTCACACGCGAATAAAAGCACAGCTCAATGGACCCGACTAAACCTTTTTCTGAGAGGTAACAAGGCCTAAATAACTCAGCATGCCCCTAAAAGAATCGCACTTAAAAGTCGACTCCTTTCTGCTTTGCTGAGGAAGCCCCAACATCATCACCATCAGCCTGCTGAGAACCCCAATCAGGCAACGACTGCCCGGAAGGCTCTGGTAGTAAATACAAAGCCGTCATGGGTGCATTGCAAAATCATGTTAGCAGTCAAATATACACCTACTAGCCAAAACATCAGAAACATGACAAATGCAGCACAGTCCATCCAAAACAAACAATTCTGTAACACAGCTTTCATTAGTCATCTTCACAAACAGGAGCTGAGAATGTGCACGTGTTCCTAATGAAGTGTCCAACAGGGTCCCCTACCGTTAGCGTTTCCACAGATTAGCACCTGCTACGTTTCTATAATTCAGCAACCATCCCTCGACTCGGTATGTCAGATTATAAAGTCTGAAGAACTAATTAGACCAAATCAGTCACCCATCACTGATCTTAGCATAACCAGACTGACTCTTTTGACCCCCCCCCCCCCCCCCCCCCCCCATTGTGACCAGTGAAAACAATCTGGAAAAATGCAGCCTCAAATGTGGCACAAAGATTTGGGAGGCTAGCCCAACTCCTTTTCCACGTGTGCAACAGTTAGGAAGGTTAAAAAAATGACTTCAAGCAACTACTACTTGCTAAAGCGTTTCTGACGGCCACTGTTTGACCCCAGAACAGACTTATACTTCCATGACTCCCTATGAGAAAATGTGATTCTACATATGAACAAAGTGGAGGTCCTGTAAGGGATTGTGGAATTTCATAGCAAGTGCTTCCTGGGCGTAATGGGCATTTGTGCAGCACCCCCTGGGGGCTCAACCAGCTGACATATGGGGAGGGTGTAGCATGGCAGCAGGGTGTCACACATCTGCTTGTATTCCATGGAGTACTTGGGGGGGTTGGACATACAGTCAGAAGGACTTAAGAGGCCAAGAGGCCTCGCTTGATGTGTCGGTTAATCATTCCTCATAGGATGGTAGGATGGGGAGGTGGCCACACTGGCCAAAGGCAACTCTGGCCAACGGCTGGCCAGCTTCAATCCCGATGAATTAAATCGGCTCATGGGGAGAGGAGGGGACCCTGTGACCCCCCCCCCCACTCCTTACACCCTTATCCAAGAAGAACAAGGCAGCGGGAGGGTGGCTGGGTAAGCTGCCCGCCTAAAAACATGGCAGCTGACACGATCACTGTTTGCTATACATCCAAACTGGTCTGCCTTGATGGGCCAGGTTAGAGGGGATGTTGACCTACACAACCAGCAGCGGTGACCTTGCCGTACCATAACAGAACCAGGCATGCACTTGTTTGTTATTATCCTGTCATGTCACGAATTCTTTACTTACACTAGTGCTCACTGTGCTCCAGTCAGTAGCAGTCCATCATACAACCACCACCATGCTAGCTTAAGACAATGCAGCGCAATCTCTCTCTCCCCTAAGAAAACCGTACCCTAAGTATAAACATTTACCTTCTGCTCCTGCCTAATACTTAAAGCTTGCATCTATTTACCAGGAGTATTACAAATGCTGGCAGCTAGGTCGGTTAGCCGCTGCAGACCGGCCGCTAACACTAGCAGTGCACCGTGCAATTGATGCACATTTCCAAAAGGAATCATTCACTTGGCCACAATGTTATTCAATAAGCTTAACGTGCCTGATGGTGTACACACATGTCTCAAATGCCGGACGCTCGCCACCCGTCAAGCTAGCCAGTTAGCTGTGGAGCTAGCTGCTACTTCGGTGGAAGATAACAACATGCCAGACTGCGTTGGAAAATGTGGCACTTTTAAAAAGCTGCGTAGCATCGACGGTTGCAATAACGTCCTGCAGTGATCTGAAGACTTCAAAGAAGTGGCTTCTTCTTCACTTCACATTCGGCCAGCTCATTCTGCACAAAAGGGACAAGACTGTTTCCTAAACCTTGTCAACTTGTAAGAATTGCTGGCTGTGGTTTTTCGGGAAGGGTGTTATTAGTCCCTATCGGCACCACCACAACACACAGCTGTGTCCGGTAGCAAGTAGCCGCTACCGCGCTACATCCAATCAATCTTTCTACCTCTTTTCAACTCCCATCTAGTGACAAACGGCGGTTGCTGCCTTTTCATCTAAATTCTCAACGTAGCAGATGTCGCTTTGTGTCGGTTCGTATGTCCAAAACACGACACTAAAAATGCTACCCTTTTCCAACTGAGTCTGGCGTACATTCTTGCCAAGCGTGGAACTTGCGGGACTTCCCACGAAGGAAACCAACTAAACCACGCCGCCGACCACAGCCTACAATCGGTATCCCCGAGGCGTGTGTGTGTGTGTGTGTGTCGGTGCAACCAGGTGAGGCCCGCTGCACCGGGGCCTATCTTGCTACCTCGAGCCGGTCGCATACCTCTGTGGGCCGGCTGATCTCGAACAGGTCGAGCCGGTTGGCGTTCCAGTGGTTGATGATGTCGGCCAGTTTCCTCCTCTCCTCCTCCCTGTTGCCCGTCATGGTGGACCGCCTTGCTGACCTTCTCGGTCCGCCTGAAGCGCTCCGGTAAAAGAAAAAAGATTATTCCACAGGAGGGTCAGACGCTCCGGTCGTTTTTACCGCTTGGAAGTCCGAGACTGCTCCCTCTTCAGTGTGTGTGACTTCGGTTTGAGCTCCGCCAGCCGGGTGAGCCTGGGCGCGCTCCCGATGCTCTCAGTACGCGTGCGCGCCGCTAGTGTTAACCCTTTCAAATCCAAACAGCCGTGAAGCTGCTGCTTGATGACGTCATCTACCCTGGCAGGCCCCCGACTTCACTTTTGGCCACTTCATTAGGTACACCTGCACAATCCCTAGTCATTTATTAGCATGACCCAGACAGTGCCGCTGAGGGAAAGACAGGAAGCAGAACTGGAGGTAGCAGCGATGAGGATGCTGAGGTTCACGTTGGGAGTGACCAGGATGGATAGGATCAGTAAGGGGGCAAGATGGGCATTACATGTTAGACCCCTTGAAGATAAAGTCCGAGAGGCCAGACTGAGATGGTTGGGACATGTCCAGAAGAAAGTTGAAAGATGCTACGTAGGCGTGGAGGAGCTTTATGGATGTAGTGAAGGAGGACATGAGGGGAGTTGGTGTGAGAGGACAGATGCAGAAGACGGGGTTGGATGGAGGAGATTGGTTTGCAGTGGCGACCCCTGGAGGGTAAAAAAGTACAAACAAATACTTTGTGTTATTATTAGTTATGAGCACTAACAGCATTGCCCTTCTCTCGTTACACTACACTACATTTTTGACTTTTGGTTTCATTTTATTTGGCAATGGCCCCCGAGCCTCACATTGGATACCCTTGATCTACGTTGCGTTAGTTAGCTAGCTAAAATTCAACTGTGGTTGTTTTTTCCCCTATCAAACAGCAGAATAATAAGCAGTGTTTCAATCATAATAAGTGATAAGTGTATGCTGGCAGTCAAGTTTGTTTTAAAAAGTGCAGCACAGTATCTTCCTTCCAGCTTTCTGTCATCAAAAGCGAAGCAAAGGAGTGTTTTGTTTGCATCAGCATCCATCTTGAATGTTTATAAGAAATATGCACAAACTCTTCTCCTGCTGCTGTGGAGAGAAGATAAGCAATAACGCTGCATTAGCGCCTTATCGCGTTGAGGGTGAAAACAAGATAAGATGAGCCTCGCTGTAGTCAAAGTGGAAGACTTAATAATTGATAGCAGCAATGTGATGGTGTGTGTGTGTGTGTGTGTGTGTGATGATGTGCCAGCGTATGTTTTATCACAACGTAATGAACAGACCTCCTGTTACCAGCCATCAAACAAAACACTTTGAGCAGAGTGTTTATGTACGCGCACACAATCAGTGCATACGCGCTGTGACATCACACAGGAAGTGGCGGCGCTATCTGGCCATGTTGGTTTCCTGTTGTGGTTTGGAACTTCTGCTAAAATCCCAGAAGTTGAAGAGCAATCCACCCAAACCACGCTGGTGCGCTTTTAAAGCAAATGTTCCTTGTTGGTGGCTCTGTGTTGTTCTGTCAAGTCAGCTGTGTTCTCATCCACGAGTCACGCAACACGTCAGCCGCATGCTCATCATCGCTGCGCTAACAAAAACAAATGGCTTCATGCAGTCTGTGGGGCGGGTGGGAGTCCACTTGACTCACCACAACTATTTTTGGGAGGTGTCATTGCCCCCCGCATCTCCTTTCAGACATACCCACAACCAAACTCTGGGGCCCCGAACATCAGCCTCCTGACGGGCATCCATAAACCCAAAAGAAGTTACAGTGGTGTGAAAAAGGGTTAGGGTTATCAAGAGGCGGGGTCCACCCTGGACTGGTCGTCAGCCAATATGTCATAACATTATTCTTGTAAAATTATGCTGTTTTTATTATCGCAAAGCTGCTGCTAACTATTCAGTTTTTGCTATTTTTGACGGTGCGGCGGGCCAATAAAGAATCGCTGCAAATGGCCCCAAGGCCACAATTTGGGCACCTCTATTTTAGAATATAAAAGTTTGGGACAACCCCGCTATAGTTGATATTAATTTTTGTTTGGATATTTCTCGCAGGATTATCAAAATAAATCATATAGTATAAATAAAATCATATAGTTCGCATCAAGAGAGCGTAATGCTAACATGAAAGCAGGAAGGGTGTAGCTTGGGAGGTGAAGTCATTGGACTCAGCAGTGTCGTGTGATATTCAGCACCCGCTGGCGAGGCCCGAACATGACAAGAAGAAAACAACATCATTGTTTGCACCTTCTGCTTTGAGTCCCAATTGTCATTTTCCATTTGTAGCACTACTGGTTAGCATGATGCACGCTACAGCTCAGTTTAGTATAAATGTAATTAAGTGTAATATAAATCAATTCATAATCAACAATCACTGTTTTGTGGTTGACTACGGCCTATTAGTAGTCCAAAATATATACACATTAAGCAAATTGTATGTATGATTGGCCTAAATGGAGCGTTTTCAGGCATAAATAGCTAAATGAAGGCATTAGAAGAGGTTGATGAAATGTAGTGTTCCACACTGGCCGCTAGGTGTCACCAGTGCCACACCTATCAGACTTGATTGCCAGAACAAAAGGCTTTCATTGCAGCTTTGAATGGTCTCATAACAGGCACAATAACATTATCATCATCCTAGTCATAATCCATAATCCAGATAAAAGTCCTTCAACAAAGCTTGAGGAGAAACATTCTCCGTGAAGCATAAAGACATAAAGAGTGGTACATGTTGGTACATGTAGTAGTACATTATCACCTACCGTATTTATACTCTATTACTCACGTATGGTGGACGAGATGTGCTTTCTGACACCTGATTTGGGGAAACAACCCAACGATGTGTCCCGTATGCGTCCTGTGATTGGCTGCTGACCAATCCAGGCGTAGGTCTGACCCCCATGAAGACAAGATCTGCAGAAAATGAAAGGATGGAAACAATGATGACTTTATTGAAGTTGGAATTGGAAGCGTGACTCACCACGAACGTCACACACAAGCAAAGCTGCTCTTTCTAATTTTAGATTTAGGCAGACTTCACTTTGAACCGCCAGCCGCCGTAATCCTCAGCCTACCCGTGATGGCAAACTCCAGGAGGAAGATCTTTCTTTTTAATCAGCCGAGAAGCTCAGTGGGACTGAGCACGTCACAGCTGAGCTTGAAGACGACACGCGTGATACCAGACCAGACCAGACCAATGGGTTCTCCAGCCAGGCCCACCTGGTGACAAATGAAAGGATGCAGCATGTTGGGATTTTGCTGGTTTGGTTGTTCTGTTTGTGTGTTTGTGTTGGGAATAACTTGGCACCCAGACTGCTGTTTGCCATATTTGTTTTGATCTGGGGAGGGGGCATGCCCCCCCCCCTGCAATCTACAAACTACACAAGACATCCTGCTGAAGAACAATCCTGTTTATGTTGCATTTGAGTGTAGTGGCTGCATGTTCGTGATAAGGTGGAGGTGTGTTGGTGGTGGCGTCCAGTGGTAGGACATTCTGTGTGTGTGTGTGTGTGTGTTGACGCCACAACGTGTTCTATGGGAGCTTTTGTATTTGCCTGGCTGTCACCGTCTGCGAGCGACAAAGGCTGACTTCATGGACTGGTGCTGAGGTCATGTCCCTCGTGACATGACCTTATTCCTGGACAATTAGGACTTTTTCTTGTTAGATTACAACTTTTATCATCATATTTAGGCTTTCTTTTCTGTAGCAGCAGATTTGTGGTGATATTTCTTAACTTTTCCTGTTAAATTGTATTTTCAGAACGGGCCATGGGCCGCCAAGGGCCCCTGGGCCACATTTTGAGCACCCCTGCCATTGTGGAATAAGGCAAAGGAAAGTAATGTGAAAGCATTCATCACATTGTGAAGTGTAAAAAGAAGTGAAACTCGTGCGGCCATGTTGTCGTCATGCTACATTGACTGGAGTGACCTTTGGGGGGGGGGGGGGGGGGGGAGCAACCACGTCTGTGTGGTCCGACATGTTCCTGAGCCCTGGGGTCTGGCCTATCATCATGAAAGGCCGCTGGAGTCAGTGTGGCGTACGCCACATGTCCACCACAAAAGAGGAAGACGTGACGCTGCCCGGATGAGGTTGGAAGGAGTGCGCCGCCATTGATGTCACACGTCTTGTCTGGTCGAGGGCACGGGCGGAGGGGGGGGTTCTTTCATTTGGACGCTTTGAAAAGAGAAGATGAGTGAGAAAAAGCCTTGTGGCCTCAACTTGAACCTCCTCCTAATCCTTCCTCTTCGTTCCTCCTGCTGAAGCCTGGCGTCTTGTCTTGCAGGAATTTGCTAGCTATTCGTTGCCGTGTACACGGACCTTCAACAGTTTTAGTTTGTATCCACTATTTATTCATTTTAAAAAGACATTTAAATAAACCCAAAGGCTACTTTACATCTTGGATCCCAGTGGTGAATAAATCATTAAGATACATTATATCAAACAAGGAAATTCTAACATTTATTTACACTACATGACAATACCAAGTCCATCTGAAATAGTACATATATATATATATATATACGCCTCAATGGTAGTAATGATAATACAGCAATAATGTAAAGACATCATAGTAATAACTAGCCCACTGTAGGGGCCATATTCTCAAAATACTTACAAAAGAAGTCAGAGTGACGACACTGGAGGCCACGCCCACATGTTGATCCAGGTGACATCAGCTGCTTCTCGCCGGCGTGCTGGCCCAGTCAGACCGGTTTGAAACCTCACGCCGGTCACGCCTGCCTGCTGGGGAGACGTTCATGTGAATAATCACACTTGAAGGAGAACAAGCCAGCCGAGTCGCACTCACACCTCTTTGGTGCAGCTGAGCGGATGGTTTTTAACCCCGACCCCGACCGTGACCCCAAAACTAAAACAAACCCGCTTAGGCAAAATGGGTCATCTGACTGGCATAATAATACTACCACTAATAATATGAATAATAATTGTACTTTTCAGCAGGTGGGTTGATTTTTATTCCATTGTCATGGAAAGGCCGTCACACCCAGCCCCGTACGGATGGTGGCTTTCATGTTTGACTCGTGCGTTGGTCCTCCGAGCTGGCGTGATGCGTTTGCACCATCCAGTCTCCCAAGCGGATGTTGATGAAAACAAGAAGACGCTTGTTTCCTAAGGAGGTGAAAGAGAAACACTCCTGCTCTCCGTCTGCCATCCCTGAAAGAAAGACAACGGGAGCCGCCTACGTTTCCCACAGTGCTCGGCTGCCGTGGAAGGATGTTATTTTGCTTCTTTAATTACCGGCTTAGTGTGCGTGTGTGTGAGTGTGTATGAGTCACTATTGTACAGTACACACACACACACACAAGGAGAGGAGAATGCGGCTGTTGGAGTGCAGGAGAGCAGAGAGGAGAGCCAGATAAATGAGGAGCAGACAAAGTGAGAGTTGAATAATTCATGGATCTGTTTTACGTTTCTTTTCTCGGTGTCTTCACGCTTCCTTCCTCCACTTGAGTTCTACTCAGTTATTGACACGACGCAACAACACCGCTGGCTCTTGGCCCATTCAACTGCACACTGTGGAGTGGCCTTTTATTGTGGCCAGCTGAAGGCACACCTGTCCCATCAACATCACACTGCATGTTGGAATTCACCTTCCCTCACAGTCAACCGCAGCTCCCCAAGGCCCGGCACCATTCGTGCAGCCCCCTGAGGCCAGGACTCTACCACCAGCATGCTTGAGTCAAAAATATCTTTTAAGAAGAAAAAAAACCAGCAAAAATGGAACAGTGAGCAGTCATTTTACAAGGCTAGGGCAAATTATCCAAAAAAAACAGTCATGTTAATATTATGAGGAGCACAGTCATGTCATTTCAGAGTGAAAGAGGTAAAGAATGAAAGTTGAAGTCATTCTTTAGAGAGAATTCATCATAGAATCATACACGTCTGCATTGTGTAACAAAATATCAAAGTAGCAAGTGCAAGTGCCTTTCCTGTTTCACGATGTGACCCTCGCTGGAAAAAGTTAGGACACCCCTGGTCTACGGCATTGTCCTCTTCACAAGATACAATGAATGAATGAAATGGGAGAGTAGTCACTATGGAGAGAACCATTGTCATGTCTTTCCATCTATTACAATCAAGCTGTGTGTGTGAGAGTGGGTGTGTGTGAGAGTGTGTGTGTGCGTGTGTGCGAGCGATGGAGCCCCATAAAGCAGCAGAGTGTCATGCTCAGCATCTCTGTATGTTGTTGTCCATTGTGCTGCTGGGAACAACAGCAGTGATGCACTGTGTCAGCAATGTACTGTCTGCCTCGATCACACACACACACGCACACACACCGAACAACACAGCAATGCTGCCTGGTTCAGCGGTGTGCGACTCACGTGCATAAAGTGTCAAGTGTACACATTGTGAGGAAGAAATGCAGACGTTAGAGAAAGTAAGAGAATGGCGTCGATGATGAGTGTATGGTCTCACGTGGATTCATCCCCATGACGAAAATAAAAGAATAAAATATCCATGAAAGCATCCACGTTCTTCTTTCAGGCAGCTTGTACTCCTTTACTGTCTAATTACTGTCCAAGCACCTTTTGATAGTAATAATCGTGAAAAAGCAGAGATGCGGTGTTTTCCTCCAAAATATTCTTAGCATACTGTATCTGTGCTGGCACTCGTGCCAGGTGTTGAGGACCCCAGAGCAGAGACCAAGGAAAATGTAGTAAAAGTATTCAATAATAAACCAAGGGCGCTAACAGAGGAGGAAAAACTAAGTACAACATAAGATGCCAGTGACAGAAGGTCACAGGGAAGCTGAGAGTACAAAGTAGTAAATAAGTATTACAAAGTGGCTCAACTACTTACAGACAGGAGGCAGCCAAAATAGAAGTTACTAGGCAGAGAGACAGGACGAGGCAACCATGGAAGTGGACTGGTACATGAAGGCCTAATGGCTGATGGGCAAAGGTGTGCAGACCAGGGGAACAAGGCAGGGGTTCGCTGCAGGACAGAAAAGAGACAACAGGGGGCAGCAGACCAAAACAAGTAGAGATCATGCCCTCCAAAATATAATATAAGTGGCCGACTTGCACCCTTTCTCTTTTCACTATGTGGCCCTCGCTTAGCCCGGGACATGCTAGGCATATAGCGCATGTTGACATACGGCACCCACATTGGCCGCCGCAAAGGCAATGAGGTTTGAGGCTGATGTTGACCAGAATGACGCCAGCAGCAGCTGCCGTGCGGTAAGCCGACCAAACATGTTTAGTCAAAGCGGGAGGATATTTTAGTCAAGATTTTCTTGCACAAACAAGTCTTAAGTTTGTTCGGGTGACCATCGTGTATTTTCACGAGCCACACCAGGACATACGCCCCAGCAATGAGACACAGCACATTTACTCCAACATGACCTCAGTCATCATCTCAATACTTGTATCATATGCAGTGGGACACGTATGCCTCCTCTATGGGCCATCAGAAAATACTATCAATAAACCAAAGAATGGGCTTCTCAGAGCTGTGCAGCCCCCCTGCAAACATGATGTATAAAAAAAGATGACTTCAACAAAGATATTTATACCTTTTGTTTATTTCTTCATTCTGTTGTTCTTGCTCATCCTTCTTGTTGGTAGAGTAGAGCTGATTTCTCCCCACACTTGTTTCAGAAGCTTAAGAAAATGAGATGAAACAGAATAAAATCTATGAAAAGAAAGATATTTTCATCAAATTCTAATTCCGTGTTGGTCATATGGTAAGACTTGTCAAGTCTACTTTTTAGACTTTGTCAGACACATTCAGGTTTTCTCATTTCCTGCCCAGTAAAAGCAGTCGACAACTGTCGGATTTGAAAAAAGATGGCCGCCGGCGTGTTGAGTCCAACAGGGATGAGGATGAAGTCTTTTGGGGGCCAAATGAGCTGTGGTTCTCACGTGGGTTTGACATTCCAGGAGGGATTTGCATGAAAGTGCCGCAGGATTGGCTGAGAAAAGTCAGCCTGGAGGAAGGAAGTGAGCACGCGTGAGAAACTAAGTGTCTTAGCTTTGTTTTCCATCAGTAGTCACTCGGGTCAGAGTCTGGATGAGGATGAGCAAGAAACAACCTGCTTTAACTGGGTTTTACCTGACGGCCATACACTACGTTACTTTCCAGACAAGGCCAAACATACAGTGGTGTGGATATGTATATATATGTATATATGTATATATATATAATGAGGGGAACGTTTTAAACTTTTAAAGAAACAAATGTTCAAAAGTAAAGAATGAAACAAAGTCACGAGTTACCTAAGAGGAGAGGACACGTCATCCCTGTGCTCTTGTTTTCAGCCACTAGAGGGCGACCTTGGTCTTTTGCAGGGTGGCGGCCATCTTTAATGTTCTCCACTGCAACAACAGGAAGGATGTTTTCAACCAAGTGGACAACCGTGTCTGCCCGAACAAACAAACAAAACACATCACCCGTCTGCCCCAGGCTCCAGCCAATCAACACTCACCCTGGAAGCACTAATGAACCAATCAGAGAGGATTTCCTGTTGTAAGGTTTACAATAGCTTTTTATTCCGAGTGGTCAAAGTCAATTTGTGCTGCATCATCCAGTCACTGTCATAGCGATTATCACCTTATGATTGCTGATAACGCTTAGATGGCCTTCCACCTCGGGAATGGGAAGCTGCTTCTCATGAACACAATGATTGGCAGCAGGCCGCATTCAAAATTCACCTCTTCACTTCCTGATGGTGTCATGGTACAGCTGCTGCCTTGCAAGGCAGATGACGCAGGCGCATCCTCAATATTCATACAATATTCCAACTTTTAAAAAACATTTCAACTCTATTTTGCAAACACGTTTTCCTCATAATGCCATGCCATTCTTTTTGTTGTAATATTTGGACTTTCTTCAAGTAAAATTACATTTTTATACTTTTTTACACCCCTGTATTTCTTTGGATGTTGTTGTGGGGTCTTTTGTGACCTCTTGGATGCGTCATGGCTGCACTCTTGGGGTCATTCTGCACATTAGTTTTCTGATGTGAACCATCTGATGTAGCAACCATGCTAAAAGCACGGTACCGTGTGAGGTTGGTGTATTTTGGTAAATAGGATGACCGTGATTGTCTCATTTCTGTGAGCAAACGTCGCCACAAACAATGGCGTCAAAGAAAACAAACAGACGGCGATGTGGTGAACGCCCTTGGAATAACTTGTCGTAAACCTTTGCCCTTTGCCACTGCTCCTGGAGGGAACCATGACCCCCCCGCCCCGCCAAGACCACTGACACCATCCTGAATGTAAAGTGGAGTCAGTCAGGTAGAAACGTGTATTATCATTGTCAGCAACACAAAGGAAGCACATAGTCAGGTTTTGAAGAGATTGTATCAAGGACCAAAGATCATATATAGTACTGTACTGTACTATACTGTACTGTCAGTGTGTGTGTGTGTGTGTGTGTGTGTGTCACACTTGGACTTTGCTCGCAGGTCTTGCCTGTAAAGTACGTTTGTAGCGTGTTTCATCACACAAGAGCCTTGACTCGGCGGCAGGGAGGCTCCTCTGATGAGACAACCTTTCCTGGTCTTCTCTTTTTCCCTTCAGTCCGGCAGCCATGATCAGCCGCAACTTCAAGAACGTGTTTGTGGTTTCTCTCGGCTTCCTGTCGCTCTTCACAGCGTATGGAGGTCTGCAGAGCCTGCAGGTAAATGCGAGCGTCATAAGAATATTCATCAACTAGATGCATCTTTTCTCCAAATGTAACTGATCCTTCGTCACGTAAACGTCATTCATTTAAGTGGTCAAAAACATTTGCTAAATTGTAAAAGTAAAAAAAAAATCTAATTTAATATATCAGTCTTTAAATAAATGAAATTAATATTAATGTTAAAAAACTGATCATTTTAGACAGTTTTATTCATCATTATCTGTTATTTTAATCATTACAGTGATATTTATTTTATTATACAATTGTTTTCATTTTTATTTCAGTTTATTTTCTAAATAAAATGTATTACATCTTTTTTTTAAGTAAATTGAGTTTTTTCAAATGTAATAAATCATGAATTATTATATCAAATCCATTGTAATTCATCTATGTGTTAAAAGTGACAAAAATATCAATGCTTTGATTTATTTATATTATTTGTTACAGCAATATTTTATTCTGATATTGCTGTTTTTATTTCCATTTTTAAATTCTCTTTCTAAATAAAATATACTCCAGTCAATATCTTTACAAATATTTCTATTTCTTTTATCTTCAATAAAACTCTGTAAATATTTGTAATAATTGTAAAAGTAATGCAGTTCTTTTCAAAGTGAATTCATCATGAATGAATGAGTTGAATTGAATCAATGAGTTGTGTTTTGTGATGTAAATTCAGCCTGCCAGTGTATTTCTTCTATTCTGAGTATTCTCTAATACTTTCCAAGTCAAGTACCAGTAAGTATTGTATGCTGCAATAATGGTGAGAAAGGCAGCGCATCCAGTGGAAGTCTCGACGCGGTGGGGATAAAAACCTGAAAATAGAGCGCAGGTTGAGTAAGACGTTGAGTCAACCCCCTCAACCTCAAGCAGCTTCCCCGAACCTCTCCTCGTGCAGAGCAGCCTGAACGCGGAGGAGGGGATGGGCGTGACGTCGCTGAGCGTCATCTACGCCTCCATCATCATCTCCTCCATGTTTCTGCCGCCCATCATGATCAAGAACCTGGGCTGTAAGTGGACCATCGTGGCCGGCATGGCGTGCTACGTGTCCTACTCCTTTGGGAACCTCTACCCGGGCTGGTAAGAAGCCGGTCTCATCCAGACGAGGGAGTCCAGCAGCCTCAGTCAGACGCTCCCGCCCTTAGGTACACCCTCATCCCCACCTCCATCATCCTGGGCTTGGGGGGCTCGCCTCTCTGGTCGGCCAAGTGCACCTACCTGACCATCTCCGGCAACGTGCAGGCGGCCAAGGAGGGCAAGAAGGGCTCGGATGTCATCAACCAGTACTTTGGCATCTTCTTCTTCATCTTCCAGTCCTCGGCCGTGTGGGGGAACCTCATGTCCTCGCTCATCTTTGGCCAGGACACCAACATAGGTAGGGAGTGACGCCCAAACACACGCCGACACCCCAAACTCACGCTGGGTGGAAAATGCTTCAGGGTGTCCTGCTCAGGTCTAAAATGGATTTAGAAAGAATTATTGCCCATAATATCAGTAGTGCAGTGTGGCTTCTCATTCCTTTAGGTTACCTCATTAAATGTAGGTTTTATTCTCCCAATAATACAGCTTTTCATATTTTATCTCACGTTTTATCCCGACCTAATTTACAAAAAATTACAACTTGATGCTTTGTTTTGTTCTCATATTTTTTTCAATATTTCAATCCTGTTTCGAATCAAAATGACATTATTTTGACTTTTTTCTCTCAAAATTTTGACTTTATTCTATTTTTTGGCTGCTTTTTTGGTAGATGAATCAAAAATTATAAACCAGTAATTATGACTTCATTTGCATATTATTAAAACTTTTTTCTAGGGCTGTCAAATGATTACAATGTTTAATGAGATAAATCACATTTTCACATTAATTAATCGTGATTAATCACCATGTCGCTCTATGTCTGAAATATGCCCATTTTCCCGTATTTTATTGATGGAATGATAAATTACAGGGCAGGTTTATGTATATTTGTATTATGTATATATGTATTAACAGCACCAAAATCAAGTTACGACATAGCACACATGTTAAAATCTATTTACCTGTTTAACACTGGTTTATTTAATACTCTGAAGTCAGCTGGGATAGGCTCCAGCATACCCACGTGACCCTAGTGAGGATAAGCGGAAAATGTCATTTTAAATAAATTCACATTTTCTGGGATGGAGTAAAATGTACAAAGCGTTAAGGGTTACAAATTGAGTGACAAGAATATTCAGTTCTTGTTTTTTTTTCCTTTTAGAAACCGAGAGTAACGTCTTGGGTGTACTAATGAATGCGAAGGGCTACCAGTTTGATACACACTTCTCAAATAATTTGCCTTTAACGAGTATGTTATTATGAATAATTCATGATATTCATCTACCCTACCAATGCTTATAAAGCTAGCAGTTAGCAACATAACATCTCCCTATTAGCAGTACACTAAACACACTCAATGCTAGCATGCTAACAATAGCATGAAATAGTGGCAATGGCAAACTTAGCTCAGCAGTTAGCCACCCGCTCGGCGGCTGAATCCCAACACTCCAATATGACGGTACAAACATTGAAGGAATGAGAAATAACCTGGTTACTCACGTTTATAAGCCATACTGTTAGTTGGACATCAAAAGTTACGACAACTCTGAATCCCGCGCTGCTGCCCTGGTGCATTCATGTGCCCAGCTGGTGTCGTAAATGGGAGCTGCGCTGAGAGCAGCAAAAGAGAATGGACACTTAGGAGAGACCCGTTGCATTAAAGCACCGGGTCATAAATCTAGGAATGCTGGAGCTATAGCACACAATTTGTATAGCACGCGACTACCAGGAATAGAACCAACCACCCCAGCCAATCAACCTCCAACCTGCGTTGATGTGTGGCACTTACAGCAAACAGCCACCAGAGGGAAACATCTCCCTTTGTCAGATTGCAGACCTGTCAATCGCTCCCTTTTCCCAGGGGAATTCACTGTTTTGTTTTGGTTTTATTGCCCTTCTTATCCGTCGCCCTCCTGTTTAATAGTTTCCCATCAACCCCGCGAACCCCCCCCCCCCACACACACAGTTTTTTTTAGCTTCCACTGAACTAAAATAACCCCCTCCTTTACTGCATGTTGTGAGTAATTAACAATGGGTTCAGCTAATGTGCTTTTGCTGCCATCTAGTGTCTACTTGCAAGATCACAAGTAGACATTATGACATTCTTTTCCCTCATATTGTTACGAGTTTATTCTTTGACATTTTTCACTTTTTTCCTTTTTAGAATACGATTTTTCCTTCATAATATTTGTCTTCATTCTCGTAACATTACAGCTGTTTTTTTCTATTTCTACTGTTGCTGTTTTTCTTTTAAAACTCTGCTACCAAAATGACATTTTCCCCTCGTCATATTACGACTTTTTTCCTTAAAACTTTGTTTTCTTCATATTTTGACTTTATTTTCATCAAAATTCAGGCTTTTTTCCCATTTCCAACAATTTTGTAAATTGCGAATTGCAAATTTATTCTGACTTTATTTATTCCCATATTTTTTTTTAATTCTCGTAATATTACAACTTTTTCCTCAGCCTCATTTGATTTGTTGACAAACTGAAGCCAAGTTTGCTGAATCAGCACATCTTCCCCTAAAAGTTAATGAGTGTCCATTTGGGGCTTTTGAGGAGGATTGAAGACCGGGCGAGGTTGAGTTTTAAGAGTTGTGTAGCGATGACATGCTAGTTTACGGTGCTGATATTCCTCATCTTATCAGCGCCGACGATACCGGGCAAGGTCAAGCAAGGTCACGTGACCGCTAGCCGGGGTCCCCACGCCGTCATCACGCATGTCAGTTACACTAAAAGCATCGCTGACGTCAAAATGCCTCTCATGTCTCTTGTGGCGCCCAGCCGACATCTCGGACGAGCAGCTGCGGTCCTGCGGGGCGGCCGACTGCGGCCTGAACATCACGTCCAACAGCACCACCAGCAGGCCGGCCCAGAAACTGGTGTGGACCCTCGTCGGCTGCTACATCGGTAACGGCGACATCTGTCACCCTGATGCTGAAGATGATAAAGCCTCTGTAACCATGGTAACCGGTCCTTCAGCGGGCCGCGTGCACCTCATTTCCTAGCGAGACACGTGCGACTTTCGGGCAAGTACCGATTGGCGTCAAACGCCCGATAAATGCTAAATGCTAATGTTGACGCCAAGCGGACACCACGATCCAAAGTACACAATCATCCACACATCACCTCTCAATATTTTATCCGACTCTTATCTTATCAGATTGTGCGGCGTTGATACGCTTGCCAAGCCGATTATCTGTCCTGTGATGACCCGTGACAGGCGTGGGCGTGCTGGCCATGCTGATCGTGGCCATCTTCCTGGACAACATCGACCGGGAACAGACCAGCCAGTTCCGTGGCAACCGGGAGCCGTTCTGGCACACCTTCCTGGCCACGTTCCGCCTGCTGAAGGACTGGAGGCTGCTGACGCTCATCCCGCTCACCATGTACAGCGGCTTCGAGCAGAGCTTTCTCGCTGGCGAGTACACTAAGGTACGCCGCGGCGTTCCACCTTCATCCTGTGGTGGGGCTCCTAACCCTAGGAGCGAATGATGGGTACGGTGTGGATGTGAATAAAGCGGAGTCAGTGCTTCCTCCTCGCAGAACTACGTGACGTGCGCGTTGGGCATCCACTACGTGGGCTTTGTGATGATGTGTTTCGGGGCGTCCAATTCCCTTTGCTCCTTCCTCTTCGGGAGACTCGCTCGCTACACCGGGAGGGCGGCGCTCTTCCTCCTGGGTAAGGGAGTCCTTCACCCCAAGATATGGGATGGTGTCACACTTAAATGTTCCATATCATCAAGCAAATATGAATATGAGTCAATGACAACACAAACTGCTCTTTTGGAATCAAACGTTTTATTACTAAGTTGCTTTCAGTTGGGGGTCATCAGCAAATGGCGGGACAGGATTCATGCTTCCATTTATCACGCCAAGTCTTCCAGGTCCTGATGCAGCAAAACGGCCTCACACCATCACACTACCACCACCATATTTTACCGTTGCTCTGAAACGTTACTTTTACGCCCCATGTAATGGGACACACGCCTTCCAAACAGGGAAGTATTTCCCCAAAGGTCTTGGGGATCATCTAGATGTGTTCTGGCCAAATGGAGACCAGCCTTCTTCTGTTCAGAAGTGGTTTTGGTCTTGGAACTCTGCCATGCAGGCCGTTTTGGCCTGGTCACTGAGCGTCCCTTAATGATAAACGTTTGACTTCAAAAGTGTTGAGTCATGTTGACATTTGGTTGATGATCCCAAACATCCATCGATATGATTTGGGATGTTCTCACCCGGGTTGTCGCTTGCTCTTCAGCTGCCGTGGCCAACTTCTCCTGCATCATGGCCCTCTTGTACTGGAGGCCCCACCCGGACCAGCTGGGGGTCTTCTTTGTGTTTCCTGCTCTGTGGGGGATGGCTGACGCTATCTGGCAGACGCAGACCAACGGTGAGAACATGTCAGACCTTCACGCCAAACGGCCGGCTGATAAGCGGATGTTGCTCCCACAGCTCTGTACGGCATCCTCTTCCCCCGCGACAAGGAGGCGGCCTTCGCCAACTACCGCATGTGGGAGTCGCTGGGCTTCGTCATCGCCTTCGCCTACAGCACCTTCCTGTGCCTGGAGTACAAGCTCTACATCCTGCTGTCCGTCCTGCTGCTCACCGCCGTCACCTACCCCGTGGTGGAGTACTACGAGCACAAGTGTCCCACGCCGCCCGTGGAGGAGAGCGCCTACGAGAGCCACAAGGAGAAGGTCGCAATGGACGGGAAAAACATCTGCTGCCAGACGAAACTCTAAAAACAACAAAAAATGATTTGCTGATCATCAACATGGAGAAGATGGACTCAGCCTCGTTCCTCCGTTGTCTCATCTCGCCATCTTGTTCATTTATGGTTTGCCTTTGCACGTCTTTTTCTTTGTATTTTTTCCCCAGAACAGCCTCAACGTCTTTGTTCTTTGAGTTTTTTCATTTCTTTTCATTTTGGTCAAAATGATAAAAAATAGCAGCTGATTCTGACCTCTTGTATTTTTGTAATATTCTGAATACATATATTTCATTGTATTTTATTAAAATGATTCAAACGAGCTGTTGTGATGATTTGGAAGGAGAGAGAGCTTCTTAGCTTTACCTCCAACTCCAACAGCCGTTATTAGAAAGCCGGGTTGGACGTGTGACCAATCACAGTGGAGTGGGCATGCCCACGAAGTACAAATGTAAGGAAATACGGCTGGAATAGATTCAGGAAGAACTAGAAAGCTTTGTGTAGAGAAAAAAAAATGGGCATGGACATGCCATGGCTGAGGTGGACATGCCATGGCTGACATGAACATGCTACGGCTGACATGGACATGTCATGGATGACATGGACATGCCATGGCTGACATGGACATGTCATGGATGAGACGGACATGCCATGGCTGAGATGATCATGCCATGGCTGAGATGATCATGCCATGGCTGAGATGATCATGCCATGGCTGACATGGACGTGCCTTGGCTGAGACGGACATGCCATGGCTGACATGGACATGTCATGAATGACATGGACATGTCAGCATTTTCTGTGCTCGATCTTAGAAGGTATTCCGTTTATTAGTCTATGAATATTGAATATTGAAATATTGAATATTTCACCTCCTGAAGCAACTAACTGCGATAAACAAAATATTATGGCATTGGGTAATATAAAAGTATAAAAAAATAAATGTGAAGTATAAAAATAACAATGACAATGACGCACATATATAATTATTGTATGGTTATTTTAGACACAAAAATGATTTTACAAAAGCCCAAGTCATCATAAAAAATGTAATTAAAGGGAGTAGGCAGCAATATGGAGCAGGAAGTTACATCAGTTACACATTTTCACCACCAGGGGCGCTACTGGATTCATTATGAGCTCCTGATTTCTCATCATAGGATTATTAGGTGGAAATAAATAGACGATTTCAATTCACAGTGGGATCGTGTGCTTGAAGACATTGTTATATGATATATCATGATATGATATTTCATCTTCCTTTACTACCAATAAGGCGACGGACAAAACCAAAGCATGAAAATTTTACAAAAGTCAAAGTTCTTCAAAGTTCTCGGCTGGTCTTCAAGCTTTGGTATAACGCTCGCCATTCAGGGGGGCCAGGGCCAGGGCGCCCATCTTGGCCCTCCGTCTGGCACTGCGCGAACACGCCAGGTAGAAGATCTCCATGACGTTGAGCAGCACAGAGACGCAGGACATGACCAGCATGAAGATGATGAAGATGGTCTTCTCGGTGGGCCGCGACATGTAGCACTCCACGGTAAAGGGGCACGGCTCCCTGGAGCACACGATCCTGGGGTCCATGATGAAGCCGTACAGGTAGTACTGGCCCACAATGAAGGCCATCTCCAGCACGATGCGGAAGAAGATGGAGGTCATGTAGTTCCCCAGCAGGTCGCCCTTGATCTTCACCTGACCCTTCTCGTCCGAGTACTTGGGGAGTTTGCTGGGGCTGCCGCCGGGGCTCCTCATCACCTCCCTCAGCTTGTTCTCCTTGTGGATGACGTGCATGACGTGGCCCAGGTAGATGAGCGTGGGCGTGGACACGAAGATGATCTGGAGCACCCAGAAGCGGATGTGGGAGATGGGGAAGGCGTGGTCGTAGCACACGTTCTTGCAGCCCGGCTGCTTGGTGTTGCAGATCATCTTGGACTGCTCGTCGCCCCACACCTGAAACGAGCAAACAAAGTGTCACCTGTGGCATGCTGCAGTTCCACTCCGGGCCTGGGGGGGGCGGGTGGGGGGGTCAGATGTTGCTGTGAGGTGGATGCTCAGCATACGCGTAGCCACTGCAGGGAATTATTATTTGGTTTTTATGATTGTTATTATGTCTACTAAATTGAGTAATAGGAGTGTAACTGTGACTATAGGGGTGTTATTTCATGCTTAGAGGGCTCTAATAATGTTAAAATAAGGTTTTCTATGCTGTACTAAAATATTCCAGTTATGAATATGGAATTCTACTAGTTCTGGAACCAACTAAAGACAATAAACGAATCATTTCCGTAGACAGGAGCGCCTTCCGTGTTGTGCCGAGGGTGTAGTTCCCTCCCGTTGCCACCAGGGGCGCTCCAAGTTAAAGTACAGAAGTACAGAAGCAGAAGAAGCAAAGTGGACCTTCTCGGCGCCAGCTCCCAGGATCATGATCCGGAAGATGAAGAGAACGCTGAGCCACACCTTCCCGATGACGGTGGAGTGCGACTGCACTTTGTCCAGCAGGGACGCCAAAAAGCCCCACTCGCCCATCTTCAACGTGCGCTAGCGATGACGCGGCTTTGGACTGGAGACAACACAAACACGTCGAATTCATTGGACACGCACGCATACGTTTTATGATGCCGCCACTTTCTACTGGAAACAACATACGTAAACACGTAAACATGTAAATACATAAATATGTAAATATGTAAACACAATATTCCAGATAGGTAAATTCATAACTATTTATGTTTTTATCCTGCTTCTTACGATCAACTGAATTATTTTTTGTAATGTCTATGACATATTTTGCCTTTCTTTTCCAGTGCCCTCATGGATTTCTTCTATATTTGGACAGAAATATATGAAAATAAATAAATAAATATAGAAAAAAAAATATTTAAAGAACACAAAAAAGTAAATACAATTTTTTTCCCTTATCCCTATTTTTCCCTTATTTTATAGTGCAAACGTTGATGTACTGAAACATAAATATGAAATCTATTTATTCAGAATACAGAATAAAGCTTCCTCGTCCAGCTGAGGGCCGCCTATAACAGCAACTCAATCATGAATGAATGATTCATTTGTGTGATTATTTTTTACATTTTCACCCAACGGAAGTTAAAACAACTAGAAATCATTTCTTCCCTGAAAGCTACCAGCCCATATGGGAGACAAAACATACAAATATGATCATTAATGCATATGTAGCACATATGCTGATTGATTCTTCATAATAAATGAAAACGTGTCCGAGTCACAGAGACAGAACCAACAAGCCAAAATGTGCCACTAGTTGCTGACCTTCTGTGTCATTTTCTGTGTAATATGAAATAAAGTAGAATGCAAAGAAGGTGAAGGAACGTCTATCAGTAGGAATATTCCTTAAAGCCGCAGACACGCTCGTTACCTTGTGGTGGACCAGCGCTGGTGTTTGCAGTCCAGCTGATTGTTCTCCTCAATGACGGAAGGAGCAAAGCCAAGCAAAGGTGAGCTGCGGGCCTCCTGCTGCTGCCTTGAACTTTAGATGATGAACTTGCGCAAGGCGTGCGGGCGTCACGTTGTCCCTGCAAATGCTAGGTTTATGCCACGCACACACATTTTTGGGCTGACAAACGGCGAGATTGTGTTGGTTAATGATTGTCCTTCTCGCCGCCACGTGTCAGACGCCATTTCACAGATGAAAATAAACATCTGTGTACTTGTACTCAACTCGGGTGTTTGGATGTGTAGAAGTACACCGTCTGATGGCTGATTGTGTAACTCTATCTATTCTAACTCTATCTATCATTTCTAATATGAAGGCCTCGACTGAGGACGGAGGGCAAAGCAGTCGTGGAGATTTATAACGCCGCTATTCCTATTTCAACAAATGATTTACAGGCCGAATTATTTCCAACAGAGGAATTGATCTGAAGGGGACCTTCTGGGTTCTTTTTATTGCATCGAAGTTATTTCATCTGTCAAATGGAAATCATAGATTTATTGCTTCAGAAACATTAATCACGACAGTAAGAAAAGCCAGGAAATATTTCATATATTTCATCACACTTTACACGGACATACAGTACTTGTACATGCAGTACTTTCAGTCGTTCCAGACACCTTCTTAAATATAACTCAATGATTGGTAAGGACATGAATCAAATACTACTACAATACTGTTACTACTACCGCTCATAATATTACTATCGTCAATAAACCGCAATTACTGATTCATAAATAAACATATACGTACATGCAGTACTTGTACATGCAGTACTTGTCGTTCCAGACAACGTCTTAAATATAACTCAATGATTGGTAAGGACATTAATAAAATACTACTACAAAACTGTTACTACTACCGCTCATAATATTACTATCGTCAATAAACCGCAATTACTGATTCATAAATAAACATATACATCACAAATTGCAGTAATGCTATCATTTCTACTACTACAAGACTACTAATATTAGTATTAGTGCAAGAAAAATGGTATTAGTACGACTAAAACCATTGCTACAGCTACGATTACTACTACTACTGATGATAATAATAGTAGTACTAGTCATTCCAGAAACTATTTCTAATACTATTACTATAAAAATACTATCATTAACATTACTACTACTATTAGTAGGAGAAGTTGTTCCACAACCACCTTAAATAAAAAGTAAGTCAATTGTAACTGGAGGTACTAATACTACTTTTACTACTATTAGTAATACTTGTAGTGGTAGTAGCAACATAGTAGTAGTCATTCCAGAAACTATTTCAACTAAAGTTATTTGTAAATTAAGAAATAATTTAAAATATTGGTATTACTACTACTACTCATAGCAATACGATCACTAGCACGAGTACTACTACTACTACTTGTAATGATCATAATATGTACACTGATAAGAGTAATTGTGGCTACATTAGGATGAACCAATACATCAAATACTGCTATTTGTACTACTCATTCAAGTACTATTACTGCTACCACAATTACTACTGCTATGAATAATACTCATACTAATAATGAAACATTTTGTTTTGTATCAAACTTTAATCATTGGTCAAAACCAACAGCATAGAAAAAAAGACATCATCTTCATCATCATCATCATCATCATCATCATCATGGTGATTCCTGTAATAAGTTAAAAGAATCAACAAGCCAAAACGTCAGCATAAATATCTTATTGCACCTCCGCCATTATTAGACTTTCATTAGTACTAAGTACTTCGTACAAGTACTAAGCCAGGTCTCCCTCAGGAACCAAGACAAGCAGAACCACAACCAGAACCGGACATCATGTGGTCCAAACACACTCAGGCGCTACAAGCTAACAGTTCTAATGGCCGCCGACCAGGGGGTTCTCCTCCTTGGCGCCGTCCAGACTTCCTCCAATGCTGTGGCTGGTCTCCAGCTCCAAGTTCTTCTTGTTCTGCTGGAGGGCTACGTCGGTTCCAGGCCACCTGGGTGGTGGAAGCTCGACCGGGATCTGGGCGGGGGTGTACGTGCGGCCGCGAGACCTGGACTTGCACCTGGTGCACAGGAGGTAGAAGACCTCCACCACGTTGAGGAGCAGCGAGATGCAGGCCACGGCCAGCATGAAGATGATGAAGATGGTCTTCTCGGTGGGACGCGACATGTAGCACTGCACCGTGAAGGGGCACGGGGCCCTGGAGCAGGGGAACATGGGCACCATGATGAAGCCGTACAAGTAGTACTGGCCCGTGATGAAGGCGGCCTCGATGAGGATCTTGAAGACCAGCTGGGTCAGGTAGCTTCCCAGAAGCTTCCCCTTCACCTTCACGTTGCCTTTCTCGTCCGTGTACTTGGGCGACTTGAAGCGGCGCGGCCCCCCGGGGCTGGCCAGCTGCTCCCTCAGCTTCTTCTCCTGGTGGATGACGTGCACGGCGTGGCCCAGGTACACCAGCGTGGGCGTGGACACGAAGATGATCTGGAGGACCCAGAAGCGGATGTGCGAGATGGGGAAGGTCCAGTCGTAGCACACGTTCTCGCAACCGGGCTGCTGGGTGTTGCAGATGAAGTCCGACTGCTCGTCGCCCCACACGCTCTCGGCGCCGGCACCCAGGACCATGATCCGGAACAGGAAGAGCACCGTCATCCAGATCTTTCCGATGACTGTCGAGTGGGACTGGACCTTGTCCAGTAAGGTTGACAAGAACCCCCAGTTGTCTCCCATCTTTGGTACTGACGTTCAAACGCGTATCTGGGGTGAAGAAGAGGACATATTGGATGGGTGGGTCCACAGAAAACCAGGTGGACCCAACAAACCAGGTTGCAGCTTTAGCAGAAGACCACTGAAAGGTTTGGTAGATTTTGGATTTGGTCATTTTTACGTCGCCCCTCCCTAGACGCAGAACCTGCACCCTGCGCCCCAAAATACACGAGGCCCCATTGTGCTCTAGTGGTGTAATGGTACAGCTGCTGCCCGTTCGAGTATGAGTTTGATCCCAGTATGTCATGTTTTCATGGTGGCCCCCCTGCTTGTGATGCAGTCATTTTGGCTCCTGGTTCAACTCTGCTTAGGGCCCTAATTGGCGGCCCGGATAACATATTTCAACCTGTCCGACTGCAATGGGCAAAACACCATCAGCCCCTGGGAATTCTGCCTAGCAACAAGAGCTTTGCTTTCGAAGACCAGGACAAGTCTTAAGTTGCAAGGTAGCAAAAATTCTTTGAGTTACTGTATTTTCTAGGAAGTATAAAATAAAGTATAAAAATAACAAATATAAGATAAAGTATAAAATAAATATAAATATAAAAAATAAAACAGAAAAAGCACACGGTCCTCTTTTGTTGTGTGCTTGGTATCAGCACCAGGGCCAAAAGGTGTTGCAGGGAAGGACAGCAGCTGTTGGGCAGCCGTGTGTCGTTTCATGTAAACAAGGTGAAAACATAAGAAACCGCCACTAAAGTAAGACATCGATTTCAGCCGGAATACGTGAAATCATAAACAGACGCTCTCATCTTACCTGACTCCCCGGGGTCCCAGTGGACTGTCTCTGGTGGCGTCCACGCACAGACTGAACTGGACCTTGGAGCGGGGTGGAGGGTGAGGCGGGTGAGGTGCGTTGACGAGAGGTCACATTGTGCAACACGCATCCCTCCACAGCCGTGTCACTTTGCACCGGCCAGTGAGAGTAGAGTAATGATTGACAGCAACGACAAAACGCTCTCCTCACGTGTTTCATCATTCAGTTCATCACCGAAGGATCGATAGTCTCGGCATAAAAGACTCAGGTTTCCCTGACTCAACGGTAAAAGACTCAAGTTTCACTGACTCAACCGTAAAAGACTCAAGACTCAAGAACTCACGGGTAGAAGACTTTAGATTCAATGAGTCACGAGCGCGCTGCAAAGACTCAAGTTTTACTGACGTATCGGTTCTCCATGAAGCCTGAAGATGGGCCCAATGGGCCCTGACTCAGCGGTATCCCATGAAGACTCAGGTTTCACTGACCCATGAGTGCCAGACAAAGACTCAAGACTGTCTCACTGTTTCATCGACTCACGGGTACACCATGAAAACTGTAGATTCACTGACTCATGGGTAGTCGACAAAAGTTTGACTGACAGACCACTTCTCAAACTCACGGGTACTCCATGAAGACTCAATAGTCACTGACTCACGGGTACCAAGCAAAGACTCAGATAGTACTGGCTCATGAGTACTTCACCGACTCTGGAGCTTTCGTGATTCACTGTGGAACTTGGTGCTGGCATGAGGAGTGACTCCAGTGAATCAATACCCGATTCAAGTGGTATGTTTGTTTATTTTATTACATCTGAAAAAAGACAAGAGATTTTTGTTGGTTTTTACCCCCAAATTAAATTGTATAGTGAATATTGTATATAGTATGCACACTTTTATATGCAATTGATAAAAAAACAACAGAGAGGTGAAAGGTCAAAGAAGAATGGATATTGAATATGAAACTTTATCGATATAAGATTGCAAGGTGTTTACAACGATTGCATTCTGCTAAAATGAAGCATTGGGTCACACAATATGGAGCACTAGTTGGTAGGGTGATGCCCCCCCCCCCCCCCACCATCAGATATGCACCTCCCCCGTGTTGCCAGGCAACATCTTTCCAGCCAGCTCTTTAACTCCGCCAGCGACGCCAAACTTGCGTCCCTCCAGCTCCAGGTTGACCCGGTTCTGGATCACTTCGTCCTTGAGCGCGTAGGCCTTCCTGTGCGAGGCCGGGGGTGTGACGGGCGTGACGGTGTAGTCCCGCCTCCTGGTCATGCACTCCTTGGCGGCCTTGCCGCACAGGTGGAGCAGCTCCACCACGCTGAGCGCCAGCGATAGCAGCGCCGCCGCCAGCATGAACCAGATGATGAGCGACTTCTCGGTGGGCCGGGACAGGAAGCAGTCCACCTGGTGGGGGCACGGCGAGCGGGAGCACACGTAGCGGGGGTCCAGGGTGAAGCCGTACAGGAAGTACTGGCCCAAGATGAACAAGACCTCCAGGCCTATCTTGGCCACCAGGTGGAGGATGTAGCTGCGGAGGAGGCGCCCGCGGATGTTCACCTTGCCGCCGCTCTTCGTGTACTTGGGGATTTTGTAGCTCCGCCTCAGGAACAACATGGCCTGATCATCCAGCTCTGCCTGCTTCTTCATCCTGTCCTTCACCTGGAAGACAAAGCCTGCTTAGATGCTGAGCGACCAGTACAATTCTTTCATGAGTCTGAGTACCTTCTTCTCGATGTGGATGACGTGGAGGACGTAGCCGAGGTACACAAGAGTGGGCGTGGCCACGGCGATAATCTGCAGGGCCCAAAAGCGCACGTGGGAGATGGGAAAGGCCAAGTCGTAGCAGACGTTCTCACAACCGGGCTGCCTGGTGTTGCAAACAAAGTCGGACTGCTCGTCGCCCCAAACCTGCGCCACAGGACAGCCGCGTTACAACCCCTCCATCTACGCTATCTCCTGAAGGATGGGAGCTGACCCTCTCGGCACCGGTGGTCAGGACCAGAATGCGGAAGACAAACAGAACCGTCAGCCAGACTTTTCCGATCACCGTAGAGTGGCTCTGCACTTTGTCCAGCAGGCGGCCCAGGAGATCCCATTCACCCATTGCCGTCGCCGAAGTCGCCGCAGTCGCCGCAGTCGCCGCAGTCGCCGCAGTCGCCGCAGTCGCCGCAGTCGCCGCTTAGCCCGTTTCCTGTCCCTTCAGCAAGACAACAACGTGATACGTCAAGAAAATACCGCAATATGCCAGCAATGCTCTCAGTGCTGTTTAGCGCCAGCTGCTGGATCTGGTGGGGCACTGCCTCACTTGCCCCAATCAAGCACTTTTACTTGGAGCTGAGATCAGCATTGAGAGAGAACATTACACAAGATAAAGTGTTTATTTTTTGCCTCAAGGTCGTCTTATTTGTCATTTTGTTAACAATAACAAAGGTGATGTGAGCCCATGTTGCATTTTGGAGGCCATAAACCAAACTGATAGGAGTCGCAGCTGCACATGATGTGTCCGAAAACACACACTTATCTTGTAGCAAACGACACCTTAACCTTGGCTGACATGCACACACACACACACACACACACACACACACACAAGCAGAATGAAGCTCCTGCAACCCCTCCCCATATTTCAGTCATAATAAATAGTAATCACAAATAACAATTAGTGTTAGAATAAATAAATAATAATAAATAAACAAGAGACAGCACAGGGTCCGCACGGTGAACAAGTGGTTAGCATGTAGGCCACACGGTCAGGTGATGGGGAAGACCTGGGTTTGATTCTCCCCTAGCATGTTTAAGTTCCATCTGTTCCATAATTGGATTCCACATACTGAAACGTTGCGTATACTGTAAATATTCCAAGTGTAGCTTCTCCCTGAGGTTGGATTTGTGTAGAAAAACATGGATAATAATTTATTGTTAGCTTTAGCATTATTTTGGCTGTTTGAAGTTGAATTAGTGTTCCAACAATGTTAGAAACAGCTGTCAGTATGAAACAATGCAGCGGCACAAGCCCAATAATCATTGCTCCATGATTACATCACAAATCTCAGCTTCTTCATCTTGATCATCACACCAGCATTTGATGCGGCTCATCTGGTGGCCATGACAACCAGGCTACAAACACACTTACCTGGAAAAGCAAGGTGAGAAGAAGAGGAGGATGAAAGAGCGATCCTTAGCAGGACCACGACAGCAGAAAGTAAGCGAGAAGTTCTACCATTCTTCTTGAGGCCTTCTTATCAGCAAGGTTCCCGTCCGATGAACAGGAGACCTTCAAGCGATGCATGTGAGAGGCCCGGAACTGTCTGCCTTATTTTGTCTGGAAGTCTTTTTTGGAAGGACGGGAGGTGGAGCGAAAATGTTATCCAGTTTGTATACACCCTGGAGCAAAAATGTGAAGACCATTTTTGCCATAATTAAGACCATTTTTGGACTGCTGGATCTTAAGGAGGTTCCAAGTGGAGCTTCAAAGAGCAAAAAGAAATAGGCTCTTTGCAAGTAGACACTAGGAGCAAGCATGTTTCCTTTATTTCAAAGAGTTTTTCCAGAGTTGAAATGCCTCTTCCTTTGCCCCTTTCCACCCCTCTACTCAGTTTTTCTTTAGCTTACTGTAAATCTGCCAATCAACTATTTGAAGATAGACAGCAAATGTATTGTTTTTACTTTATTCCATGGAATAAGTTAATAACGGCCTTGGACAGCATGTTCACTTGCATTGATGACAGCGGACGTGATGTGATCAAAAGTGTGTGTTTGATGCGGTGACAGTCACGTATCACACTGGTGGGGTGTTAGCAGTACATCAACACAATGCACACATTTCCAACAATCACAAATCTACATTGGTAAAATACAGGAAGCAGGAGGAGGAGGAGCCTGATTTTAACTCCAACCGATGAACATTCGTGACCCCAGAACCCAAATCCACTCTGGGATGCACCTCATGAGCCCATACTGGAATGAAAAGAAGAAAGGTGTCACCCAGTGGAGAACAACGCCAACACAACACGGAGCCATTGTACCGACCTGCAGCGTGTGCGGCCAATAGCCTGTGGTTCTGTTGGACACGCCCAGGGTGGAGATGGCATGGCGAGCGTAGACCTCCGGCGTTGGCGCGAACCAGCCTTCCGTGGACGATGCCGGCTGACGCTTACTGGAGGCGATCTAGACGGTAAGACGTGTTGAAATAAATACCCGTGGTCATACCTCACACATGCCCTTTAGAATAACGCAAGGTGTGATGGACCTGGAATGGAATCAGACTTTGAGCAAAGATCCCTCGGCCGCCGTACTCCACGTGGAGAGCTCGGGAGAAATGATCCAAGTACCCCTGAAAAGCAGAAGATCTTCAACATGTAAAAGATGGGCCTTCTCCCACCAAACAAAATAGAATCCTCACAGTGGAGGCGGTGAGCGTCACTCTTCCAGGTAGCGGCCGGCAGCAAGCGCCGGAGGAGATATTGACCACAGCTCCTTTACTGCGCTCCACCATGCCCGGCAGCACCAAGCGGGTCAGCAGCGTGGCGGCCGCAAGGTTCCTCGCCACCACGTCCATCAGTGTCTGTTCAGGCATCTCAATCAGGCTCTGGGGCGAAGCGCACAACTCCTCCACACAGTTGACCAGGAAACCGACGTCTTTACCCCTCAGAGCTTCTCTGATGGACTTGCCGGCCGACACGTCCCAGCAGAGGTCGGCGCAGACGAGGAGGATTTCCACGCTGTAGATCTGGGAGAGATGTCTGGCAAAGTCTCCGATGGCAGTGAGGTCCTGGGTGACAAAAATGATGCTGAGGCCCTGCCTGGCCAGCTCCTCCGCATAGGCCTGGGCCACAGGCTCGGATGCACCTGACGGGAGGGAGGATAATATTGATCTACAGGTGGAAAGTGATGTTTATTGATATTGTTCTGTCTTACCGTAAATGACAGCCCAATCTCCATATCTTTGGGTAAGCTTCCTACTTGGGATCATCCTAGGCAGGAAATGCACCCTGACCAACACGCAGCAGTCCCGGAGCAGGATGACAGCCCTGCTGGCCGTGTACAGAGCACCCACCACAGCCAGCGTCTCAAAATAAAAACCGCACGATCGGGAAATTTCCCTGTACAGCAAGTGGAAGCTGTCCACCGCCGCCATGCTCCCACAGTGTGAATGCTATGCTAGCACACGCCTACTCTGTCAACGCAGCGTCAAGGTTTGCCTGATAACACGGCTCGGTCGTATCATTAAAATGTTCCTACATGATATATGTTTGCGATTGTCTTCCGATCACTCTAAAAAAAAACCCCAAACCCTCAAACTTCTATGTAGCAGAGTTGCCTGAATGAAACCCGGAAGAAGGAGCAAAACAAGGAGTCACGTGATAACGTGTTGGGCGGGATTAGTGTTACGGTCAATGTATCGTGAGAAAAAAACATGCTCTTCATAGAATCGTGGATATTTGGAAGATTTTGTACAGCGCTTCTAATGAAATTAACATACATTGTGTACTTAATATAGCAGTTATGTTATATCTGTGTGCATATGCTTTCAAATTGTTATGTGGGTATTGCGTGGTTTATAATAAATACTAATAAATCCTCTTCATCTGAAGGCAGCGCGGAGTTTATTCTGGTATCCCACAATGCACCGCGGGAGGTAGCTGTTTCCACAGAGACGCGAACGGCGACCGAAAATGCTGCCTGGTTTCAAGAAAAGGACTTAAAGTATCATTTGGTACGTCAATGGTGTCTAATTGATATTGTTTGTAATGTTTTGTCGCTGGGTGGTCCCCGTTCATCTGGGCCGGAAGCTAACGCATAGCATGTTTGTTTGAGCTAGGTTAGCATGTTGACATGTACATAGCTACAGTAGTCAAGCTGACGGGGGGGGGAGCGAGTGTGTGTGTGTGTGTGTGTGTGTGTGTGTGTGTCTTTATCTTTATCTTGTGTGGTGTCGAGCTTGGCATTGAGTCTGAAAATCAATTCATATATGAAATTACATGAGATTAATACAGGACAGTAGTAGCAATAACAGCACAGAGCAAAACAAGCAGACCAATATAAGCAAAATCCAGATCAAATATGCTATTTAAACACTTGCAGCCATGTCTTCGGAAGATGAGGAGCACTTGCAGGCTCTGCTTAAGCAGCTCCTGAGAAGCATCAATGACCGGCTCTCTGGCGCTCCTTCACCTCAAAGTGCCGAGGAGATCCTTCTTCAACTGGAGGAGACTGACAGGAACTTCCACAAGTGAGCCCAGAACACAAAATGGACATTTGTACAACAGCCGTAAGAGCTCCGCCATGTCTCCTCTACCGTTGCCCTTCCAGCTATGAGTTAGTCAAGTACCTGCGTCACTATGTGGAGACTTCCCTGGGCAGCGTGGTGGACGAGGAGATCAGGAAATTGAGCAGTAAAGATGGCCAACACATCGGCTCAGGTCATGACACGCTGATCCACTCGGTGACCAGCGGGAGCAGAGCTTCGGCACAGTGAGTCAAGCCTGGACACAAGTGTGAAGAAGGGAGCCACCGATGTTGTTTCTTTGTCATTCCCAGGTACCAGCACATGACGCAGACTTTGAAAGCCACCATGACGGCGGCGGTGGAGTCTTTGGTCAGCAGATTTGAAGAGGACCAGCTGAGGAAGGAGGAGATGCACCAAAGGGAGGGGCAGCACAACCACTATGCTGATGACTGCTCGGACAGCGATTCCTCCTTCAACCAGGTCACAGATGCAGCCGTAAACCAGTCAGAGTACTCAGCACTGCCTAACTTTCACTCATCTTTCACTCTTTTTCCAGAGTTATGCCTTCATTAGGCAAGAGCAACTGCAGGCTTTGGCGGAGAAACTGGATGCAAGTCAACCCAAGGAGGTGAGGATGACGCTGATTCACTCCGTACGTCCTAATGCCACGCTCTAGGTGGAGCGTCAGCACTCCTATGGCTGCATATTGAAGATGAATTTCATGTTTGTTTGTGTAGGTGCGCAGGGAGGCTCTGCAGGTGCTCTGCTGCGCTCCTCCGTCTGACGTTCTGAGCTGTGAGAGCTGGGCCCACCTACGGCAGAACCTGTGTGCAGCTCTGATCGAACCCGATAGCGCTCTCAGAGTGAGCTAGCTTGTCATCTCATTCTTTAACCAGATGGCCCATTGAGGGCAACGGACATGGAACAATGATTACTAATAACTAACTAATTAGACACCATCTTTCCTGCAGGATCTCATTCTTCGGTTCTTCGCAAAAAGCTTCTCATCCTCACCTCTGAATGTCACTCGGGAAATCTACACCAGCTTGGGTAGGATGTCATCCTCACTTTAGCCGATTGTCGGTAGTACCGAAATAATCAGAAATGTCCGATAATATGTGCTAACAGATATTATTGGACAATACTGGCATAAGAATGACATTGGTATCGTATTTTCTGAATTTTTTCAATCGTTTTTTTTTTGTTTACATGGGCGCTCGGGGGAAATTACAGCGCTGTGGTGAAAAAAGCGTTTGTTAGTAACACTTTGCGTTGCACATGACTGCAACCTCCTGGGCTGGAGTGACATGATATCGCCAGTCAGGTCATTATTTGTCCCTCCAGTTAGTGAGACGCATATTTACGATGCATTGTTGTCCGCCTCCTACACAGCTAAAAGCGTGGAGACCATTTTTCTGTCCCTGAAGTTGAGCTTGCCGAGCGCCCCGGCTGGCTTGGACATCAACAGGCCTGAGATCAGCTCACTCCTCAAGCAGGTACGCTAATCATCATGACATGGCTTGGTCCCTGGAGATGTGGCTTCCTTTCCTCTTTGTGCTCTCCTCCTCAGATGCGGCTGATGAACGACTTTCAAAAGGAGGTGACTGCTTTCTGGATCCGCCATCCGGAGAAGTGGGTGACGCCCGTCAGGCCGCTGGTTGACATTCTCCGTTACGAGCATAGGAACATTTTTCTTCCTCGTCTTCAGGTACATGGAGGAAATCATCCAGAGCACCTTTTCTCTTTTGTGTCTCCGTTGTGAGCCCGCCTCACAAGCCGAGGAGAAAGCTCTGGAGCCCATTCACCTCCTGGCACTCCTGGACGTTGAAGCCGCTTGGTTCAAAAAGTGGATGGTATGTGTTGCGTCAGAAATGAGGAATTTAGATTTGTGGGTGTTTTTTTGTTGTTGTTGTTACTGGCTTTATTTTCTCTGCTGTTTGTCAGCATGGCTCCTACAGCAGGACCGTAGTTCTCAGACTCCTGCAGGGCAAATACAAGAGTTTGGTGAGTCCCTGACATTATCATTCATTAGTTTTTATACTTATACTAATGTCTTTAGTGTCTGAGGCTTAGTAAGGGCTTGGACTGTCAAGTTTATTGCAAATGTTGATCTGAAATTAGAAAACATCCACGTAAAATAGGTCAAATAATTCACATGTGTATACATTATGTAGTATTTATATAAAAACATATGACTTTATAGAAAACAAATGCATGGTTCCTGGGGATTGTGATGATATGCTGTGATGCATGGGTACAGTCATTTGTAATTCTGTCAGCTGTTGGCCCCAGTGTGCGATTGTGTGTGTGTGTGTGTGTGTGTGTGTGTGTGCGTGTGTAATTCACACACCAAAGTGTCAGACGGAGCGGAGAAAGTTTGTGATTCTTGAATCCCCCAGCTTCCATCTGCCTTTTCAAGAGGAACCACTCCCTGAACAGCCTCTGAATTAACTGTCAATAAATCCAACGTAACCCCCCTCCTAAAAGCAGCAGAAAGAAAAGTTTTTGCCCAAAAAAAAAGCGAGCAGATGTTTATGATTCAGAGTTAAGTTGACGCTTTGCTGAATAACTTTTCAGATGGAAGCATCTGTGCAGCAGTGCGTCCTCTACCTGGAGTCAGGCCAGACTTCCACTCATCTCCAGTGTGAGGAGGAGCAGCACAGCCCAGGTGGGACTGAACAGCACTCAGCCGTGTGAGGATGCTGACATTTCAGTTGATGGCCATCTTTGGGAGTCAGTGGTGATCTTATTTTGGCGTGCTTTGGCGCCAAAGACATCAGGGGGACTGGGCAGACATTGATGATGACATCATCTGGACAACAAGGAAATGAACAAACCATGTTTATGTTTTAGGCTCAGACCAGAGGAGCGTCTACACTGCCAAGGAGCTCCAATATGCCGTGGTCGTCCATTCACTGTGCGTCTTAGGGAAAGTCCTGCTCTACTCCAACGGGAGGAAGCTCTTTCCCGTCACAGTGAGGTCACGCAAAGGTGCGACCATCCTTTAAACAAGATGAGTGTGTGTGGCAGGACGTGCTCCTTGTTACGTGGAATCACAAACACACCATGCATGCACATGTTTTATTGTCTTGTTCACATGAAAATAATCTAGAGTATTTACAGCAACACCGCCCTCCGTCTTAATCATTGGCCAACTTATGTAAGGTGAGGAACGTCTGCTGATATGTGATTGTGAAGACTCATTGTCTGCAATCACTACTTTATTAAGGCTGTTTAGATCATATCTTGTAGAAGTATCGATGGCCTCCGTTTAATCATTGTACTGATCACGGTGGGAGGGGGTGCTCTGTGCGTATGCCTGTGTCACAACTTTTCACATTTTGTCTGTAATATTTCTTAGTCATCAAAATTGGAAAAATACATACTAAACTGTTCAGTTCACCAAGCTCTCGATCTCAAGTAATTTCACTCTGTGGTTCATGTCGGTCAGTATGAATTAACGTTTAAGAACATGTTAAAAGTCTGCAAAATACGGTCCTTTGAACTGAAGGGAACATATCCATTCAAAATAAGTGAAACGGTGATATGACATCCAGTTTGTGTAACAATTCTAAGGCTAAAAGCCCATTTTAGTCGCTTACTTATATTACTGAACTGAAGGAATGTAGTCAAGAACAGTTGGATTGTAATGTTTGATACCCTGTTAATGCATTGCAATTGTTCAGCGGCTTTAATTGCAAGAATAAGCTTTTTAAATATGACCTAGCTTATTTATCTGACTAACTGTCATTTTGGGGAAGTCATATCCACCCATACCTCACATAGGGACTTCAACATGTAAAATGATGTAAAATTTGTGAACATTTAAAGGGGAGTTGCAGTTTTGGGGGAATTTTGCCCATCGTTCACAATCCTTATGTGAAACATGAAGACACATTCATAGAAAAGGGAAAGACATATGTGTAAATTGTTATTGTTGAATATTTTGTGTACGTGGTTGTCCTTATTTCAGAACCAGTCAGCCTGACAGACCTGCTTGTCATCCTCATAAACATCATCTACCAACACCCCGAGCCTTTGTGCACCGATACCTTACACACAGGTGGGCACACACACACACACCCACACACTCATCGGCTTGAAATACGCCAGAGGTTTCAGCCTCTAATCAGCAAGTGAGTAAGGGAACAATGTGGTCCTTCTTGTTAGGTGTAGCAAGCACTCTTCACGCCTATCTTTTATCTGGTAGACCTGGCCTTATCATTGCCCCATTACTCCTCCGCCTCCCTTCACTTTATCACGGGGGCGTCACAGCTTGACATGACCATCATAATCATCATAATTATTATGAAATGCGCTATTCATCCAAGCATATTGTTGGTTTTTACACTTTGTGTCAGACTCGCTGTCGCCCAGCAGCCTGGTGATGTCAACACTGTGGATGATATGCGAGCGGGCCGAGTGCGCCGACGAGTGTCTCCACCAGGCGGCCGTCATCGAGACGCTGCTGGCGCCCGTCATCGCTCTGCTCGGCGGTCGCCAGGTGACTGACGCCACATATGTTTTAGTCACCTGTTAGTCACACCTTTTAACACTCCACTAGTCTCCTCAGGTATTACATATAAAATGTAAAAAAACATAATATATCACAGCTTTGCTGGGAATGCTTCTGGCTTCCCAACATGCCTTGCTTCACTTGTTTTATAAAACGTTTCCAGCTGTGTGTAGTCTAGTCCCACAGTACTGTAGTACAGTCGGCTCTTGCTATATCGCAGTTGGAATATTGCTCCCTCACTATATTGGATTTCTCAAAATATTATTTAAAAAATGATCAAGTGCTTTGTGGTTGTCGCTTAGGACGCTGTCACTAATATTAAATGGTTGTGTGTGTGTGATGTTTTCAGGCCAGATTAAAGAGCCCCGAGTCCATACTGCCTCTCATAGCTGACATCCTGGCTCGTATGGTGAACACAGACAGAGGACTAGCGCTCTTCTTGTACGAGAGGAACCTGCTTGTCGGCCATGGAGAGAGGTCAGACAACGACACTGTACATTCATTCTGGTCTCATATCATTCTTGTGCTTGAGCTTAGAGTCCACAGGTCATCCCGGTCCTGCTCACACTGGGCCTATGCCAGTTAAGAGCTGAAAGGGTCGGGTCCGTTTATGTCGACATGTATTGGAGTATTGTGAACTTTATCATTATTGCTACAATGTTTTTTGAAAGGCAGATTTGTGGTTGTCCAAATCAACAGAAAACAACAACAGACGACAGAAACCGAAGGGCCACTTACTGATGATGGATACTGCCCAATACTTCATTACGGTACATCATCTGGTGCCGATATCATTATCAACAGAAGAAAATGATACTGGTCGCCTTGTGCATCTGGAAGAAGCCACAAGGAAATGCGTCAGCAGTGGCTATTTTCAGTTATGTCAACGACCGCTTATGTCGACATGAGTCAGCCAGTCCGTGGGATGTCGACTTAAACGGGTTCCACTGTAGTTCCTTTTCCTAACTCACATTTGTTTGTGCATCAGCCCCCAGTTAGATGTCTTCACCGTGATGAATTTTACATCAGGAAAACACCCAGAGCCTCAAACAACATAAATAAGTCAGGAAATTGAGTCCGAGATGATTTTTCTTTGGCACGCAAATCAGCCTGTGCTGTATACCTGTCATCTTCTGTCTCCTACCCTCAGAGCCTCTGCCGCTTATGTTGTGGTTCAGTTCACCTTGAGGCTGCTGGATGAGGAGTTATCGTCGCCGGGCAAAGCTGACGTGCCGCGTGCACTGTGTGGGGCCTTCATCTTTGTGTGCAGGCAGATGTACAACACGTGCGAGGGCCTGCAGGTCCTGCGACCGTACGGCCTGCACAAGGCTGCCGCTGCTGCCTGGAGAAAGGTTTTCCTTCCTGCACCTCCTTCACGCCATGTTTGCTTACTTTCCATATGGAACCCACGACATCACACGTACCAACCAGGATGCACACAGCGGGAATCAGTCACCTGTGGCTAAACATGTCATCTCCTGTCACGCAGCCTATGGTTTCTTCTACAAACCCCAATGCAGGGGTGTCTAAAGTGCAGCCCGGGGGCTGTTTTTATATTGCATAGCCGCACATTCTAAAAATATAGTTTAACAAAAAAACTAACAACTTCACAAAAATATCAAATTTGGTAATTTTTCTACCAGCATAAAGTCAAAATATTAAGAGAAAACATAATTTTATGAGAAACAAACAACCCATGAAGGAAGTTGTAATTTTTGGATCCGCCATTTTGGAAAAGCGTTTGGACACCCCTGATGAAATTAGTGTTATGTGTATAGTTAATAGGTAATAATGACACTTGATTTTATGTATGCCTAGACCAGCTCCTTGTCAGAACGGGTTCTGTCTCCCGTGCCTGGAAACAACCCTGAAACATCCACCCAGGAAAGGCTGCGCATGTAAGACAAAACACATGACTTCAATGGTATCTTATATATTCTTATGGCAGAAACTCCCCAATACTTACAACCTGTCAATATTGTCAACAAGCTTTATTTACTGTAATATTGTTGTAGTATTTATTCCAACAACGAATGCCTGTGTCGGTTTTATTAACTTGCGTTTATTGAGTCCCCCCAGAATAGCTTGACCTCATGTTGGGGCCGACTAGCCCATGTTGACATTTAAAGGTGGCCTTGTGGATGATTGATGACTGCTGGGGTCCATAAAACCCCACGTTACGTGCACTGACAACGGGGCTAATCTCTCCATGACCGTAACGAGTCGGGAAGCCTCGTCGGAATAGCCGTGCAGGCCAGGAGAGGTGCTTTATCGCATTTATTAACTCCCTAACTGGTTATGAACGTGTGCAGGTCGCTACGTTGACAGTAGCTAGCATGGATCGGAACAGGAGAACACCACATGGCTAATCATTGTTGTCTTCTCTGTCTTGGGAGCAGGCTCGTGTGGGAGGAGACGTTGTTGGACAGCCTGTTGAACTTTGCCGCCACCCCCAAAGGCCTGCTACTGCTTCAGCAGACTGGAGCCATGCAGGGGTGCATCTCCTACATGTTCTCCCGCTTCAACAAAAAGCTTCAGGTAGCTTTCTTTTGGAGGATTATTGATACGTCGGACCCAACACGTGCAGGAAAATGTGTCCTTGGTGCAGGTACACAACAAGGGTGCACAAATTTAGCTGATGTTGCAGAACCTGATGTAAACTTTCCAGTTGCTGAGTCACACTGTTGTAAAGTGGTCGATACGAGTTAAAATATAAGTGAGCGTGATAAAGCTTTTGGCGCCATCCCAACAGAAATGTGTAGCATTTTAGCTTGTTTTAGTGCTGATGCCGTTCAGGGGAAGGGCAGCTCTTATGGATGACAACAACTTCATCTTCACTTGATATTGTTGTAAATGGCTAGCACTTCAAGCAACACCGAGCTGCCCAAAGCGGGCTACAACAATTGTCATGGGTGGACTGACACAAAATGACAGAGAAAGGGCACAAAGAAAGTCTCCCAAGTGGTGCACGTGATGTTTAGACTTCACTCCAATGAAAGGTTCATGTGTTCAGTGTGCAGGAGTTAGGGGTGCATGGCTACAGGCCACGTACCTGAAGGGGTACGTCACTGTAAAAAGTCTGCTGTAACACAAGCATGTCCGCCCTCGGCGTGGATGTTGTGTCTCCTCTTTAGTATTCCTGCACGGTGTCGCTGGCTAATGCAAACCTTGAGAGCATCCCCGCGTGCACTCAATTTAGCGCCATTGTTTACTCATTCTTGTAATTGCCTCCCTTGTTTGTGTTGTGCTTTAATTAAGCACCATAATTACATTCAGGTCTATTTTTAGTCCAAGCCACCCGCACACCCTCAAACGTCGACGTGTAATTGGGTTCCCGTGCCGCTTTGCCATTTCATTCTTCATGTCTGTGTGCTGTTCAAATACGTGGGATTCCGCTGACTGTTTCTCCTCCGCATGACGTAGGTGAGCCGCTGTGAGAAGTTTGGCTACGGCGTCATGGTGACACAGGTGGCGGCGACGGCGGCGGGCGCGGCGGCTCTGCACCGATCCGGTACGGCCCACACTGACACACACTGTAGCTGGGATGTCAAGGCTGCGAGCCAGTGGTGTTTTAGCCTGGTCGGCATCAACTAAGCCAACTAAAATAACATGTTCTACTATCAACAAGTTGGACAGCTGCATGGCAAACATCCAACTAAGAACAAAGACGTGCTAAAGTGGGTGCTAACAAATTGTCTTGTTGTGTTCCAGGCTTTGTGCAGGCCTTGGTGCTGGACCTCTGGTCGGCTCTGGAGTGCAGCAGTGAGGATGCCAGGGTGGTCCGCCCCAAGCCCACTCCTATGGATCCAATCGACAGGACCTGTCTCAAGGTACCCAGTGTGTGTGCGTGCAGTGAATACAGGCAGCTAGTGAATTGTGTGTGTGTGTTTGTCACTGGCTGCTTTACAGTACAAGCTGCTTTATTAGCGTGTTTGCTGCCAGCTGCATTTACTGGAGCGCCCAGAACCAGCTCTTTAAACAACCAATTATTCTTTGCACTGGTCTCCTCCAGTCCACTCACTGCAGGCTTTTGTCACTGCAGCGTCGGCTGCTGGATCAGGGTGTCTTTAATGGTCGTGATTAAATGATGCTGTTATCTCAAGCCTCATCCTTGTTGTGCCTTTGACCCGGTTATGTGTGTTTGTCTGGCTGGGGCGCCTTGTGTGTCTAGTCTTTCCTCTCCCTGGTCAACGTGCTCTCCGCCTCCCAATCCTTGTGGCAGCTGCTGGCTGGACAGCCTTTAGCCAACAAGATTGAATACACATTGAGGGAGGTGCCAAGCTCTGTAGCCGTGAGTGGACACACACACACACACAGGCACATGCAAAAGAATAGAATAGGTCCATTATGTCATTGTTGCAGAACAATGAAAAGCATTCTAGCGGCATATTCCATTAAGAGATTCTGTTTGAGGAGACCCAAAGTGTGAGTATCTGCACAAAATAATTACAGCAGCGTGCCACAGAGAGCGTGGAATATTGCTTTGACCACATAAACCGTGAAGAACATGCACACGGAGCACACACTGTACACAACCTCCAAGCATGCACACTGATACTCACACACACACACACACACACACACACTCCTGGTGCATGCAGTCCCTATTCTATCCATTTGAGGGCATGTGTGCACTTACCATTGGGCCATTCTAACAGCAATGCATCCTTACTTCTGCATACACACACACACACACACACAGAGAGAAACAGATAGACCAATACACAGTTTCCAGCTAAAACATCATAAATATAATCACAGTTGTGAGTTTGACAGCCCCTCGCTGTGCTCCACAGGATGTGATTGACAGGCTGATTGCTGTGAATTCGGCCGCCAAGATCCACGCCCTCTTCCACTACGAGCAGTCGCACGCATTCGGCCTGAGGTGAGAGCGACGCTGTCACACGTTTAGCACGCACAATAATAACAACCACCACAGCGGTGGCATCGCTCCACTGCACGCAAACAAGCCCGACGTGAGCACATTAAGTGGTGAGGTGCTTTCACAGGACCCCCCCTCCACCCCATTGAACATACACACACCTCAGCCCCTGGCAGTGTTATATAACCCTGACGTGGCTCTTTATTCCGTCAACATGCAGAATACTTTAAAAGTATTTATGCAGCATGCTTTAAAGTATGCTGCATAAAAAGGAAAGCATTACTTGGAATAAGAAATAAGCTACTAGACTTTGTGTGTGTGTGTGTGTGTGTGTGTGTGTGTGTGTCTGTGTCTGACCACAGCGCTGTAGCGGGAATTAAGGCCCTCATCCTCCATAATTTGCTCAGGTGTTGATGTGTCACACTCCACATTATGGAGAATAAATAACTTCTCCAGGAATGTTTTGTTCTCCTTCAGAATGTCTGCTTTGACAAACGGAGCACACACAGAGTCAGCACATATCTTTACATAAATTTACACATACAAACAGTCCTCTATTATTTTCATTTTACCACTTTTTTTTGCAACATATTGATTCTCCTGGTTTGGGATTCTGCCACTGAATCATGACAGACATTCAGCGTATTTCAATGATGTTCTAAAGAAACAGAACAACAGTGGAACCTCGGGTTTCATTATTAATCCGTTCCAAAAGGTCAGGTGAAAACCTAAACCTAAGTGAACGGAGGTGCTTTTCTCCCCCATGGACTCCTTTCCAAAAAACACATTGGATACAGAATAATTCTAGTTTTACATGTAGAGTCTGGAATGTACCACTGGCCATAACATAGCAGCCATGGGGTGAAATCTGCCCCTGGGCCGCAATTTGGACACCCCTGAGTTAAAGTGAGCGACTGCTTACTAGCCGTTGAGGAATGCCCTCGAGCAAGGCACCTCAGCCGTGAAGGAATCTGCTGGGCATCTCCATTTAATACACTTTTTAGTTATAGCGGGTCACACTTCACGAGTCCTTTCCACACTGATTTAGGTCATCATGAGGTAACTTGGGGTCTTGCTGCCTTGCTCAAGAGCATCCATCTTTAATGGCTTTTTAGTCCGCGGGTTTGTGCAAGCTGGATCGCTATCATCAGCATCAGTGTTCAAGTGCCCTGATGGAAGTAAACCACCTGGTGAAGATGAAGAGCCAACATGCCTTCACCTCTTCTCTCCGTGCTGGCAGCAGCCTTTGCTGCCATGGCAACAAGCACTCGCCCTGCCTGCATTGATTGGGCGCCTTGGCTACACCCTCCCCACTGGTGATGGATTAATGCACACAAGAGAGTGTGTGTGTATGTGTGTGTGTAGAAGGTAAATTGCGGCCATGTTGTCCAGCACACACATTGTTAGCAATATGAGTTGTTGACATTTGCTGTAAATACTGTAAGGCTAACATGACTTGGAACCTCGAGAGGTCCTTCTCGGCCCCTCCCACTGCTTTCTCATCTGTTGCTATCAGTCAGGCCCAGTGCTAGCATGGCTGCTGAGTCAAGTGTCAGGGTGTCTCCTGGCAGAGCCAAATGAGGCTTGGCATCGATCTGGAAAGATGCATGTCCTGTGGAGTCTTTTACAGGCACATCCCCGGCCGTGAGCGGCTAATTGATTAACACTCCAGCAGGCCCATTATGCTGCTTTATTGTATCGCCATCAGTGTGTGTTTATTTGCCCGTGTTGATACAGCCGCACGTCTGACAAGTGGAGATCATGTCAGCTCTTAATAGCTCAGAGGTGATGTCATTTACCTCCGATCGGGAGTTCTTGTGGATTTGGATCTGATGAAAAAAGAAAAGTATGCGGGCCGTCAGGATAACGGATATGTTGCTGGACTATAATTGTTCTACAGATTGTTGCTGATAAACCATATGGTTGTTCACACCATGTTTTCATGAATGTAATGATAAATATTGCATCATGGAAGTACAAAAGTATATATTTAACATTAGAATTGGAGCTTTAAAATAATATAAACCACAAATTAAACAAAAAAAGAACAAAAAAAGAATTATCAGACATGCACGGTGAGTGAGGCAAAAACTGGAGTTTTATTAGTATCAACATTTTTACTTTTTCTTATTACTTTCACAACTTTGGCCCCATGGCGGGTTATTTTCAGTAGCAGTCACACTCGATAAAGAAAATGCATCCATCCATGTTAGTCGACCGATGAAAACCGGATCATATGAAAGGTTTGACTGTCGTCCGTCAGACTTCTGAAGTGTCCTATTCCCAGGGAGGACCTTCTCAGACAAAGTGAAACCAGCTTTGCTTCTCACCTCCCTGGTTTCACGAAAGGAAAGGCCACGGGGTCTGACAAGCTAGAAGCCCCTCGCCCGGCGGCTGTCACAGCCAGTGAGACGAGTTGTCAGTCACGCTTGAGTCCAAGCATCTGTCCTGCATAACAGCAGACACGGCAGCCACTTGAGGAGGAGGAGCTGGACACAACATTAGGAACATCTGCAGCAGCTACCATCATGGGTTCTGTTGTGGTTGCAGCGGTGGGGTCTCATGTGTTACCTATGAGATGAAAGTGTATCATCGTGGGACATGCACGTAGATTAGACCGATAAAACCCATCACGCCTTTTCATGTTTGTGCGTCGGGCCTTGTAAGGTACAAAGCCTCTGCGTCTTTTCTTTTTTATTCCATTGTCTCTGCAGAGTCTCAGCAGAATGCTTAAGCCTGGCATCATTACCAGCATTTGAAAATGAACCGTGAAGGCTTCTCGCGGGGATTCCCACTTTTACAAAGCTAGCGAGTGAAGCTGCTGGGGAAAATTGGGTTCGCTAATCCGGTTCCTGCAGACATTCATAGGAGGAAGTAGACGGGGGTGGTGGGGGTAGTCTGCATGATGGCACCCTGTCTGACACTTAAGAATGAGTTGGTGCTTTATTGTTCTATCCCAGTACCCAGTACTCGTTCCATGTTGTTGTTGTGGTTGTAGGCTGCTGAGCGTGCTGTGCTCCAGTCTGGACTCCTTCCTCCTGCTCGAGAGCCAGTACGGCATCTGCTCCATGCTGCTTCAAAGCCAGCGGGAGAACGTGGCCGACCGGGACGCCAGCAGCAGGTAAGGCGCTCGCCCACGTGTGCGGCTGCGTTTAGTGGAGTGGGTGCAAAACCTTGACTGGTTGAGACCGTTTTAAAGGTTGAACTTGCGGAGGGTCACGGTGACCGCCGGAACACTTGAAGCGCAAATGCCAAGCGCTCAGCGGGCTCACCGCTCGGCTGCCGGAGGCTTTGTTGAACATTTCAGGGGTCCGAGCTGCCGAGGCTGATAGTTGTGTTTCTTGACTCTTGAAAGGTTCACACATGCTCAAAGGCCAGGTGTACACGTGCACTACCTGCCACATTGTTGGTCTAATCCTGCACTGGCTGGACTTACATGTGTGATCCATGACCCACGTACCTCATTGTTGGAGAATACCAGTTTAAAGCGGTCCCATCCTTTTCAAATGATATCAGATAGATTAGGTAGATGTCTCCAGGGTAAATGTGTCTTCTTCTTGGATTCGACTGTCCTGGCTCTTATCTCCCAATGATAAACCACAGGAGACTGAGAAGATGTTTAGATCATCTGAGTGGTGCAGCACTGATAACATGTACGACTGCATCGTGAGACAAATCAAGTTTATAAAACGGCGTGACGTGCCATGCACACTTGTGAAAAGTAATCATGGCCAGGCAGGAGAAAGTGTTTGCCTGCCTTGTCGCAGATAAGATGAAATAAAGCGGACAGGAAGTGAAAATGTTGGGAGACTATTTGTCATGCGAATAACTGCGGCCCCAGTTCGGGCTCATGTACGAAGAAATAGCCTCCAAACGCCAACTCACGTATCACGTCAGAACATTTTGTAAGATGGCAACTTGTTCATACATCTGCTTTTTCCTGTCTCCATCATCATCATCGTCATCATAGCTGACCCCCAGCATCACCTCTTTCTATTTCCCTGCATCCGCCATCTTACTCTGGCGATGATCCCAACTGTGCCCTCATTTGTTTCCACAAAGCATCGTTTGAGTTGAATTCATGGACTTGAGACTGCATAATCATTTTTGCCAATTGCGTACAAACCTTCACACTGAGTGCCGTGCAAGACAGTCGTCTACTTTTATTGCCAATTTCAAGTCCAAATTGCTTGGGCGATTGGCACTAAAGCAGTTAGCATTGAAGCTTAAAATGCGGTAATATTGGGATATTCACACATCTGATGAGGAGCGCTAACACGCTAACGCGCTTCCCCTCGCAGCGATAATGCACTGACGCTGCCGGCATCTGCGACCTCTGCGACCTCTGTTCTCCGTGCAACGGCTGTAATTGCGCTTTTCAGAGCCATCTTTTCATAGTTGGAGTGTGTTAAAGGTTTTTATTACCACTGAGCAACACGGTTCGGTTTGGGTGTGGAGGTCATTTTTTGCTGTTTTGAAATCTTCTCAGAGGCTGCATCATCGACAGTCTGTCCGTGGAGAGGAACCACGTGCTGGTTCGCGTGGCGCTGGTCGGAGGCCCGTCTGAAAGGAGACTTCCCCCTCGAGCCCTGCAGCAGGTCAGACTTCCTTCCATCCATTATCTTTGCTGCGTATCCTGGTAGGATAACCGGTAGGATTTCAGACTTTGACATATAAAACAGCTACGACTTGAAATTACTGTTTTTTTTAATTCACAAATGACACTTCAGCGGTTGTTTGAAGCACATAGTCTCGCAGGAATCGGGGATCGGATATCAATTATTCAAGTCTTGTCTCAGCGAACAGAAAACAGGGTTTCATTTAAGAGGAGGTCACGGAGAGGATATGACACATTTTAAAGGGAAGGAGGGGGTGCAGACGCGTCTCCTTCACACTTCACAGGTTTGTTTATTCCTCCTGTGCGAGAAGAAGCTGTGATGTGGTGTGAAGTTTACAAGCAGGATCACGACCCGCTCTTCCTCACTGCGCCGTTTAACCATTGCGTCTTAAACTTACTTTCCAATTTGCTGCTTTACAGACGTAGCTGGAGGTCGGAAGATAGCGCTAGGCCATCCAAACCTGGGATGTCTTCAATGTGTTCCAGTGTTCAACCATGCCTAAGTTTCAGATAATGTTTGCTAAATTGGAAGTGAGCCCTGGTGGGCGGAGCTTTCATAAGCATGTTGACGTTTTCAGCCTTTTCCTCGGATACTCATATTTAAAGCAGACGTCAGTCATGCTGTTCCACGAAATTAAATTGGGATTTCTCGCCGTGTGAGACCACCTAGCTAACTGTTTAGACAAAGGTGGATGGAATCGTTAAGCAGCAGTATGAGAGCCTTTAGCAATCTTTCATTGATGCAAACCAAACATAAATCACTCATCAACTGGCTTCCAGCCGTCTGATCAGAGGCTTAAAACATGAAGACTCGAGAACGTTGACGTCTCATTGATGTGTTTGATATGCAGGGGGATGATCCTTATCCGTGGCCCATGTTCTCATCCTTTCCTCCACCATCCTGCTACACGCTGGACCCACCAAACCCCCAACACAATCCACTGGGTGAGTTTCCCTCCGTCAAGGTCAGGGTCTGGGTCTGGGTCTGGAGCTGGGTAACCAATCGCCCACTTCCCCTCAACTGCATCCACTGTTTGACAGAGCCTGAGATGAGCGCCTTCTTGACCACCAAGATGGAGGAGAACTGGATGGAGTCGTGCCGCCAACTTTACTGTAGAGTTCTGACCAGCGGGCAAAACAGCCTGAGTGGCGCAGGTACATCAAACTCAATAGGGTTGTTTCTTCTCTATGGACAAGGACAATTACCTCCAAAAACAATCAAAGGGCATATTAACATCAATGTGCTGGACATGGAAATATGTCTGAAAGGTGGCCTAGAAATGTGAGGATGATAAACATAAACATACACGTACCTAGCCATCTGACATCTTCAGTGACTGGGTTCCTTCCCCAACACTAAACATCAAGTATTGGAAGTATTGGAGTATTTGAAGACCATCTATATTGTATAATATTGTGACATCCTGAGCTTCAAAAAAATGTGAATATTAGTCAAAGACAATACAAACTATAAAAAGTCACATTTGGAGTCAGCGGAGCAGATACCAGACCGATGACTGTAGCTTTCTAGCTGCCACCAGAGAGACAGTGGAGCCAGGTCAAATGTGTAAACAAAGATGGTAGCGTAGTCCAACTTCAATATGAGTCAAATGTGAGTGATCACACGCTGCTTGGATAGGCTTAGACTCTGACAAGATACGTTTCATCTCCACAAACATTTATCAGGTCGCACATGCGGAACGAGACGGAAACTTGACTTGTAATGTCTGGTGTTTTAGTCGTTTTGGAAGCGAATTAGTCGCAGTCTGGAGCCCTGGTTATTGAAAGGTTGATGAAGATTGGTTGAGAAACGTGACCGGAGGCACGCTAAGTGTGACAGACAAAAATCAATAGAAAAGTCATTCCATTTCTTTCTACTTTGCTGTGTTGCTCACACACATGTACACACACACACACATGTACACACACACACACTACAACCTTTGAAGAAGTCCTCATCGCCGCTTTGAAATGTCACGCTCACTCCCTTCATCTAAGCGGGAGCAAATTTACGCGTGACTCAGCGGGACAAAAACAAGTCACAGTGAAGGCGGAGTCATCTTGTCATAAACGCATCAAGTGTGCACAGGCTGCTCGTCTTCATCAGCACGCTGTCCTCCTCCTCCTCCTACTCCTCCTCTTCACTCCCTTTTTACAGCCCCCACTTAAGGCGGGGAGGGCGGTGATGCCGATTTATCGCGCCTCCCTTTGCCTTTATGCGGCCCGTCATTAAGCAGACGTTTTAAGAACTCTTCATTGGAGGAAATTGTAGCACTTACTTCTAATGAGGAATCAATTAGGGCCGCTTCCTCCGCAATTTATTGAGCATTCACTTGTTGTTTGGTGCCTCGTGCGCCGCCATGCTGCGATTATCACTTCCTTTACGTGATGGACATTAATGGCGGCCTCCATCTGTACACCCAGTGGAGTGTATTTACACGCCATACCTTGCTAGCTTGGCAGCACTTTTATGCCTTTGCCAACCGCTCGCTGGACATACGCAAATTTCATTCAAAAGTTGGGTTGATAATGAAGATTAGCGTAGTTATCATTTACAGAGGCAGGGAGCGGAGAAAGCTGGGGGTCGGGAACCTTTTGGCTAAGAGAGGCAAAATATTTTATTTATCTTCCATCCAAACGCTTATCCTCATTAGGGTCGTGGGGTTATGCTGGAGCCTATCCCAGCTGCTGAGAGGCGGGGTCGTGGGGGGACTGGTGGCCAGCCAATCACAGGGCACATATAGACAAACAACCATTCCATGAGCATCTTTAACATACACAATGTATCAAGAAGTCCCCCCCCAGTGTAAGCAGTCAAGGTAATTACGTCTCGCTAGTGTACTACTTATTATCTGACGTCTAATTGCTTCCAAGCTTCTTTTGTTGCCTTTGTGTTGACGTAGTTTGGTGCCTCCTTTGCTTTTGTGCGCAGTGCTGGCTGACCTCCTGGAGAAGGCTGTGGTCCATCTGTCCAAATCTTCTGCAGAACACGTCTTCTCTCCGCCTCAGCACAAAGGTCAGTGCAGAGCAACAAACAAGCACTGGGCTTTTTTTCCCAGCAGCTCGTGTGTAAGAAAGGCAGCTAAACGGCGGCCCGTGGCTCAGCAAAGTGAGGGCAGGGACGCCAACGTGAACTCTGCTCTCTCGGCGGCTGCTGCCGTGTGATAATAAGACGCTTTTGGAGGAAATCAGCCTGCCCTGTTTTAAGGCCCGCCGACTGAGCTATTTGTTTGTGGGTTCAAGGAAAGACCGTGGAGGTAAAGGTGAGGGAGCGTCCCAGCTGGAGGAGATATGGAATAGAAATCACCTCAGCATGGCGGCCATGCTTCTTCACACACAGAAACATGGCTTGTTATTCCTCTTCATTTCAGTCTATCGCACTCCAGGTTAAAACGTGTTGCGTTAGCATATCAAACAAGGGCTGTCAGCAGGTTGGTGTTGGGGAGCCGCTGGGCTAAACAACCTGATCACGGGCCGCCGAAAAGCATCCACCGCTAATTAGTGCATCTCCAGCTTCGCCGTGCACGGAAACTGTAACATTTCCCACCGGCGCTGAGGTGCTAATTGCACGTTTCGCTCTTATTTTCCCCCCCTGCAATTTGCACAAATTACATTCATGATGTACACCACCAGAGGAAAACTTTTGATAGCATCTGAGGTGACGAACCCGGGTTTTAATTGTGCCATTTGTGGTACTTCTGTACGATGTGATGAGACGCAACCAGAGAGTCGTATGCTTCGGCTAAGATAACAAGGCTAACAAGGCTCCAGTTCACGGTTTTTACACTTCCTGATCTCCTGACTCTGTGGCCAACATGGTGACCACCAGGCTGGGGTTTGCACAAATGAATGAATTGCTGTTCATGGTGGACTATGGTGTAGTATTAGTCAAGCGTATTCAAATACAAGTGGTACACGTATGTAGTATTGTGGTCACTAGGTAGGCGTAAGGACGCAAAACGTTGATGAGATGTTACATCACCTATCACTGCAGCCGGCTGCACGAGTGGTTAGCGTGCAGGCCACACAGCTAGGAGACCCGGGTTCGATTCTCCACTCGGGTATCTCTGTGTGGAGTGTGCATGTTCTCCCCGTGCATGCGTGGGTTTTCTCCGGGATCTGGAGCCCTAAGACACGGGTCACCAAGACACCGGCAACTAACTGATGGAGTTGTTGGGGACCAATCAGACTTCTTCTCTGTAACAAGCCTCGCCTTCACGGCCCTTTTGTGGCGGTGTTAACAATGGCCTTCGTCTCCCCTCCTCTTCTTCGCTTTGGTGGCATGATGAAGCCGCTCTGGTGTGCAGATCTGTCCACGCACGCACACATGCACACACACACATGCACACGCACATGCAGGACTAAATTCAGCACTTCTAATCAATCCTGTCAAATACCCTCTGAGGAGATGAGAAGCCAACTGGGCTTATGGTGAATTCTGCCACACACTGTGTGTGTGTGTGTGTGTGTGTGTGTGTGTGTGTGTGTGTGTGTGTGTGTGCGCTGGACAGACGTCGCCTGAAGCCTCGGCCCTTCTTGAGAGCGCTCTCATTGTGCGGTGAGAGCAGACTCATTTGGCAAGCATTAACCTCTGTCACATCAGCGCTGTGTGCCGCATCTCCTCAGCCTTCACGCTCCTCGCTGATGAGGGCGGCCCACGCTTGAAATTCAGGTGGCCTGCACAAAAAGGCCGGCGTGGCTTTGCATTCTAATAGTCCTCTTCCCAAACTACACCCACTGGCTCTTGAATCGGTCCTTGTTTAGGTCGCACATGCCCACGCAAAAATGTTTCATTGATGTCCATTTCTAGACCATGCTCCCCTCATGGCTCCTCATATCTGACCAATGCGTTCTTGACAGGGCCAGATGCCTTCTCCAAGGACACAAACACATGTAGACTGGTTGGGCGAACTCCGCCCACACCCTCAAGAACCCTGCCGAGAGTCTGAAGCTGGTCTACAGATCCAAGACCAGGACCAAGCCACACCGCTGCTCCTGAGTCTGAGGTTCTGTGGCAATAAACAAGGACTATTTCCTTACCTTTAATTTCACAGCCGCCTTTTCCAGAATAATAAATGAGTAATTCCTGCTGTGACGTCGCCTCCAGCGACAAAAGGGCCTAAACCCAATCAGAACAAAACGCAGCATTCAGTGTTGGGTTGGCGCTGTTGGCAACGCACACGCCGACATACTTGTTGTTATTGAAGTTTCAATTTAGACGTGCAGGGCCACCTAATAGATCAGCCTCTTCCTGGCGGCGCCGCGCAAACGGTGAGAGGCAACAAATCAGAGTAGTAATAATAATGTTCACTTCGCCGCGCAGACAGGAAGCAATGGAGGCATTTTTCAAAACAAACTGTCAGCCCTGGCACGTTATCACCCTTCCTCGCTGTGTTCCCTTCATGCAATTACGGCTGTAACGCCGCAGAAACTAATACGCTTTCATGGCCGCCGCCACTTAGCGGTGCTACGTAAGAGCGGCCGGTGGGACTGATGGTGTGCTCTGCTGTTATCTCGCCGAGGGGAACGTTTGGACTCCAGATGAAGAGCTTTCCCACGCTGCTCATTTGAACTATTCTTCCCAGCCCCCCCTTCCTAATTGTGTCAAAATGGCACCAAAGTGGTGCCAACCGTTTCCAGCGATGCCCGCAAATTGATATAGTTGATATATATTTTAGTTGTAAAAAATGTCTCATTCCATTAGGTCAGATGACAACAGAAACGTATGAAAACTCCAGTGAAATAATTATACATGAGGGATGAGTGGACCTTAGTTTTCATGCAGTACATGTATGAGGACTGGAGGAAACGGAATCATATGAATCACGGCATCACGTGTTTGGCCTTCTTCCTTACATCTCATGTCATTGTTTTACAGAAGAGGAAGAGGAGGAGGATGTGGATGCCATTGTCTTATCGCCCGTGGAAATCCTTGGGATGGATGTCTGTTTGAGGTATTTTTTTACCTTGGGGGTGCTCACACTTTTTCAGCCTGTCAACATGATCCATCTCTTACTATGAAACATTCTACATTTGCTATCAAACATTACACATGTACAAGAAATGATATTGATTACGCAAAAGACAATGTAGCCCAAGTCAAGGCAACACATCAATTTCCTTTCATAAATGGCCACATGGTCCAATTCATCATATCGTTACAGTGTGACCAACGAAAGTGTAGAAAACACAGCCTCAACTCGCCTCTACAAGCCAATGGATAACTTTTATTGTAGATATGGCCATCTTGCCACTCACTTTATGGAATAAATCTGGAATCAGAATCAGGAAGTTCCATGTCTGTGTAGAGACTGAGGCTTCATCTTAGCCGCAGGGGGGCAACCACCAATCAGAAGGAGCTTGATGTCAGCTGACCCCGATCTAAACTACCTAACGTAATGGGCATTCCTGTTTAAACCCATCAGAGTTGTGTTGAGTGCACCATTTAAGCCCCGCCCTCACAGGACCAACCTGCATGCAAAGAGAAATGTACTCAAAATATGGAATAGTTGCTCAATTGTGTTTTTACATAAGGAGTTACACACATTGATGCTTATCTATTGTTTTCTTCTATTTAGTCTATTTAGAAGGCGCCTTGTCTTCTTCTTCCCAAACGCTTCAATGCTGTGAGTAGATCACAGCCTATTATAGCATCCCCAGATACCTTGCATTTAATGTTACTGCTTAGTGCTATTTGGGGGAAGTAAAACCTCCAAAGTTGCACAATTTGTTTTGATGTAAACAGCAGCATAAGCCTGAATGCTTTTCCCACACACGCGCACACACACACACACACACACACACTCTAATGATGTCAACGTGTCTTCCGCTGCCGCTGCTCTCGTGCTACCAGCGTGATAAAGCGTGATAATGAACACGCTCCTGCAGCCGCCGTGACCGACATAACCGTTGTCACACTGCTCCTTTGCATCCGTAATGACGCCACGTCGCCCCCTCCGCCACACCCCCGAGGAGAACATTCTGGCAGCAAGCGAAATGCTGCAATGCTATAAATGTTGTGTTTAGTGCACTGTGGGGTTTGTCAGATGCGAGCGAGTTGTTGCGTTGTGGCTCCCAAGCCGTGGTTTGTGTTTGTTGCTCAACGCTTTCTGTACAGGCTCATTTTAATGTGCGATAGATGGATAAAAAATGACATTTTATCCATCTTAAATGTCAGTGTCATTGGTTGTAACTTGGTTAGCCTCCCCTTCCATTCATTTTGCCTCAAAGCAGTCAAAGTATAAATATTCCGAAACAAAGCAGGGCCAACAAAGGTGTGTCTTTATTTGCCCCCTGCAGGTATGGCGCCTCCCTCAAGCTCCTCCAAGAAGATGCACGCAGAAGCCTGACACTCCTCACCAAGCACGTGAAGATCTTCTTGTCCCGTCGGAGAGTCCAAACGTCCCCAGAGCTGCGTATCCTTTCAGCCGTCCACATCTTCCAGCAGACATTCCGCCCACGGGTCATGCTTGCTTACACCTTCCTTTATTTAGTAAATGTCAGGCTCCTCGTCATAACCAAATACCACCCTGACATTTAAGGGGTCTCTATTTTGGAGGCGCTCATGCAGTGATCACATTGTCACGAGTCACAAATGGCAACTTTCTGACAAAGGTCCAAAATGACAAGCGGAGTCTTTGTGGTCAGGAACGCCAACGTTGACGCACAGAGGAAGGAGGTTGCCTGATGTTGTGTTTTTGTTCTTTTTTTTTTTTAGTCCTCGTTCCCGTCATGTTTTTGTGTCACTGCAGATGAAAACGATGTTTTCCGCAGGGCTCCGTGCATCATTTATAATTCTGTGTGGTTGAAAGCAAAGTCTTGACTGCACATTACAGATGGATGAGGCTGTCAGTCACAGTCAAAGAGCTGTTTTGCTGTTTGTTATTGGCTGCTGAGCCGCCGGCTTTAACAAACAAATCACCACTTTTGTCTTCTTATTATTACTTTACTGTGCCGGGAACTAAATATGGCCCCGGTGTTGCACCAAACACCCAGAAGGATCCGCTTCCCGGATTCTCATATTGCTTTGTACCTCCCTGAACAAAGTCCGAATTTGCTTGCTCTGTCTCAGAACGCAGGGCAGTTTGGAACGGCTACAGTTACATTTGACGTTTGTCAGGAATGGAACGTTTTCCACTGTTTTGGATAAGTACTGCCACATATTTGTGCTTGTTCACCCTTTAACATGGAACCAGCACATCCATCCATCGCATGTCACTCTTTTGTCAGCAGGTCCTGATGGACGTTGTCAGACTGGCGTCCACAGAGAGCCCGCTGTAGCACCATGGAGGGGCGCCTGCCCTTGACCAGTGCGTGCTTTATGTAAGAAGGAGCTTCATGTGGTTCTCATCACCGGCGGCTTGATGTGGCTTTGACCAAGCACAGCTGCTACCACAGAGACCTTTTAGCAAATGGACCACCTTGATTGAATTTCTTATATTATCCGCGCTGCAACATCATTTCCTGCTTTCCAACTGGTGGAAAATAAACATTTATTCACAAGATGGTGCTGCACCGGTGGCAGAGTGAAACAGCGGTGAAGTCCATTACTCGCTGCTCAGCGACTCCCCGGCTAGCTGAAATACCTCCTTCACTTTGCACTGCAGTGGTCCAGCATGAAGACTACCCGGGCCACGACTGGTTGGCGTCCACGGTGTTCCTGATGATGGCCGGAGATTGGCGGCGATGTTGGACCGTGCTTGTCAAGCTGGCGTCTCTGCTCACTTCTGCCCTCATCTGGCCAGCCAGGATACACGCCTCTGTAAGTTGGCTCCCCTAGACAGTATTATATCACAGCACAGCCAGAATAGAACACATAATATAACCGCAAGGCATGCTGGGTAACTTCATTTTGGGGAAGTGTGCGAGTGGGCTGTAAATGAGTACAAAAGTGTATTATTTGATGATGATGTTGATACCTGCATAGCTGGTGTGATACAGTTACTGTGTTTCTCTTTGGTGGCACCATGAATGAGGTGGAAGTGGAGCTCCTGTTGGTTTGTGTGGAATTGGACGTGTTGGCCATGATGCTGGCTCAAAGGTGCTTTTATTAAGCTCTGCTACCGAGCTGCCATATGGCAGGTATGATTACCCTCAGAGGGCCGCCTGGAACTGTGAATCCATGATAATGTATCATCGCCCTTAAGAACTTAGCTTTTTCACTTTGTATGCTTTTACCAGAACTCTTACACTGAAAGAAGTCAAGGTTTTCACAGCGTACATCTATTGTATAATGATAATACTAACAGTGTCTGACTAAATAATTATTGTTATATGAATTATTCATTAATAAATAATACAAATATTTAAATTAGATTTGACAACAAAAAACCTGTCAAACTTGCCAAAATACATTTAGCAAGACGGATGAATTGCTTTTATTTAAAATGTATTTTTCAACATATAGATTTTACTCAAGATAAATATGTTTAAATCAATTAAATTATACAAAAATAAATTAAAAAACCTTCAAAAGAAAAAGCTTCAGAGCTGACATAGCAGGTGACGAGCATGGGCAGTATGAAGAAGGACGATGTTGGTTGTCGTGGTTGCAGGTAGACGTGGCGGTGCAAGTGGCCGAGTCGGGCATCCTTCCTGTCTACTGGAGCACGGCTCACTACGTGGAGATGCTCCTGAAGGCCGAACTACCGCTGGTCCACTCTGCCTTCAGGATGTCTGGCTTCACTCCGTCCCAGGTAAGACCCTCCATGTTTTATTGCTGTTGTGTTTATTTCCCATGTAAAGTCACGAGTCCCATCCAGTTTGTGCTGTGTTGGGAATGGAATATTTCAGTCGTTTGAGGTCATGTTTGTCTGATGCCATGATGACGTAGCCGTGTGCCAGTTGTGAATAAAGTCCAAATCCGGGACACAGGGTGGCTGATAGCTGAAACTGTGTGTGAAGCATGATTAAAAACAACAAGGTGTATCATGTTATTGCTCACATACATGTTGCAGTGCCATCCAGACCTGTGTGGAAAATATTCCATTCCTACAAGCTGAAAAGAACTTCTAACAGGACCTCAGCTACCTCCTTGAGTCATGTTCATCTCCCCTCTTCTGGATGAATGGATTAGTGTGTGGGCTTAGAGAAACAATAGATGGTCCAGCTTTTACAAGCCAACACATAAACAGAAGCCTGGAGGACATTCTATTTCCTGTTTTGACTTGAAAATACCCCAAATGGCAGGGAGGTGTTTTTTGTTGCTCTGGATTTTGTATTTATTTTTCGTCCTTGAAACGTGGAGCCTTTGAAGGCGTCCGCCATGGCTCCATGGCAGGCGAGGCTCACGCGATGCCTGGTGAAAATTTGCACCTCAGACGCGGAGAAGACAAGTTTAACATTCTGCTCGTCTTCACACTCTTCAAGGTGATGATGCCCCCCACCTCCGCACACACTTTGGAAAGCTTTTGAAAGATTCCCACACACCTGAGGAAGCAAGTGAAGGAGATACTTGTACGTGGTAGACTTTGTCTAAGTGTTTCAGTGGATGGAGAAGGAATCCTTGGTGACAAGAGGTCGGCCCTGATGTTTGGTCTGGAGACGGTCGCTCTGCGTAGCTCGGCCTAGCTAACAGCTGCTCCAAACAATAAGAAAGTCATAAATAAAGCAATATTAAAACACTAAAAGCACCGCAGAACATAAATAGCTTGTACTCGGGCGGCGCCCAGCCTTAGTTTAGATGTCCATGCAGACGGTAGGGCTGGTAGAAGAAGATGGAACAGACGTGGCAAGATGGAAACACGTGACCTGCTGTCCTGACATCTAAGGGGACAAGCCCAAAGCTGGAAGACTTTGGTAGGAAGGCGGGCAGAACCCGGAGGGAGCGTGCCGTGATGAAAGGTGTTGTTGCTTTGAATATCAGACACATCTCGCATGCCAATTCCTTCCGGTCTGGGTGGCGTGTTTGCATCTGTGCGGATTGTCTCCTCATCGAGGGAGCCACGGTGGTGCTTTGCGGGTGGGCGGAGCTTGTTGATCAGGAAGAGAAATAAACATCAGCGTGCATCAACTTGTCTCCACATCCCATAATCCCTTTTCAATATTCAACGCCGCCGCCAGCCAGCCCTCCTCCACGTTTCCAGACAGATGATGGGGGCAGACTCAGCAAAATGCTAAATTACACTCCCAACGTGTGTGTGTGTGTGTGTGTGTGTGTGCGTGCGTGTGTGCGTGTTTCTGCGTCCAAACATCTAATATGTTTACTCATAAACAGAATGAGTTCCAATTTTGGTTTCTGCGGTCCTCCCCCAGATCTGTCTCCATTGGCTGACTCAGTGCTTCTGGAACTTTCTGGACTGGCCTGAAATCCGCCACTACGTGTGCACCTGCGTCCTGCTGGGCCCCGACTACCAGGTCTACACCTGCCTGGCCCTCTTCCGACACCTGCAGCCCGACCTCCTGCGCCGCACGCAGGCCCGCCAGCTGCAGGTCTTCCTCAAGGTGGGTCAGGCCGCACCCAGGGCACTCTGTGGTTCCTTGCCCAGTTTTACTGTTTGGCTTTTATTTGGCAATTATTGCAACTTTCTACTTACATCGTTTTCATTTTTGCGTTTTAAAAAACTGTTCCAACTATTTCAACTTTCTTAAATATTACGAATATATATGAATATATATTATGAAAATATTATGACTTTATTCGTGTAATATTAGAAGTTCTTTTCCCAACCCAATTTTATCGTTTTGTTTGTTTTTCATAATATTCTGACTTTAAAAGAAATGAAAAATGTCTTTAGTGTTTCAGCTCTGTGCTGCTAAAATGACATTTTTACATTTTTCCCAGTGAGTTTATTCTTCTTCTTGAAAGAACAATACAACAATAATTGTGTTGGGTTTTTTTTACTTTATGATCATAATATTACAGTTTTCCCCCTTTTCCATGTATTTCAACTTTCTTCCTGTGAATTTTCTTCTGGAAATATTATGACTTCATGCCCATAATACAGTATTATAGTGTAGCAGCTATTATAACATTATGTAGTTGCACATTCCTTACAGACAGTCCAAGACAGAAGCATGTTGGCAAAAAAATAACCACTTCCCCACTAACCTAAAGGCAGCACATCTTTAATCATTTATTTATTTGGTCATAGTCAGAAAATACGGTAATAGTTTGCAGTCTACTTTGTCGAAATCATTTACCATCATACATATATCCATGGAGTACTTCTGTGAAATATCGCAGTAACTGCCGTGATCCATCTGCATGTGATGATGATGAAGACGGACGTCCATAACAAGCGAACAACAATTATCTCTCACATGGCGCCCACGCCAGTGCCGAGCCGACGGGAAAGCTCTCCACGAGTCGTTCCGGCCAAATAAACTCTGAACGAGGCTCGACACTCATTAAGCGTCCCGGCGCGTCTTATCGCCGCCGTGTTAACATCGCCATCAGCCGCCGCCCACTTCCTGTGAATAAAAGAACAGTTAGGGGAGGCTTTATCACAGGACGCTGGCGTAATGAGCGCCATCATCAGATATGCCTGCAGGACACACACTTACGCATTGTGTGTGTGTGTGTGTGTGTGTGTGTGTGCACGCTGTTGTCTTTTATGGTTGTGTGGTACAACCTTTGCTATGCCACCTTTTACTGGGTAGACATTTTGGCTGGTCTTCACAAGAACAATGAAAGGATGAGCTTCTTTGACACTTTTAGTGTGTGTACACGTGTATATGTGTGTGTATGTGTTAGAGAGACAGTTCCTATCCTGAATTGAACCATTAACTTTTAGATATTCCGGCTTCTTGTTCTCCTGGCTCTCGTTTTTGTCTTGTGGGGACAATGTGAAGGGCGTATTTTATACACACACACACACACACACACACGGCCTGTTTCACAAGGAGTGAAATCTATATTTCATCCAAATTAAAATTCCAAGTGGCAAACGACTTGTTCCAGTGGTTGTGAGTCTGTGAGGACGACGCTAACTGCTGTGGGAAGCACGTGCACTGCTGTGGGAAGAACGTGCACTGCTGTGGGAGGCTGTACTTTGGAGCGGTCGGCCGGCAGCCGTGCGCTTACGGGATTCCTTGGCAGTGACACGGTTGCGGTGCGTCTCGGGAGCATAGTTTGTTTGTGATGCCGCGTTGCAGCAAATTAGCGCGACAACATGTGACAGCACGACGGCTTCTTCATGATGTTGATGCTACGCCGGCTGGGAAAGAGTCTCTGATGTTGCCGTGGCAACACCGATGGACCGGCCACGATACAGGCACCGCGTTCACCCTGAAGGGTTTGAGCCCCGATTTGGATTTGATGTTCATCCTACCAAAACAACAACTTGTCGATGAACAGGGATGCCGTGTGGGTCAGGAGTGGTGGGACATTGATGAGAGACCCTTGATTTAAAAGATCCAACATTTTTGGATGACGGGCCATAATCGATGAAATGCACGATATATAAAAAGAAACTCTATATGTTTCCCGGCCTCATTATATTATGTTAATATTAAAAATAATTATTAATATTATATGCCCTGTGATTGGCTGGCGACAAGTCCAGGGTGTTGTGAAGATAAGTGGTAGAAAAGGAATGAAAGAATTAATATTATATGAATAATTATTTTAAATATATGTTTAAAAATAAACAAAGACGGTTGTCTCCAAATGTAACACTTGTTTACTTTGTGTTTGCAGGAGGAGCCAATCAAGGGCTTCAAATTCTGCAACTACCTGGACTTCATGGAAGTTCTGGAGAGACGCTACCGGAGCATTGTTCTCACCGACATGGAAACTATTGGAAAGCCTGCCGACTGACCGGAGAGCCGAATGCTCATGCTGGTCTGCAAGACCTTCCAGATCAGGACCCCCACCGAACAAAAACAGCAACAGTGGAGGTGCTCCTAAGATCCGACTCCGTACTTCACAGTACTTTATAGTACTTCCTAGTACTTCTGGGGCCCAAAGCATAATTTGATGCTTTTATTCCTTGGGGCTGGCGGTCATTGTGGCGGAGAGCGAGGTGTCACATGTGACTGACGATGCTCCCCGGCAGCGTTGCCCATCCTTTTGAGCATTTGCAGAGAATGCGCCCCCTTGTCATCATTGACCTCTGCACCTTTTCTTCCCAAAGTTAGCCAAGCTGTAAGATCAGGTGTCAAGCTGCAGCCACGTACCTGCAGCAGCATGTCGTGGGACACATCGGTTCCGGGACACGTCAGAGAGCGCCGCTTCGGAATGAAAGATGCATGAGGACGTTTGCGTCGCAGTGATAAAGCCTCATCAGTAACCACGGCGACCCTCTGCCTGGTGTCGCTCATCCCACACACTGATGGCCTGAAATCCGCTCACAACATCTCCCCCCTTCCCAAATCGATCCCAGGTCAGAACCGAGAAGGCGGGGCGCCGCCTTCCAGCAAGTTTGGTGTTTGGTGACAGTGTAGCGGCGTCGGCCATTAGCGAGCATGACTTCGGTCATCAGAAGACAACACAAGCTCCTCTGGCATATTTAACTTTGCCTGCCAGGTAACGTTTGATTCTTCATCATCATGACATCACCACAAGCGTCCAGTCACGTGACGCCGCCACTTTTGTGGGGATTCCTATGATAGGCCGTGATTAGCAGTCATTTCAGCTGAGTGACATTATCTATTAGCAATATTAGCAATTCCAAGGCTCAGCAAGCCGCTGGCCTCATTAATATTAATTTTCCCTGCCTGGTCGGCGGCGGGTATTGTGTGTCTGGTGTGACAGGAATGCTAATGGCCTGCCTCCCATTGTGGGGACGTGTAGAGTTTGTTTGTCACATTGACTGAAATATGAATTATTGCTGTTTTAACCGCAGCAGACAGACCGAGCGCCGCATTTCCAAGCAGCACACGACAAGATAAACACGCAAACGTCAGGTGGAAAACACGCTCATTAAAAGTGGATTGTCAGGCCGACGGGGGCGGCCACTAATGACTTTCATATTTTGCCTCAAGAAGGCGAAGAAACAAAACCGAAAACAGCCGCAGACATGTAAAATGTACAGTATCCTTTGACTGTGTTTTGCAACACTGTCAATAAGGCACATTATTTTATGCTAACAGTAACGTATGCAAGCCTCCAGCCTCCACGGAAAACAAAACACTGCTTTACCTTGCAGTGATAAAACTGGCCACCGGGGGCAAACACTCACGTCCACATGTCAATCAGGTGTACGTCCAAATGGTTATTACTGCGACACGAGTAAATGATTATTCAGGACAAGGCCTTCCTAGCGCCATCACTTTATTGTTCACATGGGATCCCGCAGCGTGGTTAATTTGACTTGTTTCTTTAATCTCACTGCTAATTAATTCCACTGGTGCCTGCTGGCCTATAACGTCGCCATTTTCCATCAAACTATTGATTCTCTCTTGATGAAAATCCATTCTTGGATCAACACCACAGACATTTCAGGATTGGCTGAATTCTTATATTTAATTCAACTCCTGTTGACACATGTCCCTTGGTGGGGGTTGGAAATATATATCATATCATATAGAACAATAAAGCTGATGATCTACGGTACAAAAATAAGTCCGAATGACGTCATGCTTTTAAGAAAAATATCCGCTGTGGCGACCCCGTAATCAGGGAAAAGGCTGAAAGAAACAAACTAATTAGGAGTTCAAAGAACAATAAAACAGTCTTAGGAAGATAAATATATGACATAACGTAATTTAATGTACACAATATTATGATCATAAATGTTATCACGTCCTCACTCACGTGCTCGCTCGAGGTTGACGTAAACATTTGCAATAAAAGTTATAAGAGTAAGAGTTATAAGAGTAATAAGAGTTCTTAGAGTGTGTCCCTAAAACTCCCTGGTTGTTTCTGCTGTTGTTATTGTCTTCCTCATTAGGGTTGGACTCAGGTTCTGGTTCCGGTTCCGGTTCCAGATCAGCACTTGAAAGCAGCTTTGCTTCTGCCTGCCGAATGAAATGAGTCTGTTCCGGTTTGTGTCTTTCTGCTGACTTGAGGATCCTTACTGGGTCGCGTCGCTTTACGTTTGCGAGGGAAGAGGAAGCGCTGAGCTGGCGCGAGGGACTGCGATACGTGACGCGTATTAGACGTGTCTCTCAGCATCACACGGCCTTCTCAGCAGCGTTCCGAGTGGGGAGAGAGAGCCGGACTTGAGTCTGTCAGTTGAAAAGCTTCCAGAGGCTTCCTCCGGGTCACCTCCTGACGGTTGGGCTGACGAAGGCGCCCGGCGTCCCTCGCCGTTTTTTTACAGAGTAAACTTCTGTGGAGTGAGGCGACATCTGACCCCCTTTTCCCGACACTTCAGCGGGCCTGACGCCGCACCAGCTGATGCACACTGGGGGGACAGATAACCTTTTTGAGACGAGAGGCTCTTTTATACGAGAAGACAGTCTTGGATTTGTCAGAGAGTTCAGTGACGTGTCGCTGAGCGGAGTTCAAAAGGAAGGAACAACTTTCACCACGGCTGCTGGTTGACTGTGATATGCAGCTTTTAGTGGTTCCGTAGTCAGGAGCTATGCAGGTAGGAAAACCGTCCACTTTTTGGCGGATGCTCCGGTCAGCTGGTAGGGCGCTCACCTCTCAACCTTCAGGTTGTGGGTTCAAACCCTTGTCTACCGGGGCCTGCCATGACCAGCTGTCTTTGAGCAAGATACTGAAGCCCTGTATCAGACTTCTTGGTTTGAGTCCCAAGAAAGAGAGAACAATTTGTTGATGGTTCCCAACCGAGAACCATACTAGGTTTTCTCTGGATACTGGTTTCCCTTGACCAAGGTACTGACTGACACTAGGATCTGTAGGTTGGAGTAATACAAAGCCACATGTCTTCCATTGTTGGTTTTTGTGTGTCTACCCATCTTGGCCCAATTCTAGATTCATCTCTGCCCCCTTCCTGTTTTGGACCATAATGATCCCAAGCTGTAAAAGTACAAAACCAGCATCTTTGAGTATGAGTATGCGGCAATTCACCTTCCCTCCGTCGTCTAGTTTGACCCGCGCAGCATCAAGCGACTCATTAATACTGTCATAATGCACTGTTTATTTCAATTAGCTGCGTAAAGCTCGTTAGCGGCGCGGAGGCCGTCTCGACCTGGCAAGGAGACTAAAGCTTAGCGATGATGGCGGTTAATGGTGGCCTTTAACAACGCTGCGCCGCGCTGTTGTTCTTCATTATCGACTTTTCAACGCCGGTGCTCGCGTGGCAGCTAATTGGTGCTAATCAGCCTGATGAGGCAACCGCAAGGTCTCGGCCTGCTCTCATCCTGGAGGAGGCGACGTCTTATCTCTCCTCACCTGAAGCGGGTGTTGGTTGTGAAGTGGTCCGTGACGGCAATCCCGCCATCGTTTCTCCTCTGATGTTTGCATTCCGTACTTTGTCACTTCTGCACTTATCTTCTTGGGAAGATTTCATGTTCTTCATCCTCATTCCTCCTTGGTTCAGCTCCCTTTTTCTCCCTTTGTGCATCATCTCCGTTTGACATGCATGTGCTGCCTTGGCGGAACACCTCGGGGCTTTAGGGACTTCGCCATTAGCATATCCATTTGCTATGGTCAATATTTCCCACATTGGAGCTTATTGTTGCTTGTGTGCATTGAAATCCAATGACAGCAGAGCTCAGTGACAAAGGAGTCCCATGGAAAATTGTTGGGAAAAGGTCGCAACATCTTTAGTAGAGATGGTATCGGGTATTTGCATTCTTTCTTCTGACCCTACCTGCTACTCACTTGCTGGATCATTTTTTGCAGAGTGATACACGAGTCTGGGATATGGAGAAATCTTTGTTTATTCCAGCCGGCATCTCCTGACTGGAGTTCTTCCCACTTGGTGTTTTGTATTTATCTTCGGATTTGGGAGGAAGTCAGACTCAAATCCCCGTAAGTCCGATAATATCCTGGTTCTGCTCGAGCCTTCAGTCAATAAAAAAGTGTCATATTCCAACGAGATGTGAAGCTACTCACAATGTTGGCTTGTAAAAACTCTAGAAATGTCATAATGTCTTTCTGTTTCTTTCCATCCAATAATAAAAACATAGATCCGGATCAAGTAGAGTGGGTCTGCACTGTCGGTACTGGAAAGAACCTACTGTACATCACTTCCTCCTTTGCATCTTCATGATGGTGCTTCTGTGATGTCACTGATGTGTAGTAGAAATGGTGTTGTCTGATGTTTACGTTCTGTAACTGCCGTAAAACAAATCTGTCCGGACACGGCAGGCTGGCTTTCAACACCCGTGAGACTCCACATCCAAAGAGTAAGAGGACGTTTTCAATAAATGGCTATTGAATAAAGTACAAAGCAACAAAAACCATGTTACTTTTTCTCCACAGTGCAAATGTACAAAGTTGGCGCCACCGCCGATGAAGGCCGGTTGTTCCCTGGTGTCCTCCAGCACTCGTCTCAGTCCAGTGGAGGGCGGAAATGAAACGGTAAAGTAGCGAGGCGACACACAGAGCAGCTGTAACTCACACACACAACACACACACAACACACACACAGAACACACACAGGTGGGCTCCAGCAGAGCCAAAGCTGAACATCTGCTGATATTTTTTGGTTGGATTTTTGTGAGTTCATTCAACTCAGCGATCCACCAAAACCAGTTTCAGTAAAACTCATTCATTCATTTTCAACTGCTTATCCTGTGCAGGTGTATTGTAGTGTAGGAGTATCTACTACCAGCACAATTAAACCCACTTCAACCTATTAAACTAAGAAAGGCCGGGTGAGCTACTTGGCTTTTATTTACTAAGCACAGCTCCTTTCAAACAGCGTGTTCATTCATTGTCTTTATGCTGTTTCCTGCTCGTTAAATATCGGATCGCATCATGTCGGAATCGAACCCTGACAAAAGTCGAACATTCTTTGGTGAACGATAAAAGATGAGATAAGGTACAGACGTAAACATCCAACATCGCCCTAAGCATCACTGTCATTCCTCACCCAAAAAGATGGAGCATCCCCCTGGCAGGGGGCTGTACTGCCCCCCCATTGATCCCACCTGATGGTTCCGTCCTCCATCCCGTCCCTGGTATGAGCTCACACGGAGTGACCCTGTGGCATGTGACCGGGATGATCTGCCGGACCGCTGCCAACGATTCCGTCTTTGTCAACAGTTTGTTTTTTTCCTTTTAATATCTGGGCCAGCAGACCCCGTGGCGTCGTGGGGGCTAAGCCTTTCAGACAGCAGACCATCACAGCCAGGAGGTTGCTCTCATTTGGTTTCTACTCTGTTGTGTGATGATGTCATTCTTCCTTTTCTCTCTCTTTCTCCGTCTCTCTCTCTCTCTCTCTCCTAGGATTTCCCTGTGAACGAATCTGGGAGTTGGCCAATACAAACGGAACGTAAATCTACCGTTAAACGTGCAATACGAGGAGAAGCAACCTTGGTGTGGGATCTCATCACAAATACTAATACAAATACACCCAGTTTTTATAGGTAGGTATTTCCCATGGCGTCCGTTGCTAGCTAGCTCATATTAACTCATTATTATCCCAAACTCTGGTGCTAAAATGCACAGAAAAGGGAAAGAAGTATGTGTTCATATTTCACTATGATGGGCAAGTAAAAAAAACATCATACTTTCCTTTCTACTTCCATGTGGTACATTCCATCCAAATGGTTGCTCCATCTTGTGTGGAAGCCGAGTGCGACTCCTGACTGCTTTTATGTTCTTGTTCATCTCAAGTAGCTTTTTTCTTTCCCGTTTCACATCCTTCTCTCTCTCTCTCGCTCTCTCTCTTTTTTTAACGCTGGCAATGATGTTTCCTCTCATGACCACTTTAAGGACGCCGCATGAAATATTCAATGTTTGCAAGTTACTTTTAAAAAGTACATCGGTACCTTGGTTTTTGCACACCGCCCCAGTTTTTGTGGCATCTGAAAATGATGGCCAGAAATATATCTCTGTTCGCAAGCGGCCTGAAGAGAAGGCCGAGTATCATTCTCTACCTTTGGCCAATCGTCATTGCCTTGGTTCACTGACAGTAACGAATGACGTTACTTATTGCCCTGGGGCCGTGAAGGCACCACAGGCATCGATAAGATATTACAGTGGGGGCCCAGCGGGGGGTGGCAGCCGATACATCTGCTGATATATCAGCGCAACTCTTGTACCCTCATTGTGCTGCGTGAAAGGTCAGCAGGAAGCCAAGCATCATCACCTGACGCCACTTCACTGTCATGTGACCCGCGTGTCACAGAGACATGACGAGAGGCGTCTCCACGGGACAGAACGCTTCCCCTAAACGTCCTTGTTGAGTCGTTATGGTGACGAACGTGGAGGGACTCAATGAAGTCGGCCATCATTGACCTTTCACCTCACCAGTGGACTAAAAGTCCACTCACACGTCCATTTTCCCAATACTCGTGTCGGGATTGATCCATGTCATTTCCCACATGAATAATGCATATTGTACCGTAGCATAAAAATATATTTTCTGTCAGCTTTTCATCCCACAGTTCTTTAGTTTGCGTCTGTGAAGCTGCACAGACGTGCACCAGCGTGAATGACAAGTGTGCACGTGCGTGGGGGCTGCGTCGCCGTGTGCAGGGGGGGGGGGGGGGTTAGAAAGCAGCAGCAGGAGGAAAATGTCAGGCCAATGTCAGAGTGTTAGCACGGCGTGGCCCGCCTCTTAATGTCAACACTCTGGAGAGCTCACACACACACGCACACACACACGACACACACACATGCAAATGTCCACAAAAGGGGAATGACGAGGTGGATTTATGTGGATTTATGGGGGCTCGTCGGGGGGGTCCACAGTCAAACGTCGCGCACTCTCTTTAGAAGGTCAAATCTGAATGTCACTGATTGATTGCTGGCTAAAATTGACAGCCTGTCAAGTGTGACTACACATATGCTGTGTGTGTGTGTGTGTGTGTGTGTGTGTGTGTGTGAGTGTGTGTGAGAGGGAGCAGAACACGTCTTTTTGTCATTAAAGGCAAATGTGTGTTTTATATCTCCACAGAAAATGGATTCTCTTCCCCTGGTGAAAGTCTGGCCACGCGTTCCAGCTCAGCTCATCCAGGACTTGTTGGACCAGGATGTGGACGAGGTGGTCCACAAGGTTGGTGCAGCGGAGGAATGCGGAGATTATCCTGCTGGGGGGTGAGTACAAGTCTTACATTAAGGTACTTTAAGGCTGTGGCAGGGGAGGCGCCATCTTAGCATCTTGTCGAGGTTGCTGGGTGGGATTCATGATTGACTTTGGCCTTAATTAAGCATAATTAATAATCATAGGCCCCTAGTAATGAATGAATGATATACTGTAGTAATCATGTTGTGATGGTCCTGTATGTAGTACGCTGCACTGGTCACTAGGTGTCAGTCATGTCACATTGATGAGACAATTGCCACAGCAGGAAGTACTGTACAAGTACTGTACAGGAAATGAAGAAAAACAGAAACACTGTGGGTCTACATTATGTATTATTATATATTATATATATTAGGTAATAGTGTCAAGGTGACTATAGGGGTGTTGTTTCATATCTGGAGGGCTCTAATGTTATAAACTGTATTTCAAAGCTCATAAACAGGTTTTCCGTACTCCAACTATGAAATTATTATGTGAACTTCACTTGTCATGTTTATGTCTGGAACCAAGTAACCATGATAAATGAGGGACTACTGTACTCTACTGTACTGTACTGTACAATTTTTGTCATGAATTTGTTCCAAAAGGTCAGATGAAAACCAAAACATACAAAAAAACGAGGCAATGTTTCCCATAAGAAATGGTGTCAATCCAATGAATCTGTCCCAGACACCCTAAATATGACCAAAAAGATATTTTCCACAGAATAATCATATTTAACATGTAGAAAAAGTGAAATAAATATGAATAAGGAATTGATGGAACCTCATGTTGATTCTCAGCTTGCTGCCACCCACATCCTTATTGGCCCCATGGCTGGTTGTTTAAGGCATTCTGTAAGGAATGGCGGGAGGATGAGTCAGCAAGGTGTCGGTGCTTCGTACAGGGCAAGCGGACCGATCCCAGGCATGTGTAAACATGGAGGTTTGAGTGACGTCAGAATGAAAAGAACATGACTTGACTGTCAGCTCAGCTCTAAAAATATGAAAGCAATGGCTTCCATGGATGGAAAATGGCCTCCGCCGCCTCCGTCTCTTCTTGTGAGCGTCTCGATTGTTCATTCAGCGTGAAAAGGAAAACAAACGTTGGCGACAGATAGCGAGCAGTCGCACAAACGGGCAAAATGATTCTTGTAAGGATGAAAACGCAGCGAGGCGGTTAAGTCCAGCCATGAGATGGTAATGATGATGATGATGATGATGATGATTGCCAGGCGGCCCTGAAAACAAATTAAAGCGTAAAAGCCCCCGGCTCTCTTTTATATTAATGCCACCATGATAGCGGCTTATATTAATGGGGACGGGAGCAGCATGGTGCTCGTCATCCTCCTCCTTCAGTCTACGCCCGCTTCTTCTGGTTCTTCTTTTTAGGATCAGTCATATGAAAAGCCTTATTTCATAATGCTGGCCTAATCTGCACCAATACACTGCAGATATGATATTATTTATTCTTTCAATCATACGGAGATGATTGGCTGGAATCACGGTCGCCTAAATGTGGGAGGAGCTAAAGGAAGCCTTGGAGAACAATTCACGGCTGAAGAGATTCATCTCAAGCGGGGGAAGCAATCACTGTCAACATCGTGGATGGGGTGCTGCTGCCCTCCATTCCAGATGTTCCTCCTGTGGAAGGACCACCTCCATCCCACCGACGTGTCGTTCCATGAGGAAGCAGGCCTGGGAAGGCTCCAGTGGGAAATCCAGGTTGTGAATAGATGTGACTTTAAAGTGATATTCTTCCCGGTAATTCCAAAGTGTGCAATCTCCAGGGTGTTGGATGACGTCGTGTTAAGTCCCAAATCCGATACTTCCATCAGGAGAATCCACAAGTATTTTCTTTTCGGTGCAGCAGGTGAGATGAAATGATGAATGTCGCCTGGGTTCCTCGGACGAGGAGCGACGACCACGAGGGGACAGGAGAATTCTTTAATGAACGTGGTGTCCAAGTTTGCTGATGAAGACGTGAGGTCATTGCATCAAACGGCAGCCAAACCCCCCCAAGAGAGGCATCAAAAAGACCCCTCCTGCTCCTCTGAAGACCAAAGTGAAACAACACCTCAGAGACCATGACTTGATCTTCAGCGGGGAGAAAGTTCTCTTTGTGTTGCCGCCGGCGATGGCGGGACGAGGACATAAGCAGGGGGTGGGGGGGTTGTGTGAGGAGGGGGTGGCGTCATCTCTCGAGGAACATCAGAGGGAATGAATCAATGCCAAAGGAAGAAAGACGTGGACAGATGTTGTCCTCACAAAGCTCTCACGCTGATTGCTCAACAACAACAACAGGGGGGGTGTTAACCTTCGCCTGGGGAGGGAGGCGGGGGGGGGCGTCCAACTAAAGTACTTCAAGGCAACAACTTTATTTCTTCTCAACATTTGTTGGAAAACAGGCTGCTTCTTATGCACAACATAGCAGACAGCCCAGGATGTCAATCATGTTTGCACTGTTAGCTTCATTGCCCCCCCCCCCCAAAAAAAAATTGTCCATAGGTATGAATGTGGGTGGGAATGCTTGTTTGTCTATATGTGCCCTGTGATATACCAGTCCAGGGTGGACCCCGCCTCTCCCCCAGAGGCAACTGGGATAGGCTCCAGCACCCCCACCCTGGTGAGGATAAGCAGCATAGAAAATGGATGGATGGAAACAAGAGGGGGGGTATACTGGTCTATATACCGTATACTGGATATACCGTATACTGGATATACCGTATACTGCATCTAACATATACTGGATATACCGTATACTGCATCTACCGTATACTGCATATACCATATACTGCCTATATATACTAGTATATGATATATACTATTCTATATATTCTGCTGTGGTTTGGCTCAACAGCCCAAAGCTACAGAGGTTGTTATGTCAGAGCGGAAGCGTCATCTTCCGCAAACAAAGCCTGTCGTCATAGCGACCGAGGGAGGGGGGGGGGGGGGCGTCTCAACAGGCAGAAGCGAGCAGCAGGGATCCAGGAGCCCTGGAGGGATTTCACCTTCCTACGGAATGCTAATGCTATTAGCGGATCCCAGTCACGCCATCAGTCCCGGCCTGCGTATGTGCCAATTAGAGAATTGACAGTGATTGATTGACTGATTGATCAGCCGCCTTCCTCTGCAGACTCTCCATCTGTTAGCTCATTACTTTACGCTTCCCTTATTTGGATGGCCACTTTTATAAAGTCTCATAGATCATTCATAATGCACCTCCCCTCATTGGAGGAGGAACTAGCCACTTTTATGTTGGCTTGTGTTGCGCAATAGACGACTGAGGCAGGTGCCGCCACTCGGTAAACTCGGTAAAGCACCGACACGAAAAAGAACAATACAAAAATGATGCACGTGTAATTCCCGTATCCGCTACCTTGGAGATACCGTATCTGGATGCAAATCAACCTGTAGGACCATGACACCGGGAGGAGGCACCATGACACCAGGAGGAGGCTTTCCATTTCCATGCATGTGTTTCCATCTTAAGATTTCCTAGTATGGAAGGTGAAGTGTTTTCCACTCCTAGCATGCTCTGATGTCGCCCATCGCCCCAGCTGGCTCTGAATCGGGGCTGCATTGGATCTTACCAGCTGTTGTTCCTAATGAAGTGGCCTGCTCAACAATCCATTGATTGTCTTCATGGTTTGTGACGCGCCGCTGGGTTGTACCAACTTCATGCTGGATGTGGTATTGAAAGCCTCCAAACGTGAAGCCCCCCCCCCCCCTCCTAGCGGAATAGATTGCCGGCCAACTATTGATTTTGGCCCGTGCTGCTCAAGTAGACCTCGTTACAGACGCTCATTAAATCCTCTTGTCACTGCAGAGGCTCCTACAAAGAGCATTAAGCTGCACCGACACCGAGCCCAATGAGCAGAATCTCAAGCGGCGACTACGGAATGTTTGAATGGAATCTTCCAGCTGCTTCCCAGCGGCGCCCCCTTGTTGTGGAAGAAGACCGGTGAGAAGAAAGTGTGAGAAAATGACTGGAAAGCCGGCGGTGAGGAGGGAAAAGTGCATGGCAGATACGGAGAAAATCATCCATTATGGAGGCGGAGCATCCACAGTGGCTGCAAAGTCGCACTAAGGAGCCAAGGATGCTCCTCAGTCATCAGGATTTCTCACTCATCTTCAGCTTATTTTGCCTCCAGCCACACAGAACGTCACATGGGTTCAAAGGCCGGCTTCCAGCTAGGATGGGAACGCCAGGAGAGACGAGATGAGAGGAAGGGAAGATGAAGGAAGAACAGTAAAATGATCATGGCTTCCTGGTCCATTTAGGTCAGGCTTAAGAATGAACGTGTGACCAACCAGCTGGAAAACAAGTCCTGCTTTGTGGTGTTTGATGATCGGATACGATCTGGCACCGTGGCCACGCGAGAGACGGGTTTTTCAGCATAAAGTCAAACCTTTGGTTTTCCAACGCCCCGTTTTTGGTGCGCTGAATCCGTGGTGTTGATAGAAATGTCCTTGCTTTCCTATGCAGCCATCTTGGATCACACACCAACACGTTGTGTACACAATACCATAGTACCCTGTGGAGAACTCTACGTGAAGTATTACATCATGTAGACCTTCCTCTGAGGTTCTTTGTCATGTCGAAGGTTCTTTGTCATGTTTTACGTCTTCCTGTGTCGTCCGTACGGCTATCATGGGTCTATCAACATGCGGCCAACGCAGGTTCGGGTATTTAGTCCGTCCTAGGAAGTACGGATTGCGCTGAGTTTGCTTCATGCAACAGTCCAGCTTTACTGGTTTGTCCGCTGGCTTGGGGGTTGGGCGGCTGGCATCACCGCCACGTGCCCGATGACACCACTTCCTGTTCTGCCGCCAATAGCCAGCATTTAATGAGCTGCCAAGGTTGGCGCCGGCTGCTCCGGGCCCAGAGAACATCCTGATAAGATGATTGGTTTCAGCTAAGTAACATGTCACAGTAGTCTGGTCCTTGAGGACTCGGAACGGGGACCAGAATCGTGGGGGCTGCTTTCATCCACTTTGCTTTGTGCCCGCCATCATCTTCGTCACACGAGTTGGAAACTCTCAAATGTCAGACTTCCTCTTGCAAAAAAATGAAGTTGAAGTTTGACTGAAGCTGTGTTCAAAGTGCGTCAGTACGGCGCCGTCTTTGTTCCGCCTTCCAGAGCCGCCTTTTCATTCTCTGTGGTCCTGACACATCTTTGTCCCCGCTAGCGGGACAGCCCAGCAGCCTGTGGCTAATTAGCACCGATAAGACAAAGAAAGAGAAAAAAGATAACGACGTACCGCGCTTCGTGGCGGACGACAAAAGCTTGTGGCGGTCAGCAGAAAAGAGAAGACTAAATAAAAAATGGAGGAAGAAGAAAGCCCGTTGGATCAAAGGAGGACCACTCCTGTGTTTTCCAAATGTTGAGGCGCAGGAAGACAAAAGAGAGCATTTTCTCGTATTATTTTTCCTTCCCAAAGTCAAAGAAGGAACACACCAGGAAGCAGGAGGTGCAGACACCAGCTTCTTGGTAGTCCGTAACAGAAGCCGCTCCCATTGGTCATCCGGGTCAGCACCTCACCAGGGTGTCCTCCCTGGACATGTCGGACATTTCTTTCACATCTTCTTTCTTCCTCTCACCTCTGCTCTCGTTCCGACACCTCCCACCTTCATCTCCTTCCACTCATCAGCTGGAGTGGCAAAAAAGGAGAACACGGCCTTCAACGCTTCTCGCCTCCTCTCACGGGACTGGATGGGACTCGGACCCTGAAGGCTAACTGCGACCCGCACGTGCTCATTAGTATGATGCTGAGTATGCCAATCATTCCTTCATGCTGCTGAGTATTGTCACACAGTTCTACAAGGTTGTTCCTTGGCTCCATGGGTGGAAAGGAACCAAGACCGGGACCTCCCGAAGCCTGGACTGCTGGCTCGTTAAGTAATAGTAACATTTATTTTCCCGTGTATGGGTTTATTTGTCCTAATAAAAACATAACTAGGGTGTCTAAACCTCAAAGGACCCCAAACAGGAATATGAAAGGATGCGAGGGCCCACTTTGATATCCTAAAAAGACCTGCAGTACTCACAGTACGCATATTTAAACATATTTAAAGTTATTATTAGCATCATCTGCTGGTTAAACATTAGGGCTTTTACCTTTTATGTTTATATGGCAGGGGTGTCCAAAGTGCAGCGTAGGGGCCATTTGCGGCTGATTGGACGCAAAATATATAATTGACCTAAAAACATCCCCATCCCCCCCAAAAAATAGCATAACAAAAATATTACATAAAGGAACATCTCAGTTGTGGCTCATCATCATCGTCATGCATCGTTATGCACCACGAGTCGGACGTGTCAGTGGGGTTACAAATGTGGTGGGAATTTGTGAAGCTGCCAACGTCTGGCCCAGCAAACCTTGATGTTGTCACGCTAAGTGTCTTCGCCGAGGTAGCGATTGCCGCCTGACACGCTGCCTGCGTCCGATGAAGGCAACGCCTTGAATATTTGAACGCTCCAGGAAGGAAACATCTGTTTGGTTTCCCGTCACGCCGCCTGGAGAGCGTCTTTAGTCCCTCACGCTGCAAGACAAGAAGAGAGGTTTGTTTTTGTCATTTCCCAGCGTGATGAAGGGAAAACCCGTAAGGAGTCTCACGTGCGCTCTCACAAGTCGTCCGTCCACGCCTTGTTGTTTGGCTGCTGTCTGACAAGGCTGGGATGAAACGCGGTCCATAAAAACGTTAGCATGTCTCCTGTCCATGTGTTGCGTCCTTCCATCGTTCATCTGGCCTGGCTGGGAAAACCTTTGGCCTCTCCGGTTTTACTCCAGACATGGAAAAGTGGAAGCTGATGCTCTGCATGTATTTCTGTTAGGTTGCATTCCAACGTAAGCTTTGAGGGTAGAGAAGATTGGAAAGGAGGATGTGTTGTTGGCGGCCATCTCCTCCGACGCAAGTGAAAAAACCCATGAATTCCATTAGGATTTAGCAAATGTTCTCAGTCAGGGAACAGTGACCGGGACATCTGCCCAGTGTGTGTGTGTGTGTGTGTGTGTGTGTGTGTGTGTGTGTGTATGTGTGTGTGTGTGTGTGTGTGCAGCTGTTTAATCACTGGACGACTTTTAATTAAAAGGCTGCCAAATGACTTGAAAGCAAAGAGTGGGAATTGTAAAGACGCGTTACTCAAGTGAAGCATTCGGGACAACAAAAGGGAATACTGACATCTGAATTTGTCAACGGTTTTATTGCTGTTTCACGCTTCTTGGCTGCATGGAATCCTTGGGGCTCTTGCTAGCTACAGTTACATTAGTTACACTGGTTATGTTGGTTACATTGGTTACATTAGTTTTAGTAGTTACATTGGTTACATTAGTTATAGTAGTGACATTGGTTACATTAGTTTTAGTAGTTACATTGGTTACATTAGTTATAGTAGTTACATTGGTTACATTAGTTATAGTAGTTACATTGGTTACATTAGTTATAGTAGTGACATTGGTTACATTAGTTATAGTAGTTACATTGGTTACATTAGTTATAGTAGTTACATTGGTTACATTAGTTATAGTAGTGACATTGGTTACATTAGTTTTAGTAGTTACATTGGTTACATTAGTTATAGTAGTTACATTGGTTACATTAGTTTTAGTAGTTACATTGGTTACATTAGTTATAGTAGTTACATTGATTACATTAGTCATAGTAGTTACATTGGTTACATTAGTTATAGTAGTCACATTAGTTACATTGGTGACATGGGTTCCATTTGTTGCATCAGTTACATTAGTTCGCCCATTGCCTTGTCGTTGGATGGAAGGTGGCTCATTGGCTAAGAAATAAAAATAAAAATATTTTTTCACATTTGGACATGAAAGTACACTAGGACAATCCCAGAGTAGCCACTGGAAGTAGAGTGTAATTATTGTGGAATTTAGCAGGACATGCCACTTGGAGATGTCACACACTGTACCTGCAATCAGGTACATGAGCTGTGGTCACCATGACGATGACAGATATGATGCTATCAATATCTGTCTTATGCCGACACTTGACGCCCAGGACCTTCCTTCAAATGCATTTCCATTTGTCCTGCTTCACATGCGCCACGCACATAAAATCAAAGATTATCACACACACGCACACATGCACACGCACACACACACACAGAGGCTCACCCTTCTCCTGCAGCAGACACAGTAAATAATAGCCACCAAAGCCATCAATTTATGCATAAGGAGGATGTCGTGCATGAAAAAAGGTGCACACACACACACACACACACACACTCCAGTCTGCAGTGTGGCTCTTGTGCACCAAAATATGTCTGCACTGTAAGTATTGCATGTTATCACACATCTTGTAGGAGATTAAATTCTGTAATAAAGGCCTCAAGGACCACTCTGTTCAGTAACCCCCCCCCCCCCCTTTACGTGTTTCTTCATCTCCGATTGTGAGGAGGCATACGACTTACGCCGCAGTAGAAGGTAGACAGAATTCCCTCATGCCGAGGCCTTTTCTCTCTTTAGGACACGGAAACGGGAAAGCCGTGTGGGCTCATGTTTCACATAAGGATTACCCCAAAAGTGTAGTTTTTATTTAGGACTACAGACACACAAGCTGGGCGTACTTGTACGTAGAAGTACGTTGAAGCTGTCTAAATTCCAGCATCAAGGCTAACAAAACACGAGTGTGACATCTCTCAGACATTTGAAATCGTGAAAATGACCAAAAAAGGCATTTTTGGTAAAAGCATCGTGTGGCATGAGGTTGCCATGGTGACAGCAAAACGTAAACATCATCGGCACCTCTCGCCAGTCCTACAGTGAAGGTCGTGGGACCAACGTCGTCTGGTCAGATGCCGCGCTTCCTGTACATCATCGCCATGGCAACGTCTTTGCTGTCATTTCCTAACTTCCGGCTGGAGCAGCTTCACGCAGGTGGACACCTCAGCTGATGAGCTGCTAGATGACGCTAATGAGGGACGCGTCCTTCACGCGTGATTGGCTGTGAGGAGGAAGACTGAGCGACACGATGGATGCGGAGCTGCGCTTTAACTTTGACGTGTTGCCTTACGAACCCCCCCCCCCAGGCCCCCCAGCAGCAGCAGCAGCAGCAGCCGTGGAAGATAAAGTGCAGCGACGCTGCCATCAATTTGTGGATGAAAAAGCGCGAGCACCCGTGTGCCTCATCATCGCTTATTAACATTTCTATTGGAAGATGAGCTTCCATCAGCAAGCAGCTGCTAAATTAGCCTCTGCTAGCATACAGCACATAGCATACAGCATAGCACTTGGTTGGCTGCTCATTGAATGCATCATCTCCACCAAAGTCAGCGACACACTGGTCCGACACGGCGTGTGCGTGGCGGTAAAAGCTAGCTAAAGAGTGGCATTAGCAGGATGTGAGGCAACAAAGGCTCGGGGTCGTGACGCAGTCCTTTAAATGGGAGACATTTTATTCTTCCTTTTTTTATCAGCGGCACCGAGCATGTGGGACGGGGCTTTCAAATCATTTGCAGCCTATCGAGGCCTCATTCGTGAACATTAATGACTTGCCCCCCCCCCCCCCCCCCCACGAGCGTGGATAAAGCACAGCCACCCCGATGTACCTGTCAATCATCCTTCAGCACTCAAATTATATTGGCCAGGGTCAGTGTCCCTGATGGATGGATGGATGGGTAGATGGATGGATGGATGAATGGAAGGATTGATGGAGGGAGGGATGAATGGTAGGATGGATGGATGCATGGTAGGATGGATGGATGGATGCATGGATGGAAGGATGGATGGATGGATGGAAGGATGGATGGATGGATGGATGGAAGGATGGATGGATGGAAGGATGGATGGATGCATGGAAGGATGGATGGATGGATGGAAGGATGGATGGATGGATGGAAGGATGGAAGGATGGATGGAAGGATGAAAGGATGGATGGATGGAAGGATGGATGGATGCATGGAAGGATGGATGGATGGATGGATGAAAGGATGGATGGATGGAAGGATGGATGGATGCATGGAAGGATGGATGGATGGATGGATGGATGAAAGGATGGATGGATGGAAGGATGGATGGATGGATGGAAGGATGGATGGTTTTGCTCGATGAAACCTTTAGAAAATATAATTGTTGATCCCAATGATATTTTGTGAGATGACTTCCTTGAAGATAATAACTCAATAATTTGAGTGATGGACAGTTTGCTTTAGCAGCATCTACTTTTGTGGATTGTGTTTTCATACAACTTTTTCCAAAGGACGGCCAATCAGAAGTCCTCTCTCTCCAGACGTGTGAGCCAACTACAGTTGTTAGAACAGGATTTGGCCAAAGTCCAAGATCATTGTTCAGTGTTTGTGCGTGTTAGCATGTGTGTGTATTAGCATGTTTGACTCCCCAGGAGAGAGGAGGTCAGCTGGGATGAAAAGGCATTTAGCAGACTGTCTCCTAAGTTGACGCCTAATAAGTTCACCCCCCCCCCATGCACACAGTGCCAACCTTTGTCAGCTTCCTGTTGTGTAAAAGCGGGCGTTTGACCTTTATCAGACGGGGGCTCTAACACGCTCATAGTCCGTAAAAGCCATCGCTCTAATCAGAGGCAGCGAGGAACTTTAATCGTACGAACCGATGACGGCTCCGATGTTTGTGTAGCACGCTCATGAAGACAAAAACATAGCGATGTTAGCATAGCGAGGCTACGTAGCAGGACGATGACTCTCTCCAACTCACTAGCCGACATTCTTCAGGTTTGCGACCTGTTGCTAGGCAGAGTTCATGAGGCACATTAAAAAAACACCTGGCTTAGTCTCTAATTGAATCCCTGCTCTGTATTGCATATTAAAAAAGCTCACCAGAGAGACCAAAACAACATCATCCTGCACCCGCCACTCGTCCTAACGTACTAAAAATAGAGTCTGTGCTAAGTGGAGGACCCACTTGGTGAAAAAGATCATTTGAGGGCATCTGAAATGTGAAAGGGGGGCTTAGTCGGCTCAGTGGCGCCATGTCACACTCAATTTGGGCTCGGGAGAGGACAAAGCCTTGGAATGGATCCCTGAGTCCCACAGGTTTCTTTCTCAAAGGGGGTGGGGCTGGAGGGGAGTCGTCCTCCGTTATTGACGTGCTTATGAGCACGCTTTCAACATGGCTGCCTTTCGTCTCTCCGTGTTCTGGCGCTGTCACCTGGCAGCATCTCCATGGCGACTCATGTGTCCTCGTCATGATAGCATCAGGAACCAATTGGGTCGTAATTGGCGTCTAATGATCTTGCTGCTGATGCAGCCGGGCGCCGTCCCCCCCCAGATGCCGCCGTGTCCTGGGGGCTCGTCCTGGACTTCTGGCACCGAATTAGGATCGCTTCTGGCCTTCATCATCCTAGCGATTTTCCTGCACCGTCACTCCAGACACGTCCTAATTGATTATCACATAACTTTATGACAATATGACCCGTCCCCAGGCGTCCCCAAGCGTCCCCAGGCGTCCCCAGGCGTCCTCAAATGTGCAATTACTCTTCAACACACAGACACATCCAGAAATATAATAATAATAATAATAAATAAAACTAACTCAAAGGAAATCCTCAGTGGATGTTGTGTCAGTACACCATCTAGCAATATCAGGATAACGCCTCGGAAAATATGTCTGGAATATCCAGGGAATATCTCAGAAAGCACCTGTATGACATTTAAATAACGGCTGTAGAACATCTAGAAGAATCAGGTTAGTCTACCGCATGGGGGAGAAATATCTGAGAAACATCTGAGGAACATCGGTATCAGATCCAGAACATGAGAACATCTGGAGGAGATGCATCAGCATGCAGACATGGGCTGACAGGAAGCAGATGTTTGTGTGTTGTGTTGTATGTTTGCTTGTTTGTTGTGCGTTGTGGGGCCAGCAGATGTGTGTGTGTGTGTGTGTGTGTGTGTGTGTGTGTGTGTGACTCTCCAAGGTCCTGAAACCCATAAAGAATTCATCAGCATCAAACTGGAGCTTCCCTCACGCATGCTGTGTGATCTTGAAGCGAGAGGAACCACTGGAGGCCATCGATTGGAAGTCCTGCAGGGCTAACATCTTTTACTTCCCAATCACGACTTATTTTGGGAATTTTATATTTTGGTTTTTCAAAAACACAAACAAAAAAACCAATAGAATTGTGTTGGATCAACAGTGATGCTGGTTTGTGTATTTGGGGGGGCGGGGGGGTTGTAACCCAACTAAACAGATCCATGTTAGCACGTCCACGGTTCCACGCCTCCAGGTGGATCCCCAGCATTGCCGATCCCAAATGGGAATCCATGGGAGAACAGAACGTTAGAAAGGAATACTTGAGATTGCTTGGTTGGCCCCTGAACAACAAACAGTCTTGCGGCTCCTCATCTTGCGTCTGATCAAAGATCAAGTTGAACTTTGTTAAATGAGGTTGTGTTTGGAGCGCGGCCCCCGTCGAGGCGCCGCCAGCCCGGCTTTTATCTCCCGAGCTGGCAAACGAGACGTCGACAAGAGAAGAAAGGCTGCTCGGCGCCATGAGCCAGTTTATTCTAGTAACGAGCTCTTGTCTTGCGGCGCCATGTTTGTGTTCTGGCGGCGGCGCTGGGAGCTCACACGCTGGGCGCTGCTAGCTTGCTCTCACTGGAGATGTTCTGATGCCTCGCACACACGAGCGCGGACGTGGACTCGCCGGGCCCACGAGGGTGGAGGGATTACATGTGGCCCCTGGCAGCATCAGCATCGTTGGACTGGATAGTACTTATGGGGGACGCCATGACAACGTCTACGCTAACGTGTGACTACCATGTCCACACGTGTTGTATCAGCACATCTGCTCTTTAGCAAGCTAGCAAGTGATGATGTAAGACGCGTGTTTACATGGCGGTGACGTTACTCTTTGCCTCCACTGTGAGGGATGAGGAAGACGCAGGCGATACTTTGCTCTTATTGTCTGATTTATTCATAAGCGGCAGCAACATATTGGAAATAAAAAAGCAGCTATTGTGGCTCCGCGGAGGTTGCGTGTTAAATTTAGCCCAGGAGGAGCAGCGGCAGCGCAAAGCGAGATCAAATGCGAGCAGGAGGAGAGCACGGTGCCTCGCTGGGACTCGAACAGGCGAACATGAATGATGCAACACTGCAGCATTCTTTCTTTCTTTCTTCTTCTTCTTCTTCTTGTTGGAGCCGTGCCGCACGTGCTCGCGTACGTGTCAGTCAAACGCCGTCTTTGTTTGCCTTCGTTATGTACATTCACACCTATGTCGCTTTTCATGTAATCCTAATCTCAACCTATACCTATAATCTATAATATACCTTCTATGTCTGCTTTCCTTGTAATCCTAATCTCAACCTATACCTATAATCTATAATATACCTTCTATGTCTGCTTTTCATGTAATCCTAATCTCAACCTATACCTATAATCTATAATATACCTTCTATGTCTGCTTTCCTTGTAATCCTAATCTCAACCTATACCTATAATCTATAATATACCTTCTATGTCTGCTTTTCATGTAATCCTAATCTCAACCTATACCTATAATCTATAATATACCTTCTATGTCTGCTTTCTATGTAATCCTAATCTCAACCTATACCTATAATCTATAATATACCTTCTATGTCTGCTTTCCTTGTAATCCTAATCTCAACCTATACCTATAATCTATAATATACCTTCTATGTCTGCTTTTCATGTAATCCTAATCTCAACCTATACCTATAATCTATAATATACCTTCTATGTCTGCTTTCCATGTAATCCTAATCTCAACCTATACCTATAATCTATAATATACCTTCTATGTCTGTTTTCCATGTAATCCTAATCTCAACCTATACCTATAATCTATAATATACCTTCTATGTCTGCTTTTCATGTAATCCTAATCTCAACCTATACCTATAATCTATAATATACCTTCTATGTCGCTTTTCATGTAATCCTAATCTCAACCTATACCTATAATCTATAATATACCTTCTATGTCTGCTTTTCATGTAATCCTAATCTCAACCTATACATATAATCTATAATATACCTTCTATGTCTGCTTTCCTTGTAATCCTAATCTCAACCTATACCTATAATCTATAGTACATTTATGTCTGTTTTCTATGTAATCCTAATATCAAGATATACCTATAATGTATAATACAGCTATGTCTGTTTTCTATGTAATCCTAATCTCAACCTATACCTATAATGTATAGTACACCTATGTCTGTTTTCTATGTAATCCTAATCTCAACCTATACCTATAATGTATAGTACAGTTGTGTCTGTTTTCTATGTAACCCTAAACCCAAGATTAATCTCAACCTATAGCTATAATCTTTATAGTTTTATAATCTTTACTCATGTAAAGTAGCCCCGCCTCCCAGTTCGTTGTCGTAGCGATGCGAGGCTGCCAGCGGCCGTAAAGATGACTGATGCTTTTTACGATGGGCAGCGCCACTTCCTTTAAGTGTGAATGAGATGGATGGGCGACCTTCGTTGACCTCTGCGGCGCTGGAGGCTGCTGCTCCACGTTGACCATTAGAGGGAGTCCACTTCCTCTTTGGGACCCTTCCAGCCGGGCCCCGCTGGAGGACTGCTGGTTGAGACGCCCCAGGTGGAGACTCCTCGGAAAGACTCCGGGTCCTGGTGTAGTACCTGGCGGTTGGACTTGGCATCGGGTTTACATTATTTACCATGGCAAAAGTTGCTTCCATTTTTGGACATTTCGGTTTTCATTTGACCTTTTGGAACTTATTAATAATGAAAAGTCGGCCATCTTGGATGGGCTACATTACAGTACATCCTATGGAATACAGGCAGTAACAAGCTTCCTGTTTGTTTGTCTCGGGTTCCCCGTGACGGTTGCGTCGTGGCGCCGACAGACGGTCCCCTCCTGGCTTGTTTGCGCCCCCGCACACTCGCCGGCGTCCTCATGAATGAAACATGAGACATGTTGCATTAATGCTGCCGGACGCACACACACATACAAACATGGCCTCCATTGATGTGTGCTTAGCCTGACATTTGCTAACCGGGCGCCCCTCGTCTCGCCACCGTCGCCCTGAATTGTTGCTTTCATCTTTGTTGTGCGTGTGCGCGTCTGCGTGTGCGCGACCCGCGCCGCTCCTTACATCGATACGAGCTGAGCTAATAAAACCTTTTATGTGTTTGTACTCCTTCTGGTACCAGGACCTAAACAACCCCGCTGCATCCCGGTACCCCCTCTGATGAGACCCGTCGTCATGGCGACGCTGCTGCAGCATCACCTCATCTGGGACGCTAAACAATAACCCGCACAGGTAAAGTGACATCAAAGCCATGACTCCAATATACGAGCTCCCCATGGGACGAGATCAGGGACCGCCGTGTAGTTTAGCCGTGGCGCGTTTGTAATCTACACCGCCCGCTGACGCCTATCGGGACGGCTGCTGTGACGCGTCGTCATCCTTCACGCCCCCGGGAGCGTTGTTGCACGCCAAGCGCGTCTTGGGTGTGTTTGTCTCCTCCTGACAGGGCACATTCATCATGGCCGACATGTTGGCTCCTCGCCCCCAGCAGAGCCGCCGCCGCCGCCGCCGCAGCGACGGCTTCCTCCCGTCTCCTTGGCGTAGACACGCTTCTTCCTCTTCTTGTCTGATGAAGGAGCTTAGCGCAGGGCTGGCCAAAGTACGGCCCCCGGGCCATTTGCAAGCCGTTTCCTTATTGGCACATTTTGAAAATACACTTCAATAAAACTAAAAAACAGCAAAAATATGCCATAATTTTACAGCAATAATGTCCAAACATTAAGAGAAAAAATATTTATTGTAATAAATAATATTTATTGTAATATTTAAAAAGTCTAATTTATGATAATAATGCTGTCAAAGTATGAGGGAAGTCATTTTAGTGAAAATGAAAGAAGAAAAACATTGTTTGTAAAAGTCAGAATATGAGAAACTCAAGAAAAGAACATTGGAATTGTTGGGGAAAAGCTAATATTACTAATATGATCAAATATTACTAACGTTATAGGAACAAACACCCATATGACATCATTTTTTTAAACACATATATGACTTCTTAGCATATCTACATATGTTGCTTTACAAAATGTAATTTTTATTTATATTATTTTAATTTATTGTTTATTATATTTATTTTATAAATTTTTTTTATTGAAAATATTATTTTTATTTTTCATGCAGGATGAGTAGAATTAGCAGGATACTCGATAGAAATTGCTGCCACCTTTCTTTGGCCCCGTGGCGGCTTATTTCGCAGCCGCACTTAATAAAAGAGAAAAGTGAAGTTTGAGTGAAAACATATTTTGACATATTTTATATATCTATATATATATTTATATAAAGAAAGGCAGTTTTATACTAAAAAGCTTTCATTGTTTTATTTCTGTTAAAGAAACTCATGTATTTATGTCATTGAAGAGTTTTTATGGGCTCGATGACACCGTGGGAAGCCTTAGTTTGCTTTTTTATGTGCAAGAGGATGTTTTATACATACAGGAAGTCATTTGCAGCAAGGGCTTCCCTGTGTGTTTATGTGTGTGTTTGTGTGTGTGTATTTCCTGAGCGATGCGGGTCTTCTCATTAGTCATGTTTTCTTCCAGCCATTCCCAGCCATCCATTCTTTCTCATCTTTTACACGTCTGCCGCATCATCAATCTGCATGTTTTCCCAGCGGGTCAGCTTGACAAGGGCGTACAAAGTGTGTGTTTGTGTGTGTTTGTGTGTGTTTGTGTGTGTTTGTGTGTGTGTGTACATGCACAAGACAGAGAGACATATGGAAAAAGGATGCAGATCCCAGGACTCTGGGCTGCCATGATTGACGCTCTAAAGTGGAGACGGAAGGTTCCATCAGTCCACTGAAGACAGTTTAGTTTGTCTTGCGTCCAGCGGCATGAGGGGGCGGGGCTTGTTGTTTGGGAAGGAAAAGACATTAACAACATGGCGGACGCCCGCAAACAAACAGTCATGCATTCCAAAGTGTTGCAAATGTTTTCAGTGCAAAGCCATGTTTGTCGCCAAGAGCTTACCAATTTATTATTAGATGTAAATATTTAAATACTTCATATTTTTCACTTCCTTATCTCATTATTAGGATTTTTATAGCAACATTTCGGCATTTTAGCTCGCTTTTCAAAAATGTCATAATTATGACTTTCATAATTTTCACTTTTTGTCTCATAATTTGGACTTTTTATGTCATCATTTGTGAAAATATTTTTATGGAAATATTTAAATCAAATAAAATGGTTAAAAAATAACATATTTATTATAATATTTCAATACGTTTGCAGCATAAATCCCCATTGTTGTGGTTTGTGTGTATTATTAGCTCATGGCACCCGGTCTCTCAGGGCCCCCCTTGAAAGCGGGGCCCCAGGCAAATGGCGGTGTGCCCGTCAGCAGACCCCGCCTCTGACAGCATGGGGGTATTGTTTACCTTCCGGTGCATGATGGCGTCCATACTAAAGCTGTTACTCCAGAAGACGCCCCTGCTAAGGCGGCGCGTCTGATCTTGTTTTCTTTGTGTTTGTTTAGCCGCTACAGGCTTGTCGTCACGTCTGCTTCCTGCTTAGACGCGTGTTCTCCGGGTAAAGCCAATGCTTATTTGTTCAAAGCGACAACAAATCAACTCTCGTAGCCGGAGGCCGCCATTGGCAACCAACGTGGCGCCACGCTGTGATGACCATCATCTGTCCACGCGCTTCCCGAAATCATTTAGTCTTCCACTGCAGGATTCCCTCCCTGTGCGTCTTGCATCATCACATGCTTTCCCTTTGTTAGGATGGAAAATGTCCGCTGGGGGCAGGACTGTGTCCAGTCAATCATATGGTCGCCACGTGATTGACATGCACTAACGCCACATCGTTTACTGTGGCCAATAAAAACATGACTTTTAGTCCAGGGGGAGGAGTTTGTCTTTTAGAGGTTGGACTAAATATGTTTTTGACGTCTTTTCATTGTTCTTTGCATGGTGTCATATGCCTACTACATTCTACAGCAGGGTGCCCAAGGTCTGGCCCTGGGGACAGGTGTGACCCTCGGCTGTTTTTTTACTTTTACAAACATCGTTAAACAGACAAAAGCAAAAATCGTTCCAACTATCCATCCATTCATCCATCTTCTATGCCGCTTATCCTCACCAGGGTCACAGGTATGCTGGAGCCTACCCCAGCTGACTTCAGACGAGAGGCGGGGTCCAACCTGGACTGGTCGTCGGTCCAATTATACTTTCTCCATCTTCCACTCCTTCTCCTGATGGTGGGTGTTATTGTTTACGTTGCTTTGTTCTTTGCTAGCAAGAACCATACACATATACGTACATATGTATACAAAAATATACTTATACACATATACATATATATATATATATATATATAAATATACTTGTATACATATACTGTACATTGTTCCCTGGCTCCATCGCAGTTGTACTTCCCGCGTGCTCCCAAGTAGCAGTTGGCATGGTTGGTTTCCTGGTCTCATGCCAAGCGTGGAGCCCAGCTGACGCTCCAGCAGGTCGCGGCGCTGCCCGATGACCTGATTGGCGCGTCCGGGAACACGAGGCCACTTTCATCTCCTCCTAATGGCGTCTTTACTTTAACGACATTTTCCTGGCAATGGCGAGCCCTCTCTTTCCTTCAGCGACGTCCTTGTATGCTTTTAAACAAAGTGGAAACTTTCTGGGCTGTGACCACAGTAGTTGTTCTTCTCAGGGGGGTGACAGAAATCCCACTCTCATTGAACGCCTCACGGATAAAAGCATACCTTTGGATGTCTCAACCAATAACATTTTGTTTCTCAAAAGTCAAGTGGCAATGGTCCCTCATCCTCTGGTGCTCCATAGGGCCGGGGTGGATGCCTTGGGAAAACTTTGGTAGAGGTTGGAGCCATTCCAGGATACGCTGATAACCGTATGCTCCGTAAACACGCATGTCGGTCATTACTTTACATACATTACTCCATCAAAAGCAACACCTCCCTTTATTGTATGCTTGAATGAGGAAACAGCAGCACCATCTGCTGGACAAATGCTTTTATGCAGGCAAACCTTGGTTTGCGGTGATTTGTTCTAAATAATCGGCCAAGTACCAGTCCAGGGTGTACCCCGCCTCTCGCCCGAAGACAGCTGGGATAGGCTCCAGCACGCCCGCGACCCTCGTGAGGATAAGCGGTAGAAAATTAATGAATGAATGAACACGCCATGTCATACAACTGTCAGAAATGGCATCACCTGATCACCTTTTGGACGTGATCCGATCACCGTCTGTTATTATTATTATTATTATTATTATTATTATTATTATTATTATTATTATTAAGGCCTTTTGGTGACGCTTCAGGCGTTCTCGAGCACACCGGAGCTCTTTTCCGACTCCAGGAGCGTGGTGGAGATAGCGTGGCGAGGATAGCGAGGCCACGAGGACACGTCAGAAAGTCTGAGACGCCTCAGACCAAAATGGAGAAAAGGCACAGGAATCCAAACAGGGCAAGAGGATTAGAAATGCATAAGCTCTCCCGGGAAAAATGATGAAAGTCGGGATAACGGAGGAATGCAATCTGCGTCACGGCTTTGTAATCCCCTCACTTTAGCTTTTTCAGTCTTTTCCATTGTAAAAAAATACATACATTAGATCCTTTATGGAACCCCAAGGAAATTCAAACTTCCAGTTCAGAAAATTGAAGAGATAGTCATCTCATCTATGGAAAAAATACTTTATGAGAGCACAATATTATGCTGAACACACTCCGCCTTTTCCAGGATGGACCGGAGTTTGTCCAGAGGTCCCCAGAGGATCCACCTCGGGGCCTCCTCACCAGCCATCCAGCCACGTCCTTCTTCTTCAACCCCAAGACAAGACGAAGAGGAAGACTGGCCACAGCAGACTGGTAGGACATCTGCAAGCACAAAAAAGATAATGCAGTTTTTTCATATGATGCCATGATGGACAAAAGAAGGATGAAAGTTGGTAGAACAACAAGTTCATTTGTCCTTCCTGCTCGCACGTTTTGAAGGTAATTGTCTGGCGTCGCCGTCGATTGTCCCAGGCCTTTGCCAGCTCCATCCTGTTATCCCGTCAACCTTAATTGGCCGGAACGCCAGCGTATTAATATCCCGCCTAACAAGATCCTGCCTAATAAAGAGCAGCTGCGTAAATAAAGCCGCCATCTCTGGCTGAATGGCGGCAGATTGAAAGAGCCTCGTCGTGGATGACGCGCAGGCTACCTGGAGCGCCGGCAGCTGCGCCCGCCTGCACGCGCGCCGCCCTTGGGGACGGTGTGCGTCTGGTGAATGAGCTTGATGGTGCTGAATGGGAGCTAAATGCGCCTCTTCAGCACCTGCCAGTCGGGCGCCGCCGCTTCCCTCAAAGCGCTTTTTAATGCTCCCATTTGGACCCACGCAGAGGAGCTTATTCAAGGAGCCTTTAAGCATGCGCACAATAACCACACCGCAGATTACATTTGCACTTGACACCGTCGACATTGAGCTGGCGGGCTAATCTGCCGGAATGTAGCGAGAGGGAAGCTTCCACTGCGGAGGAGGAAATGATTATTGGCGCCGTGGATAAGCGAGGGTTTGCGGAGGAAATGGGCGAGGAAATAAACCACCCTGCGTACCTGGGAGCTGTGATGTAATGTGCACGCCAGGCCACTAGTTGGCGAGCCTTCCGGCGTGTTGACAAGATAGATTCCCAAAAGGAATCCAAAGATTCCTGTGAAAGCAGACGGGTGCAAACCTTTTCTATTTAAAAAAATTATTTTTGAGGGACAAAACTGTGAAATTTCACGAGAATCATAAATTAATTTTCATTGTCAGAATTGAATTTCAGAACTGAATCCATTTTCAAGAAAGTTGAAATATTAAATACATTTTTATTTAAATATTTTAAATATTATAAATCAACAAAAAAATACATGAAAACGAGGTTATTGTAAAAAAAACAGCAGAAATGGGAGGAAAAAAAAATTAATTTTACAAGAATAAAGTCAAAGCATGAAGAGGAAAAAGTCTCATTCTATCATTTCCAAAAATAATATTGTGTAGACAAGTACTATGTATGTAGTTTAAATAGTCATGAAAAATAATTTATTGTTTTAAAGTCCTAATATTATGAGAAATTAACAAAACAAAATCTGTTGCCATGACGACGGCCCCCGTCCTTCTCCTCTCCGTCCCGACTAAAGACTATATTGGACATTCTCAGCTTTGTCCTCAGCTCAACATAGCGTAATATAGCGTAATAGTCACCAGGACCGTACCTAATGAAGTGGCCCAGTGTCGGGCCTTTCGGCTGCGCCTCTCAAGGGTCACCACCCGATTAGAGAAGTCCATTTGGGCTCCCGGCCCACTCGTCACTTTTATCAAGCCTGACATCAGCCGACTAAAAGTCAAAGACGGGCAGGAAGGTTAAGCACCGCCTCTTCCTGCTGCCGCACAAACTGGATCATCAGAGCATCAGAGCATCCTCTTTTCTGATACCTGTGTGTGTGTGTGTGTGTGTGTGTGTGTCATTTGCATACATGCTGTCAGACACACACACACACACCTATACATGAATGAATAGTGCTTAACGTAGCACCTGCACCAGCCTAGCGTGTTTGCAGCAATCCATCATCTCAGGCTGCCATCACTTCTAATTATAAAGCCATTAGCCAACACACACACACACACACACATACATACACAAACACGCACACAGGTTGTTGCAATGAGGCATTTATTTAAGCTTCCTTCTGTTGTAAAAGTATCATTTAACAAATGAAAAGATCAGCCGTGATTTTAAAACAACAAAGTAAAAAAGCGGAGAGAAAAAGGCATTCATGTCATTTCATATAAATGCTCATTTGACGACAATAACATCTTAATATTATGAGGCTAAATAACATCATTCCAGTCGTATAAAGGTGAAATATTCAAGATTTTTTTTTTTTAAAAAGTGATAATACTATGAAAATCTACATGTTGGTAAAATTAGCTTAGGGAAAGTTAATAATATATTCTATATTATTATTAATTCTAAATTATTATATTCTATAATATTCTAAAGTATAATATTAAGTTATAATATCACGGGAATAAGGTAAAATGATGAATTATGGTATTAATAAAGTCATAATATTACTATAATAAAATGTACAGGAAGAAAGTTGGACATTTTAATTGTCATTTAAATTCCAAATGATAAAATAAAGATGTGAAGAGAAAAAGAGTTGTGACCACAAAAAGGTTTATAAGAAGGAACATGCTGGCTGTTTTATTGCATAGAGTTATATATATATAATATTCAAGACAACCTGACATTTTCTAAAGTTAAGGCGCCCCCAGGCGCACCTCAGGGTCTCCTCTTAGCCACCATAAAAGAAGAAGGCGGCGGTGTGTATGAATAAACATGGCCTATCGTTTTTATACGCATACGATAGAAAGTAAACCTGCATGTCATTTAGAGAAGTCAGTGTACAGCCCATGTAGGAGTACTGCATATAACTGCAAACGCCTCAACACATAGCCCTTATTGTGTAAACATCTGGCAACACAAGTAAGTGTTGAGCAGGTTAGTGTGTCGGGCATGCTGGTGGTAGCGTACACGAGTGCTGCACCGGGTCAGCTGTGGTTCAGGCATGGTTTGTACCCCCATTTTCTTGTCTTTAACTTTGAGCATGACTCTTTGGTGACACAATGAAAAGTGACATCAGTCACAAAGAGCTGCAGTGTGTATGTGTGTGTGTGTGTGCGTGTGCGTGTGTGTTTGTGTTACCCATTGACATGTAGTGACCTGTGAAGATTGACTGCAAGCTAGCTAAGCGTGTAAAATGTGCTCCTGTGCGAGTGGCGATAGCGCTCTGGCGCACATCGGCTCGCTCATTGTTAGCGAAACAAGTGAGAGCCGCGATAGCGAGTCCTAATTCGGTGTAACACGTGCTAAGTTTGGCATTAAACACGGCGGTAGCGCCGGACACCGGGACACAAAGAGGGCCGGATTAAGGAAGTCTGATGGGAAAAGGTTGGGGGGGAAATATTTACCTCTTTTTTAACCAGGTCAACCACGGTGACTATATATATATATATATATATATAGTACATACAGGTATACTATACAGGTACATGTACACATGGAAGGTATGTGGTATGTACGGCATACAACCACCTTTAAGGACGGATGCTACGTTCAGCCTCCTAAATCCCACCAACACATCTTCCAATGAGGAAGCAGCGGCTGGGGCCTCCATGGTGGGGAGCTGAGCTCCTCGGTGGCGGGGCCTGGGGATGGCTGAGATGATGCCCATTCTGAGATGTCAGTGTGGTGGTACCCTACATGTGTCTTCTTGACACTTAGTCGAGGAACATAAGAGTTCTTGGTGCGTTTGGAAAAGTCGAAAGTTTCCTCCAATTGGGACCACCGATGCCAGTCCAGACTGTTCTGCTGGACAGCATCGAAAAAAGTTAGCATTTGTTGATGAGATGCTGGTGAGCAGAGTGTGCCTCGGGCGAGTTGTTTTGCTGTGAAACATCTCAAGTTGATTGAAGCTCCAGACCTGCCGGCTTCTTTAAAAACGAGGATGTCAGGCTTTTGACTGAAGCCTGACGCTGTCATCACAAAGTGTCCCCAAACGATGGCGGCGTTTGAAGCATCAGCCCGCCACGCTTCCCTTCCATGTTGGGTGTCTGCTGTCAGTGCATCGCCATGACAACCAGCCTTCACAAGACTTTTTTTGGGGGGGGGGACTAATAATGGGGATATTGTCAGTGGCGTCTGCCTTGGGAATCAACTGTCGGCCAATTTGCTGATGTGAAATAGGCCACACTCCCATCGCCCACATGTTTGATGCTCGCCACACTCCAAATATAACCTCGCCCCCCCCATCTGATTCAACCGGCACGGTCGCGCCCCCTGAGAGAAAGACGGACTCATTTGAGCGAGGAGAGGAAAAGCAAATAAACGAGTGAGAATAGAAAGTCCCGCAGAGGACAAAGGCGAGGGCGAAGGGGGCGGCGGCGGGCGCCAAAGGAGAGCGGCATGGCGGGCGGGTGAAGGAGCAACAAGGTCGCTAATTGGGTTGACAAGGAGTCCTTCCCCGCCTTCCTGTCACATATTCCTTCATCAGAGCAAGAAGATGTTCAATCCTTGCTAATGAAAGTCAAGACCACCGCCGTCACTCATATTCTATTCTTTTTTTGTTATTCAGTGGTCTCTTTGTCATATGCATGCTAGTCAACGTATGCACTATGTCGATGCTAGTCAATGTATACACTATGTCGATGCTAGTCAACGTATACACTATATCGATGCTAGTCAACGTATGCACTATGTCAATGCTAGTCAACGTATGCACTATGTCGATGCTAGTCAATGTATACACTATATCAATGCTAGTCAACGTATACACTATATCAATGCTAGTCAACGTATACACTATGTTGATGCTAGTCAACATATACACTATGTCACTGCTAGTCAATGTATACACTATATATATATATACTAAATAACATTTATTCATTTCATCAAGGTGTCTGCACAGCCTATAACTTTATTTTCTAGTCAGCTCAAAGCTGGTGAATACTTTGTAGACTGTTGTGAGCCCCGCCCACCTGCCTTGCTCACCATCATGGCGGACCTCCTGCTCCATGGCGTACTACGCTACGTTCCACTGTGGGCGTCCGCAGTCCGGTTCATTGTAGCTTATTCGATCAGTACTCAGGCGCATGGCTCTACTCGAGTACTCCTTGGCAGTTCCATCTGGGGTAGCCACGCCCCGTCACCGCCCCCACCAGGCATGGTTCGGAACGCGATTGGCCGAGCTCTCCTGTCAGTCAGTGTCGTCCCGCCCTTTCCTGCTCTTACAGAGCGTCGTTTCAGTCGCGTTGCTCCACTATGAGCGACACACTCGCTCCGCCTCAGCCGCTCCACCTCAACTTTAAGTAGGCTTTCCTCTCGTCGTCTTCCGCGTGTATGCTCCGGAGGCGGACGTCTGAGCGGATTGCGCCCAAGCCGAAGCCACCGTGAGCCGACCGCAGCCCAGAAAAGCTCTTTTTAGTGTTTGCGGGGAGAGGAGCAACATGCCTGCCCCAACTCTTTTGCCCTTCACCACCATACTGAGTCGGAAGTCGGCCAGCCAGACGTCGTTCAGGCTGACGGAGAAATTCATCCTGCTTCTGGTCTTCAGCGGCTTCATCACGCTGTGTTTCGGGGCGATCTTCTTCCTGCCGGACTCCTCCAAGCTGCTCAGCGGAGTTTTCTTCCATTCCTCCGCCGTGGAGACCAACACTCGCACCGGTCCGGACGGCGTCGGGGAGCTCGGCTCGGCTGGAAGTGACGAGAAGGTCCTGGCCAAGATCAAGAAGGACCACGAAGAAGCCCTCCTGGAGGCCAAGGATACGCTACAGAAACGTCCCGACGAGATCAAGCATGACATTTTGAAGGAGAAGGAGAAAGTTGCCCAGGAGACTTTGAGTCGAGGTGGGAAGACCACCAATGATTTACCTTACATCGAGTACCAGCGACCCCCGGGGGCCACCGGACACGAACCCCTGGACGCTTCCACGAGGGACAAACGGGCTAAAATCAAGGAGGTAAGACGGCACCGACCTCGCACCGGAACTCCATACCTGGAAGTGTCAAATGAAATGCGCATTTGTTTGTCTTTATTCCTGTTTTCACTTCGCCGTGCCTGATTGACGTAAGCTTACTTATTCCTGACCACCTTGGATTCGGCGTGCACGGTAGACCCACAAGGTCCGTCCTACCGCAGAACCAGACCCCATGTTGGCAGTGTCGTGTCCCCAAGACGTTCAGTAGTGTAGCATCGCTCCATGAGGCGACTATGGAATGGCAAACTTTCCATGGAACCAAGCCATGCCAGGAACATCAGACACCTTCTCCACCAGCTGTAACGCCTATGCTGTACCATGGTGTTCCCAGTGGGATTCACTACGTTACGGTTTGTTTGGTATTTGTTCCAGACGTGCTTAGTAAGTTACATTAAGAGACACGGATCACATGGTTACATCTGACCAATAGAAAGACCTTCCCATCCTCTTATCTCCTTCTCATTATCCTCCATAAGATGTTTCGTCACAATCACATGGTCCGCGCGAGGACTGCTGAGCGCCATCAATTCTGCACAGCATTTGTGGCAAAAGATCGTTTATTATTGAAATATCAAATATTGGATTGCTGCAGCCCAACTTGCTAGCCCTCCAATGGCGGCCATTGTAGAAGATTTGGACTGCTACAGAATATTTACTTCTACAGCTATATGAAGATTAGACTCAACTTACGTATGTGATGTTTTGATCTGACAAATGCTAAGTTAGTTTGATCAGGAGTGGAATTACCGCAGCTTCTGATTGGACTGATTGGACAGTCTGATGGGGAGGGGGGGGCATCTCACCGGGGCACGCTAGTCACGCTAAGGAGTTTAGGTAAAACACGTCGCCATCAGCATCTTAGACTAGAGCAGCCTCAAATGTCAAATATGTTTCCTTTCTAAATGTAGGGGGTGGGGCTCATTAGTACGTAATTTAAACGACGTTCCTCTATTCAAGCCATGGTGTCGTCAAAGTGTCAATAGACTGAAACTTGAAGCAGTGCAGATCTCCTTCCTGTCCGTAACAGTGCCTGTTATTGGCGCCTGAGGATCCTCTACCTGTGTCATGTTGGACGGGGAGGGTGCTAAACCAGTTTTTGTTGTGGTAACCCTGGGGGCTCTTGAAGGCAGCAAGGCAAACATGTAGGCTTCTCGTGCACAAAAATGCTTCTCGGACCAAGAAGTGTTTTTTGCTGTGCTATGTGAAGGCCTTGTTGTCTTTCATGTTTATTGTTGGAAGCGGTGTGTGTGAGTGTGTTTGTTCCGCCTGGTGTTTGATTGCAGTCAGCTTCGGAGTGCGTATCTGTCTGTAGAACACCGGTGTGGAATTGTGTGGAAAGTACAAAGGGTGGTTTCAGGTGACCAGTCCACTGGGACACGTTGAAGCACAATGGTTCATCCTTTGCTCCACGTTGCCTAGGACACATTGTCAATGAACACCACAGTCAACTGTCAATGTGGACAACAGTAGACCGTGGTCATGATCTACAGCCCATGACCAGGTGAGGTGAGGTGAGGGTGGGAACATAGGTTGAGCGCTAAATTGAGAGCTTTACCTTCTGGTCATCTCTCTCTTCACCACGATGGTCCTTTTGTTTGAGTTCAGTCCGTTCCATGTTGGTTCAACATTCATTTTTTACGACCAGCACTTTGGACTCTAACGTGAGGTGAGATGAGGTGCTGTCTTGCCAAAAGGCCGCCTAGCTGGAACCTTCAAAAGACTCGTGCACATCATTGGCATTTAACTCTGATGCTAGCTTCTTTATGCTAAAATCTGTCGCTATCAGACGGCCTTATGTTGACAGGTTTCATATTGCCATCTAATCTCCCGTCTTATCTTTGCGCCGTACTCGTGCACCGCTGTGTTTGTTGGCAGGCAGACAGGAAGTAAAGATTGGTGTCGCACTTGAACGTCAGTGTTGTGCTTTATATCGCACTCATCCATTCCAGATTTCTATCACTACGCTCTAACATTTAAAACAGCCGCCGGTGCCTCGACTGAGGCTGGGGGAAAAAGCACTGGTGACACAACTGGTCTTACTGGGGGATATTTTGTTAAAGCATCAAGTATTAATAAAGCCCAAGAACCATGACTTTGGCTCAGAGAGTCTATTTTTCATCGCTTAACAGCAAGTGGGCTTCCTTGTACATGCGGTGTGTTTATGATCCTGGGCAACATGGATACCAATGTTGATGAATTACGTCTTCATCTCAGCAAGACCACACAAATGACCAGGAAAGAGGTTGGGGGGCCTCAGGGCCGCTCAGGTCCCTCTGGGGTTTACAACCTCATGAATTTACACTCACTCTTTCAAAAGGTTTTCACTGAAGACCGGACCCTTTTCTAGCTTTTCTCCACTTCCTACCAGTGACCCATTACCTTTGTCCAGGCCACAGGTGTCAAACCCATGGCCCGCCACATCATTGTTTGTAGCCTGGAAAGAATACCCTTCTAAAATGTGTCCCAGATTTGGTACTGCATGCTGTTTTTCATTCTTGTGGTGGTTTGGGTGGCATCACCTTTGCTCCTCACTCACGACCGGCCTTCTATCTGTGGCCACTTCAGGCCTGAGTGGCCACTCTATCAGGCCAGTCCATCTGCAAGGCAGGATTTGCACCACAAAAGAGTGAAACCAGTCTTGGTTGGGGTGGGCTTCTACCTTTTGACAAGAAATGCTTGGATCCTGTATCACCCTCTCAGGGTTTATCCACACACAGACGTTTGCCGATCAAGATGGAAACGTTTTATAGTTTACACGGAAACGGCGTTCCAGGTGACCTCAAATTTAGTAGTTTTTTAAAAACACCTTCCAGAGCGGAAAATCTTTAAATGACCGACACAAAAATGATGATGTCACCGACAAGCCAACATAATATCTGAATAGTTGGACCATCTTTGGACATATTTTGTTGTCTCATACTCCATAGTAACTCACAGAAGTAATTCACTTCTTGTAAGTTGAGATGAGCTTGGGGTGTTATTTTATGTTTATAGGGGTCTAATCACGATAAAAATATTGTATTTAGAAAGTCATTAAGTTACTATGAACGATAAAAATATAGAATATATTCATATGGATTCCAACTTAGCAGAAATTCACTTATCACGGTCGGGCCTGCAAACATTTAACAGCCATAAACGAGGGACAGCTTTTTGTCATGCACGTAATGTAGTTGTCAGGTTGGATTTACTCGGTGGCGTTTTGAGTAATTTGAGACCTTATCCTGAAACGAGCGGCATCTGATAAGTGGATTAGCATCGCTATGACGGCCAGATTGCCGTGATTCATGGTGGCAATAAATGGTCAGGAAAGGTCGCGTTGTTCGCGACGACCAGGCTGAATGTCAGCGCCACAGATGGTGAAGTGTTAGCAGGGCTAAAGTTTGCAACACCGCCGTCAATAAAAGCTCAGGTCGGTGCCGCTCTTTAGTTTTTTTTCAAGTCTAGCACAAAACTGCAACTCAGATTAGTTCTTCTCCAGAGCAAAGGACCAAAATCACGACGACTGTCGGTTCTCCAGCTAAAAAAACGCTGATCTGGAAACAGCTTTTTTATTTGGCTTTAATTGCTCCTGCTAGATCAAAATGGCAGCTGGCTAATTTGTACATAATGACCACGCACCAACGAATGGACCGTGTGCTCCATTATCATCCCACTGATGAGACCACGTTTTAGCACCGTGTCCTCCAAGACCTTTGGGCTTTTTCTGAGATGATTGAACTGTTTAATTGTCAAGTAGTTATCACTTCACTTTCATAACAAATACTCTCTTGGAATCCCAGCATGTAGGCCACGAGGAGAAGACTGGAATAGAAGAATGGAGTATTTTAGGAAAAGAAACCTACCCTAGGATTCCAATATCATTTTAAAATGAACTGATCAGGATAGGGGCCCTTTAACATTCCGACCCAACAAATGACAAGCGTTTTACTTCCTCAGTCTGTAGATGTTCCTGCTTGTTCTTCTTCTCACATTGTGCTGCTCCCGCTTTTATAGATACTTGCACTCCAAGTCCGAGTCTATGGTTCTTAAGGTGTCAAAATGTCAGAGCTGGTGGAGAACACACACCCATGCCAGTCTACGTATTACAGATTAGAACCATTGTCATGCAGGCGTTCCACACGTGTATCCCACACCAAGCTATTTAGCCACTTGGCTAACCTTTTAGAACCTGAAATGGAATTTCTCCATCAGCCTAACCCGCCTGCCTCAAAGTCCTATTTCTGTATCGACCACTGAACTAATTACCCCTGGCTTCTGGTCCTACTTCTTCTCCACGTGTGTGTGTGTGTGTGTGTGTGTCAGATAGAGTTACTGCTGAATCCTGAAAAGGCTCCGTTTAATCGTCTAATGGCTGGAGCAGCCATGACGCCCTGCTGTCTTGCATACGGCCCTGGAGCCGTTGCAGTCCGCCAAGATGAACATTTGGAGGCCACCGAGATGTACAGCATGTACAGCATGTACAGCATGTACTGCACGTACTGCACGTACTGCACGTACTGCACGTACTGCACGTACTGCACGTACTGCACGTACTGCACGTACTGCACGTACTGCACGTACTGCACGTACTGCAGGTACTGCAGGTACTGCACGTACTGCAGTATGCAACAGGAAACTATTGTCATGCCTGTGAATGTTGTTTTGGGCTGCAACAACAAATCGAAAATATCGATAATGGAAATCGACAATTAAAAGTGTTGGCAATGACTTTCATTATCGATTTGATGTGTCACTCACCACGATGTGGAGCAGAAATAAATTACCTCCACCTCTAGAGTGAGGTGGAGTCAGAGCGGAAGTGGTAATTCCGAAAGACAATGAAAGTCAACAAATGAAACACGGAGAGAAAACAGGCCGACCAAAGTCTTCAAAAGTGTGGGAGCATTTGACGCTTCACAAAACAAATAGCCGACCATGCTAGCTTTGCAAAGTGTCGCTACTTGGTGAAGGTCGTTCTTCAGTGTTAGCTCCTACAATAACAATAAAAACAATGTCGCTGTAGCCTGGTTATTACGCAAGTCATGGAAATGGAACAATGGTGGCGTTTTGGAGGGTAGTGTAGGCGTGTCCCATTGCGTCCATTGTTAGCTGCCCCATGCTAGCGTTTTTTGTCTCGCTAGAGCACACAGAAAGGGAAGAAGGTGCCTGATGTTCTGCTTTGCATCTTTGCAGCTACTTTGTGATCCATGCCAGCATCTTAACCATCAAATGATCCCAGTAATGAACATTATTGCATGAAAACACATCATGAATATACGGGTCACCTGGGAGGAAGGTCTGTTTACATCAGCGTGGATTCGTGCAGCTACACTGCAAGGAGCGTCACGAGTGTATCCCATGCAGGCCCAGTGGTTGTGTTCGTATGCGCGGAGGTGGGGGGAGTGGGGGGAGGTTTGTCGCTGGGGGAAATGTTCTCATTCCCCATCTTATGTATACTGCCTGCTGGCTCCCGTGACGCCGCACGAGGCCATATAGACTTCCTGGGTGACTGATGGGGTGATTCTCTGGGATGCGTTCTTGTGACCTTTTGAGTAGTTGAGTTGTCGCCTCGGGTGAGCCCAGCAGCCCACACGGCCCACAAGTCGGAGGACGCCGTTCATTATGGCTTTGGCAGCATGTCCGTCCACTGCGACAGTGGATTGCACATTCAGATTTTTAGTCAAACAATATTTGTATAGTTTTTTTTCTCCAAATGTCGGCGTTTTTTTTCCACAGAAAACATCATTGAATAATTTAATGTGCTTGGCCCCTCCCCCAAGAGACGAGACGATGGTATGATTGACCAGAGGTCTCACTCCGTTGTTCAGTGGAAGGATGTTGTTCTATGAAGCGTCTAGCTGCTGAACCGATGCCCAGAGTGAACCCTCTGAGAGATGAGGAAACAGACAAATATACAGGATGGAGGCGGGACAAATGAGCTACATTTTCATTTTCTGTTATCGCAAAACCCCTTTTTTTCTAATCTCATCACATTTTCATGTCGCGAGATCTTGTGACACCCCCTCCAGTTACTGTATCAGTGGTAACCCCTCCCCCGATGCCTCCAGAGATGTGCTAGACAATGATTTGACGACCCACGGCTTTTAGCTCATTGGCTAGAGCTGCTCGACTTAACTGTCCTTGTGTGCTGGCTGGTCTGGGCGGGGCTGGGCCGGCCCCCACCGGTGCACGCAGTCATTGAGCGTTGATTCGGAGAGGCCCGCAGCAAGATGAATTACACGCATTTGATGTTTGCACGGTAGGTCGGAGCCAGAGCGAGGCTCGAGCCGTGAATGGGGAGCCTCACCAGTGTGCCAATTCAAAGTGTGCAGCGAGCTTGAATGCGCTCGGAGGCTGCGACCGCCGCACAACGGCCGGCCATCTTGTTTCTCTCGTGCCTTTGGGCGCACTTTGGGTGTTGTGATGCACGCGAGTGTGGCGGGGCGTCCTGTTTTGGACATTTAAGATGTAATGTTCTAAGTGCTCAAAGTGGGCTATTAAATTTCAATGACACATTACGGTGTCGTGTCCGCTGCACACTCCTCGGGGGGGGGCGGGGGATTCGAAAGCTGCCCAAGTTAAAAGTGCTGATTTATTCTCCGATAAGCCAAATAAACGGACTCCCGTTCATAGGGGCGGCTTTTGTGTATTCAGATGTTTGACACCCGCGCCTTAAAAGATGTCAGTAAGAAGCCATCAATAATAGCAATTTAAACTAGGCTTATTCAGCATGTCTTATTATTTTGCTTCAGGTGTGCTAGCTGCATGTGATTCCTAGGAATTCTTCCTGGGGGGTGGTAGGGGTGGAGGGGATCTTGTCCCCTCGTGGGGATGTGTTGTTGCAGTAGTCATGGTAGTAAGTAATGGTAGTGTCACCACACAAATATGTAATGCCGGACCATGGACCCCCTGAGCTAGCTAGCTAGCTAGCTTGTTGTGTGTAGCATGACGTCATCACTCGTGTTCCAGGAGCTCTGCTTCTACGGACGTCTGCATACGTCTGGTGTTCCTCTGTAGTTCTTTCTTTCACAGCTTTATTGCCGTTTCAAACATTTCTTATTTGGACAACACTTTTGCATCATTAGCATCCATAGCGGCGCTGCCCCCGACACCACCAATGATGTATACCAAGCGGTGCGACCCCTCGGCCCCATCGGGTGAACGCAAACATGTAAAATGTACGTGGCGAGGTCGCCATTACTGACCGAGCCTTGCGTTTTTGTTGGCGCCTTTTGGATTAGCGAGGCGAGGCGGGGCCATTTGTCTTGTCTCCCTCACGGCTACCAAAGGCGGCTAGCTCATTAGCATTCAAGAGGATCGATTGTGTTATATGTGTAGCGCTGCGGAGTGCATATACTTATTTTTCCCCCTGCACGTAAAACCTGGGCAAAGTGTAAAACTTGAATTGGTCAAACTTGAAGAGTCGGCTTCTATTTCTTATGAAATGATAAATTGTGAATCATCTCCTGGGGTTCTCATGCTTCATTTGTCAGCAGGTCATTTTCTACCGTCCATCCACGCTGGCAACACAGCCTGAGGACTTCCTCTCAGCGAGGGTTTGCTTTTGGCCACAAACTAACAATGTGGGGCCTGTGGACGGGGGGCCCAAACTCACAACCTGCTTTAAGTTGCGGACCGAGCTGGACATTGGCGTGGTTGTTGGTTTGAATGAAGCCGTCGTTGATGGACCAGCCCACAGTTCAATGACCTCGACCTTTGGGCTGAATCTGGCATCTTTTATTCCAAATGCTTGTCAAGTTTGTGCTGTATGCAATATTGTTTCCACTTTTAAAACAAAACTTCTAGAGGAATCTCTTCATGATGTCGACAGCTGGAAGCACTTGCTTTGATAAGATCCGCGGGGCGGACCGACTCGGTGCTATTTTGCAAACGGTTCCGCAGGCCGAATGAAATTGCGGCGCGTGCCAGATTTGGCCCCCAGGCCCGAGTTTGACGGGTAAGCCGGGTTTGTCTCAGGTAGATATTTCATGCCTGCCGTTGGCGACGCAAGGAAATGGTTTTGGATATTCACCATGGCTGTGTCCTGAGAACTGGAGGGGGGGGGGGTCATGGCCGGTTGCTTTCTTTCCCAAATCCAATTCAGTCTAATACCGCAAGTCAGCGGCTGTCAATCACATAGTCAATTTATTTTTCAATCTGCCCAGCATGAGCGAGCTACTCTTTTTCTTTTTTCAGCATTGCAAGCCATCCTTGCATATTTTATCATGTAAGGACGAGAGGGTAATCTCCTGGTGGGATGGCTTGATGTCCGGGGCGCGGAGTTGCAGAAGCCGAAGCTCATTGCTTGTTATTGCATTTGCTTTTTTATTTTTTTGAATAATTAGCATCTGAGTTATTAGAGTCGCAGGCAAACGCCTGATCAGCAAACGGGCTCGCCTCTGGGCATTAACGCCATAGCGAGGCCAAGAGATGCAGCAATTTGTGTATGATCAGCAAGAACGTTCAGTCAGAGAGCATCGGTGGAGGGAAAAACATCTTCTAGGATTGGCATGATAGATCTTGCCAACTTTCCACCGTTACGACTTAAGAGCAACCAGAGGACTCGTTTAATGGAGTCTGCTCCCTAAACAAGCTGGGAAAAAGTGTCTGCAGCTCGGATTGGTGGCAAGTACATGCAGGACGGCTTCCAGGATGCTAAGGTGGGCATGCCTTGTTAGCACGTTTCAGCTGCTGGCTGCCACCAGATAGCTTTGAAATATTATCAAACTATATCAGTATTTTAAAACATTTATCATTTTCATTTTTCAGCCGTTGAAAATGTTTTGTAATCTATTATTTGTTGAAGCGGATGTAGCCTGACCCCGTTGGAGTGCATCACAGTGGCTTGTCCCTGACTGGGCTCCACCCGCCTGAGATGAAAACGGCGAGCTGTGGAGTGCGCCGCGCCCGTCGTGTGCGGTCTGATTCAGACGTCGACAGGGCAGTTAAAGGGCGCTGACACGCAAAGGCCACGTCAAAGAGCCGGCGGCGGTGGAGGGCGGCCGTCGCGACTGTGCCGCCGGTGTCGATGCCAAAATGTGGCAAACAAGCCGAGACTTGACCGAGAGTGTCAGCGGCCGAGTCTGCGGTTGGGGGTGCACTTTCGTTGCGGTCTGGTCCTCGCTGCGAGGCCAGGTGGAGTGTTGTGGCGAGCATGCACGCTAAATTATTCAGACAGTTTTGTAGTCGGCGTATAATTGATGCTGGGAATTCTTCCGTTGGTCAGCCATTTGCATGAACATGAGTTGGGTGCATGAAGCATTTGTTTGCCTTTTATGCGCCGGATATGCAGATAAATAGTGTCGGGTGTGTGGAGACCGGGACAGATCTTTGCTTACAGGACAGGCGTGTGTATGATTAATCATGCAAAGCTACTCTGGGGGGGTCCCGCACTGACAACACTGAATTTAAAGGGCATATTATGCTAATTCTCAACTGTTTGACGAGGAGCTGCAAACGATACGGATGCAACTGTAATGCAAATTGTAATGCAATAATTACGGCTTGGAATATCCTGGTATTTTCAGGTAATGCATTTGCCCAAAAGTTAATGAAATACTGCATCGTCCAATTGAATGTGTGGCTTAATTAGTCAGGAGTGGAGCCAATCTCATTCTGCCCGCCTTGAGATGTGGCATAATCACGACATTATCACGCCTTCATCCGCCATCCAGGATGGAATAATAGGCAGACTCGTGACGTGAAAGGGCGGAATCGTGGAATCAGCTTGTTGTGTTGGGCTGGAATTGGGCAGCGGCCTTTGGACAAGTGGACAAAGTGGGTGGCGTGAGTGTATTGATCATCACGGACGGCGTCATCCGCATTGTTTAAGTGATTGGATCAGCAAACATCACGTCCATGACAGCCTGATGACATCGCTGCAGGACTCCACCAATCTTAGATTCCCAAGATTGACAGAGCAGTTCTTCATAAAGTGGGGGGGTCTAAGGTCTCTGGACTTTGACCTGCTGCTGTTTTTTATTGGCATTTCCTAAAAAATCAATCAATAAGTACTCAATTTTCCAAAATGGTGCTTTCCTCCTAGATCTCTCCATAGCTGTTGAAGGTCCATCGGAACGCTCCAGATTCCTTCCATGTTTCTAGCTTCGCTTCTTCTATTCCAAAATTCCACAAGGCCGCCATTTTTCCGTATTCCAGACTGACCGTCCATCCGTTTTGTATTTCCCTTATCCTCATGAGGGTCGCAAGGGTGCTGGAGCCTACCCCAGCTGTCTTTGGGCGAGAGGCGGGGTGCACCCTGGAGAGGTTGCATTTTTATAACATGCTGGGAACAAAGTCAGAATAAAACCAAAAGAAAATGTATTAAGATGATTTGAAATCAGCGTTTGCCAAACATCTATGCGGTGTACAAGTGGATCTGGCTGCCACATGGTGTCTTTGCCAATAATCACAAGTTCAATGCAGCTGAAAGTGACCTTAAATGTCCATTCATCCTTTTCATCCACCATCAGTCATAATCAGTGATTAACAATCCCAATCCATGCTCGTTACAGGGAATTGCCCGATGCGTCGGCGCTCTTCCTTTGTGTTTAACAAGCGGCGCTGAGCTGAGCCGCGTCTCCATCGCCGTACTGTATCGGTATTGATTTGACCTTTGTCTGGCGTGGAGGAAACAGACCAATTGGGTTTGACCCAGCCACTTGACCAAAGGCAAACTAATGAAGACTTTGTGAAAGACACATTGATTTTTCACTCCTGCCCCTCCATTACGCCCACGAGCCGCGCTCGGAGAGAGGCGGGCGACGCCGGCCCCCCCGGCCCCCCCGGCCTCATCACTCACTCGTCCGGCACGCATCACATGGGAGATGGGTTCCTTCATCACGCTCGCCAACCTTTCCTGCTGCTTTTCTCAGCGCTTGTCAAGTACAAGTACATAGAAGGCCATACAGTGTACTACACTAATACTACATACATCATTTGGACTACCAGTGTAGTCCAAGGAGAAAAAAACAAGAATAAACTGGGAAAAGAAATCCTAGTCGAATTTCTACTGAGCTAACTAGTTAGCTACTCTAATTTATGTAAGCCAATACCTTAACCACTTCCACAGGAAATGAGAGGAAAACCTTTTTTTTCCCCCCGATCTCAGCCATGGCATGTTGGCTGGGCTCTCCATGTATTGTGAATGCTAATGTAGTCTAGCGTCATGTGGTCGTAGTGACCACAATACTTCATAACTTGTCTTTCAATATTTTTTTAACTAATAATAGGCAACCACAACACAGTGATCATTGAATATCCGTCATATGTAAACAACCGTTCCAAAACACCTCCCCGTGTGGATACCAACGCCCCCGTGCCGCCATCGCTTGAGGTCGTGGCTGCGTGATAACTCGGCCATTGATAGACGAAGCGAGGAAGGATGAGGCCAAGGATAAGCATGATTCAGCGTCCAGACCGAAGGAACCCAACAATGGAGCCTGATGAGTCATGTTTCATTGGAAAACATTCCGGCAGGCGCTCTGGTTCCTTTCTGGATCCCACCCAGACATCTGTGTTCAGGTTTTATTGGAACATCTTTGTCTGCAATAATGGCGTCCCCGACGGAGTGTTGTTTTACTACCCAAAATCGGTTTTTTTAACTAAGCAGTCATTGCAAAGTATAGATTTTGTAACGCTCCTCTATTTCATCATACTGCGCCCCCCAACACGCCCCCCGCCCCCACCGTCCCCAGACAGCCATCAGCTAATATTGATCAGAGTGTAATGTTGCTTCGCAGGTAGGCTAGCCTTGCCCACGCCGCTATCAGCACCGTTAAACGCCAATCAGGCTCCTGGGATTCGAATGGCTTTGTGCCCCCCGCCCCCCCACCCCCGGTGGGATTGGTTGGTTAGAGTGTATGATCGTTTGCAAAGACTGTCTGCTCAGTGAGGATTACGGCGGATTGCCATCTCCACAAACGTGGTTCCCTCACAAGCCATCTGATGCTGAAGTGTCGTTCAAGGACAAACGTGACGTGTTCGAGCACTTGCATCGCTTCGGTCTTTGTCCCACATGACGTCTCCGGGGGGGGATAGGAGTGGGGGGGTCATATTGTAGCTACTGACCTCGTCTTATGGGGGGGGGGGCGGCTACAAGCAGATGCAGGTGGCAGTCATGCAGTTTGCACAGTAGCTAACTGGCAACTGTGCCAGCATCAGCGGATCTGAGTTAGCGGGTGATAACTCAGGAGATTCCTGGATCTGTGGTCCTCAGGGGCCACCTTTACCTTACCTTACCTTACCCTACCTAACTTTACCTTACCTCACCTCACCTTGAAAGGTAACCCAGGTTGGTTATTTTGGCCTGGTACTATTGTTAAGAACGTTAAGAACGTTAAAATGAGTTCTCTGTTGTTTTTAATATTGTTGAGGCCGGTGGCTAGCTTCTTTTTACACTTGCATGACAGCTAAGAGCATTAAAAAGGTCATGAGATTGGTGCAGCTTTCCTGTTGTTGTTCCTAACCGCACAACAATGCGACACTGACCCAAAATGAGGGGGGGCCGTCGCCGTCCTCTGTCCCGCCGTGGGGGGTGAAGATGTGAGGAAAGGATTTGGAAGAATGTTGCCTTTTTCTGTTTGGAGGCCGAGCAGCGGGTCTAAAAGGGAGACTTGGAAGCACAAAAGTTCAGCGCTGTTGTGGGCTGAACCTCCTGTTGGGCTGTACAATGTCAAAGGCGCTGTCGAAAGGCCCCCCCTCCCTTGCACACCCCCACCCCGCCAACCCCTACACTCCCACCCACGCTGCACTCAAGTCTCCACAGCGGAAATGTGCTGGTCCGACTGTCACGGATCACTGGTCCTTAAGACTAATGGTTCCCGTCTTCATATTAGACGTTGGAGATCCTTCTGGCAAACACAAGCTAACTCTAAACGTGTGATGGACCCATCAGGCGTTGGTCAAACCTTACGGCCCAGACCTTCTTGAAATGCCACAACCCCTCCAAAGAACTACAAGACATGCTTCTATACCACACGAGCCCAGAAAGGGGGCCGTGTCCTACGCCACACGTGTCCAGCTTAGATTGGTTGAGGATTGCGGCATGTCACGAACTTATGAACAAACACATCTGTCCGTCACAATGTCAACATTGGCTATTTACAGTGTGGGGGACGCTTCCTTCTCCTCTTGTGTCCCGGTAAACAATGTTAAAATCCTGGCAGTTTGACCCTGGAACAGATTATCTGTACTACTTAGTGCAGAGAGTGTTGTTTTCCCTCCCCAGCGCTAATAGAGCTTTTATTTCCGCCTCCTCACACTCGACTTCGCTTCACCTCTCCATGTCGTACCAGCGCACTTGTCAATCGGCCGTTTCTGCTGCTTTGTCGCCATGCGCTAGTCTGCACGGGCGAGACAAGTATTCATTTCCCCACCATTAGGTTGCAGACGTAGATTTGTGCCACCCGGCTGACTGGCCATTATGTTTGCGCTTTTGTACGTGTAATTATACAGCACGCCAGCGAGTGATGCGCACAGGTGCTCCAGCGCTCCCTTTGGCGCCTGCATCGTGCCCAGGAAGGCTGTTCCCGGGGCCAACACGCCACGCCGCTTCCTCCGAATTAGAGGCCATTTGTGATGGCGGCTGACAGCGCTAGGACTGGAAAAAGGGAGCTGGATGAATAAGTGGCAAACAGAGATGACAAGCCTTTTAAGTACTGGCAGCTAAATCTCACATAAATCCCACGGTTGGAGGCATTCAGCACCGCGGAAACACGGAAGTCAGACTCTTTACAGCGGGAACCTTTCATTCCTTTGTTTCCACAGGCTAAATCATGCAGGAACGAATCCGAGTCTGTCTATTCTATAACGGTCATCTTTAGGCATCAGAAGACGTTGACCTCAACTAGGATGGTTGTGTTGGCGTACGCTTTGGGCAGACCAGCAGAACAAACGAGGTCAACAACACTTCAACCTTTCAATGGTGGTTAATGATTGGTCTTGGTGCTGGAAAACACCTTTAGTGGACTTTTGACTCGGCTCTCTGAGCTCAACTTCATTCCCACATCCCACATCCCACATCCCACATTCCCACATCGGTGGAAGGCTTCCTGGCCGAGGCCGCCAGCCTTGGGAAGATTCTTCACTCAAACAAGGAACTCTATAGCACTACAGTCGTCTCCTTTGCAGAACTGGAATGTTGTCTGCGTATCATGGATGCTTGCTTCCTTCCCTCCTTCCTTCCTTCCTTCCTCCCTTGCTCCCTTCCTTGCTCCCTTCCTTCCTTCCTTCCTTCCTTCCTTTCTTCCTTGCTCCCTTGCTTCCTTGCTCCCTTGCTTCCTTGCTCCCTTCCTTGCTCCCTTCCTTGCTCCCTGCTCCCTTCCTTGCTTCCTTGCTACCTTGCTACCTTGCTTCCTACTTTGCTTCCTACTTTGCTTCCTTGCTTCCTACCTTGCTTCCTTGCTTCCTACCTTGCTTCCTTGCTTCCTTCCTTCTTTCCTTCCTTCCTTCCTCCCTTGCTTCCTTGCTTCCTTGCTCCCTACCTTCCTCCCTTGCTTCCTTACTTCCTTGCTCCCTATCTTCCTCCCTTGCTTCCTCCCTTGCCTCCTACTTTGCTTCCTACCTTCCTCCCTTGCCCCCCCCCCCCTCCATTGCTCCCTACCTTCCTCCCTTGCTCCCTCCCTCCCTCCCTCCATTGCTCCCTCCCTTCCTTCCTTCCTTCCTTCCTTGGTTCCTTCCTTCCTTCCTTCCTTCCTCCCTTCTGTACTGTACTTACAGGGTTGGTGTTGCTGGGCCGTAAGCGTGTGACACCTTTTAGTGTGGAGCCAATTAGCGTGTCTGAAATAGCCGGGGCCAGCGGGTCCTAATAGCCGCGGTCAACCTGCAGAATCCTGAGCTGTTAATCCAATTAGAGGCAGCACATCGGGATGCCGACCATGACGGCAGTAACACACAGGAATGTTTCTCCCTCAGTCGCATTTGCATTCCTGCTCTCAATTAGAGCTTCGAAGCTCGTTTGCTAGCCATTGATTAACACTTTCTCTGCTGAGGCCGCACACGTTTCACATTCTATGCACGTCCTTCATGGAGCCGCCATCTTATTCCCTCACTTCTTGCGGTGTTGTCTTTTCCTGAAATGGCTTTCTTCAGGCCTCTGATTGGCTAAAATGACCTCAGGGTCACAGACCATAGCGCCACCTGTAGCTGAAGCGTGGACATGAACCAAGGCAGGAAGTGATGAAGAAAAAGCACAAAGAGATTTGCTGTGCACATGCTGATGCCTTGTGATGCTCATGCAGCGTGACAGACTCCCTTCCATCACGGAAGGTCTTCACTGGGTTGCATCACGCCAGATGAATAGCTGCTGATTTCATGCGCCGCTCGCAGTCATGTGTCAAAGGGGCGTAGCGGAGCCTTAATTAGCCTTTAACGCCCGTACTCCACGCTTATCCCGCTCCTAACCTCCGTGGATGATGCACTGGCACAGTACGGCTTCACTAGCACACGGCAAGAGGAACACATTCACACGGATCAGCCTTCCTCATCTGCAAACACAGACGCACATTCATGGCAAGAAACGTTTGCATCAGATAGACGGCCCGCGACAGCTTCCACCCCGTTTAAACCCGCTAATTAAAGCCAGCGAGGCTGCTAATTACAGCTACTCGCCGCGTGTCACCTAGCGAGACGTGCTCGAGACTCTCCACTGCGACACGAGAGGAGGTGGAGAGGAGCCGCCTTGCCGACTCCTTCAGCATCGCTGGCATCGATGGCATGCATGGAGGCCTCGTGTCGGGCTAGCTGCACGGCACGTCAACAGATTAGCATCTGAAGTATGATAGCTGCTAGCGATACACGCACAGCAGACGTGTTAATGTAGGGCAGGGGTGTCCACCATGTGGCACGGGATTGTTTTTTTCATGGCCCGCAGCAATAAACGTGTACGTTAACAAGAAAACACCAACAAATACACCTACAATGTACATAAATACTCATAAATACTGAGGTGTGTTAGATGTTCCAGTGTGTATCTAGCGTATATCCCGTATATCCCGTATATAGTACGTAGTATACGTCGGTGTGTATGAGTGCGCTTGTTGCAGCTTTGATGTAGTTTCCCCCTTCAGCCCCAACCGGACGTGATCCCGTGTGGGTGGTGTTGTCAGTGATATTGTATTTTACTTCAGCTCTCCCGGCCGCTCTTATCTTTGTTTGCGCAGTCACTGTGTGACAGGTGAGAAGCTAGCGGAGCTGAAAATGAGATTTCTAAGCGGGTTGGGGCCGCGTGATTGACTGCGTGAGGGGCGGACATCGAGCAGGTGTCTCGCTGATAGGAGGACCCGCCAGTCCAACTGGTGTCTCGCACCGGTCACCCGCAGTCGCCCAATTAGCGCTGAGCGACACAGGGGTGCGCTTTTGAGGAGGGGGTGTGCGTTAATGACCAGAGAGGCGTTTCTGGCGTGCGACTGAAAGAGTGGGATGGGGGGGTGAAGGGTTTTGGGGGATCTAATCCACAGGCCCGCACCGGGATGCTGTAGAAGCGGGATTAAGCGGGATGGACGCAAGCGGCGCTGCATCCGCGTACGAGACGAACGTTAACGCCAGCCAAACGCCGCCGTGGAAATAAGATGATGCTCGCAAGCAATAATGGCGGCTCAGCAGAAGTGGGTGGCTGCTCGGGCTTTTAGCAGAGTTGTGCTAATTAATCTGCCAGCCATCATAATTAGCATTTGAATTGGTCATTTAGCGCCCCCATTCAGAAAACATCGTATAAAAAGTCATCCAGCTAAAACTTGGCAATTACAGTCAACTGCTTTTTGTCTTGCGACTCATACAGAAATATGCCATGGCGCATATTTCTCTGACTATTATATTAAAACGTATGACTCAAGTTGACAGAATCCTTCAACAGTCCAGCCTGTCACATTCTTGGCTGATGCAACCAATAAGATGCTTGCATACCAAGCACACCCGTCCCCTATTGCCATGTCAACAATAAATCACTGCCCCATGTGAACAACCACGGGTTGCCAACTCCTGGTCTAGGGCATAATCCGTTACGCCATTATCCAAACTGTGAACTTTGAATCAACTATGATCACAATGGTGACATCAGAAACTCCAAGGAGTCCAAGGTTCTCCCCCGGAAAGGGATGCAGTGCCATCCCCGGATCGGGATGAGATCCTGCCCCAAGTGGAGGAGAACCTTGGGGTCCTGAGTGAGTAAAGGATGGAACGCAAGATTAACAGGTGGATTGGTGCAACGTTAGCACCGATGCAGATGGGGAGGTGCATCTGGTCAGGGAAGTGTTCAGGGCACGTCCGAGCAGTAGTAGGTAGTAGGACACATTGGAGAGACTAAAACTGGCCTGGGAACACCTCGGGATCCGCCGGGAGGAGCTGGACTAAGTAGCCGGGACAGGGGCGCCTTCCCTGCCACTTCTGGGCTCAAGTAGTACCCACTTGGAACACAATCATGTCATCATCATGTCATGTTTCGAGGCATTGATGGCGCTGTAGATACCAACATTGACCACTAGGTAGAGCTGCACTCTAATCGGGACTTCATCCGCTTGTGTATTAGAATGTGAGAGAAAATTGAGAAGATGTCCGGTGGGATGGGCCGCGGTGGTCTACACATCCTGTGCATAAGAAGCAGCCCCTCAGTTGCTCTTCATAACTCACATCACATCTCCTCCTCTTCCTCCGCCAACAGATGATGAAACACGCGTGGGACAGCTACACACGTTACGCCTGGGGTTCCAATGAGCTGCGGCCCGTCTCCAAGCAAGGCCACTCCAGCAATCTGTTTGGTGAGTCCACACGCGTCCACACACGCTCACAGATTGATGTGGCGTGGCAGCCGCCCGCCACCGGTGGCGTGGCAGCCGCCCGCAACCGGCCACCGGCCGCCACCGGCCGCCACCGGCAGCCTTGGCCTTTCAGATTAGCAGTCAAATTGGCCGTCATTTGGATCCGTCCACCTATGGATGCTTCTAAATGTCAACGTTATCGTATATTCATATTGGGGGCAGCTGTCGGCGCCTGTCCTGCTAATGAGGGCGAAGACGGGGAACGCCAAGCCGCATTCCTTCCCCTCGAGGTGGATAATTGACCGAATCCGTCATCTGAGCATGGCGTAGCTCTTGGTTGCTAAAAAGGACGGCAGGAAGGTGGTAAACACGACGGTCATATCAGACTTCAACAGACTGGCGTGATTGGCAATCCTAAAAAAAACATGGCTGACATACGGCGCTCGCAAACGTGCTGTCGTGTTGATAAACAATCACAACATGAACCGATGTCTCATCAGCTGATGATATTGAACACCCATAATCAATTATTTTTATTTTTTTATGGGATTGGGACTACTTTCCGAATGTTCTGAACTCCTGTTTCCTTTTGGTAATGGATGTACGATCGCTCATAGTTGATACCGTTTCAACTCTGGATGTATTAGTACGTGTTTGTACGGAGATAAGCTTCTGAATGACCTGATTGGGTAATACGGATTTGAATCCTGGTTAGGACAGCGGCAATTGAAGAGAGAAGGGTAGGGTTCTGGAAGTGAATGTAATAATTGCAGGGTGCCACTTCACTGCTGGGAACAAGTGTGCACTAATTGATTTGCAATACGTTGTTGTTCCCATCGTATGTATAGAGTCCTTTGCTCCACTTTGCAGTCTGCATCCTGCTAGCGCTAATTTATGTGCATTTATGGCTGAAATGAGGGACGCAAACTGCTGATGAAACTTCTCAGCCATCCGAGCAGAAGTGTGCCTCCTCAAAGCCATCTTAAATCATGTTTGACAAGTGCAAAGATGTTAAAGAGCAATATTAATAGAAGGGCTCGATTTGTTCAAAGCAGGAGAAAGCGTTTGATTCGAGCCTCCTCTGAGGTCTGATTACTCTTTTCATCTCGTGTTTAGACTTGCTGCAACTTTCCTTCTCTCTTCTTTGCTCACACTCACCCCGCGTCGAGCGGATTGTCATGCAGCAAGCTGCTATAAATACCCTTGGAATGCCGAGGACAAATAAGTCCAAGTACAGAGTGACTGTCTTGTTCTTCTTTGTGGGCTACACCGCATGCTGTGACTCTTAGGGCTGTAACAATGCAGGCATCATTGGTCACATTCCTCTGCTCACCTCAGTCTAGGCTACGGTAAGGGAATAAGAATCTATAATCTTTGTGTTAATATTCTTGATGATCAAACCTAAAACATGCAAACAGCAACTGGTCATTCTCACACAGATTTGTTGACTGTGTAGACGCTCGACTACAGGAAGTTCTACTTCCTCAATATGAACCGTGGAGGAACACGGTACAACTCTGGTGCATACTGAAAAATGACTTTTGTTTTTGACTGAACACGTTTGGATTTGACATGAAAAGATGAATTTGACACCAGAGACCAGACATTTATTTCCAGGCGTGTTTTGGATCGTTGTCCTGCTGGAGAACGCAAGTTGGTTTTAGCTGGAGGTCACCAACAGATGGCCGGATAACCTCATTAGGTTTTTTTTTTTTGTAGACCGCAGAATTTGTGGTTTCATTTATCACAGCAAGTCTTCCAGGTCCTGAAGCAGCAAAACAGCCCCAGACCATCACACTACCACCACCGTATTTTACTGCTGCTATCATGCTATCAAATATGATTTTTGGTTGCTTTTTTCATGGTTATGGCCAATAGCACTGAATAAAATTCCAAATGTATCAATGAATCCACGTAGTTAGCATCGGAACGGGCAGCATCAAACCCTGATGGGAGCAGCCATCTTTGTAATTGGTGCGCCAAGCTTCCTTCCACCAACATGTCGTGTGTCCCAGGTCTATCATATCATCAAACGTCTCCCGGCTGTTTTCTTTTCCATGTTTCTTCTTCATCCCACGTGACTATTTAGTGCGAGCATCTACGACACAAAAACAAAATTCAGGCGTCGCTCTGTTCAACATTTCCTCCATTGTCCCCGAAGGACACAAAGGAGAAGGACGGGGATCCTTCCTTCTACGCATCATCCCGTCGGCGTCTGTCTTTCCTTTCTCTGCGATGAACACGTTAGAGCGGCTATGTTTTTTTTTCCATTGGACCTCTGTGCTCCAGATGCATTTTAGAAGGAGTCCCGGGGCTGTTTGTGGTCAAGTCCTTTTCAGTGTAAAACCAACAAGAGCTTGTATCGTCTAATGTCATCCATTTTTCATCCCTGGGAGGCCGTGGAAGACGATCTGCCTTAATAGGACGGCGGCGGGTGCAAGGTTGAACTTGGAATAAAGCAAACATTGCACCTTTTAGCTGCACTGCAATGATTAGAAGACTAATGTACAACAATAATGGAAGATTTAGCTTTTTCTCTTTTGCAGACGCCACAGTTGTTTTGTTAGCCACCATTAGCACAGCCCTCTCCTTTCACTCCATTATTTATGTCTACCTTATTACCGAGACAGCTAATTACCCTCGCTATTACATATTCCTCATCTTTCCCCCAAAAGGAAATGGTTACCTGATTCAACACAGGAAGTGACCAAACGTCCAGGAAATGCTGAACCACATGTTCTGAACAGTAGTTGACTACTGCATGTTTGACTTTATTTTATACGTAGGATTTTTTGGCATCCCCCAAATGGCTACATTTGTTGTTGTTGTTGTTGTTTGTGCCAAATGTAGTAGTGGTGACCTTGAAGGAGTCTGGAGGATGCAGCCGCCACCATCTTTATGTAGGATGTAAACACATGCCGTCCTCTTTTCTGTGCGTTCTAACGATAAAACCCCCAAAAAGGTTGTCCATAGTTTTACTCTTTGTTTCCACGGCACGCACGCCATCGTGGCCGCGACAGGCTGCGCTTCGTCTTCTAGCTGGCGGTCAAACTTCCGTCAAATTTCATGTCGGGCTGCAACATTGAAGCTGGCAGCCTCGCGTGTACCTCCGCCGCTTCTTGCAGGCCAACATCCACATTTCAATCTCATCCTCGGAGGCGGCCGCTGTCACAGGCAGAACTAAAATATTGTTATCATGCACAAACTCAATGTTTTGGCCTCTTTTTCAGTCTGTCCTGTTCCCAGAAAAGCCATTTAGCCATTTGACATTGAATCCGGGGCCCGGCTGCCGCACGCCATTGTGTGACTGAATCCGATATTCAATCTGTGTAATTGAGATGGATGGCGTAATTCTGCCACGGCCTTCCCTCAGGTTTTCACGCCGGACGTGTGAGGGGGGCTGGGGGGGAGGCTGGAAGGAAATGATGCGAACACATACTCATCTTTGGAGTTGACGTCACGAAGCCGTCATCTGACTGCTCGCATTAGTCTGATTAATCCACCAACACCAATCTTCTCAGCCTGAAACTGGAGCCGTCCCCCAGGCTTACAACCACATGACGTATTGTTGACCTCGGACTGGGAGAACTGGGCAGCCAGAAGCCAATCAGACTGTGAACTATGAGCTCCTGTGAATGGAAATCCAGTGGGATGTCGATGAGGCATTGTGCAAGACATTTTTGGAAGTGCGCGTTCACACTCGCAGTGGAGTGGACGTGGCTAGAGGGGAACCGGGGGTGGAGTAAATGAAACGGCTTGTTTGGGACAGAAGCATAAAGTGTATAGTAACACTGCAGAAAGAGGTGCAGAATCTGGAAGCTCTAGAAAGCTTTATGTGCGGGTTATTGTGTGTAGCTTCTCTATAGGAGTCCACAACTCGATACGAAAATGAGCATAATAGGACCCCTTTAGGATTGGTCAGATCACATCGGACTCGTCTGCACCATTCATCGTTAAAACCATGAACTTCAACACGGCTGTTCTCCTCAGCAGCGTTTGGTGTAACCCTAAGAGAAGTTGCAGCGGGGCTCAAGTTCAACGCTTTCTGCCTGCCATAACACGATTAGCTGACTGCTGAGCCACCACATCAACCCCCCCACCCCCCTCCAAAGCCCTTATTGATGACCTCTCAAAATCATCACCCGCCGCAGAGAGGACCTGGTGACGTGAGGTTGTAGGATTCAGGACCAGGCTGCAAAGTCTGAGCTAACAAGACGAAATGAAACACTTTGGAACGACGGCGGCTACCATCGTTTAAATGTCAGTGACACTTTTGACTGCTGAGTCAGGACGCAGCGCCGCTATTCATTTGTCTTTGCAGAGCGATCTGGAGAGCGAAAGAGAGAGAGAGCGAGAGAGGAAGAGGTTATGTCTTCACATAAGTCATGTCTGAAAGTGTCAGGCCACAGAGAACTAAGAGGAAAATAACAGGAAGCAGAAGCGGAACTCTCGGAGGAACTTGTGACACAATACTTTGTCCTCCAGCACTCGTGACAAAGCAGCATTTCTCTCATCTATGCCACCTATGTGATCTATGTGATCTATGTGATCTATGCCATATCTATGTGATCTATGTGATCTATGCCATATCTATGTGATCTATGTGATCTATGCCATATCTATGTGATCTATGTGATCTATGTGATCTATGCCTCGTAGACTAAATGTCAATAACAGACCTCTCAGAGGTCAGAGGTCGCAGCAATCATAGTTTGGCCAAGAACTGATGTAGGTATCGTAGCTACAACAGGAGCTAATATCTGCCCATATCTGGTATTTACAGTCAGACCAAAGAAAAGCGAGCCGCTGACCTTTTGTGGCTTGCGCTAGCTGTCCAGTAAACAAAAGAAGAGCGCCATGTTTTGTCATGCACGGTAAATATGTCGCGGTTCCTTTGCCAAAGCCAGCTGCTGGCAGATTGACTCACATTTCATGTTGACCTCCGGTTTCCGGCTAAGTTTAATGGCGCTCCGCACGAGGGTCAGGGCCACATGATGATGATGATGATGATGATGTCATCGCCACGCCTGGTGATGCTCACTGTTGGCAGCATGGTGCCGTGAGGCTAGCTGACTCATTCGTCATGCTACTAGAAGATGGCAAACGCTTTGTCCTCATAACATTACCACATATTCTCATATTGTTTTAAAATTGCATATATTTCTCGGAATATTTTGACATTATTGTCTGAAAATTACACCAGTTTTTTTGCCTTTCTACTGTTTTTTTCCTAGAAATTTTCTTCTCGTGATGATGATTATTATTATTATTCATTCATTCATTATTATTATTTTCTTATTGTTACACTTTCGTAATTTTCCAAAAATTATAACATAATTGATTTTTTTAAATAGTTAACAGTTTAGAACTTAGCTAACATTTTCTCTCGAATTGTCAGACATTTTCTTGCTAAGCTGTCAGTTGACGTTGTATCACTCAATCACGTCAATCACGCCTCTCATCATTCTATTCTCGAAGAACGTCCCTCGTCCATTTTGGAGCTAGCAGCGATTCTTGGCTTGACAGGATATAAATGACAAATGAAATGGATAAATTTTGATTTATCGTCACATTTATCTTTATTGAAGACGTTTGTTGGCAAAGACAACGATGAGCGGTGAGGGAGGAGAGGAAGAGAGAGTCACAAACGTCTTCTGTCTTGAATCCCATTGAGTTTCTCTCCTCACGTGTCAAAGGGTGGCCTCTGGCACCTTTCATTGGCCCCACTGTGGGTTATTTTGCAGCGCTGCTCCATGAAAACAATACAGAAACCTCTGGTGTGACTGTTAGTTAGCAAAGAACTCCACCGTTCATCATCGCCGCCAGAAAGCGAATTATACGGCTGTATGTGAAGATTTGAGCGGAAAGATAAAGACGCTCATGTAGCAGGCTGCACTTTTTCTCTTTGCAGCGTTTGATGCCTTTGATAAAAAAAGAAAGATGGGGCTGCCATTAGTATTCAGGTCTGCACCTCAGCCATCTGTATCGCTCTCATGGACAGTGAGTGGGAAACAGGAGGCGCACTGAGGGGGAAGGAAGCACGGCGACAAGACAATAGACACCAGGAAGAAGCCCCCTCACCTCCCGGTGGCCCCCAGGGGCTTCATGTACCGAGAAAGGACAAGTCACACGCTTGAAGGAAGATCCTAAAGACAACCGGCCGTCCTCGGCGGCGGAGACGGGATAATCAAGCGGGTGGGGGTGGGGGCTCCCGGGAGGTTTCTAATCAATCAATATGTACAAATCAATCTGTCAGACAGGTGCTGATTGTTTGCTCCTGTTATCACTTCTCATCCAATCACAGTCAAGCACAAAAGAAAAGAAAGCGCAGGAACACGTGCCTGGCATTACCTCTCCAGGGAATACTGCTGTGTTGTGTTGGCTTCTCTAATCAGGTATATGAGCACAAGGTTTTATTTTCATATTTCCTCTTTTCCAGGGAAGAATGAAAGGATGCTACTTTGCTACTTTGCTATTTGCTGCCCCTGCTGGTTGCAACCAAGTACTACATCACTGCTTCAAAAAGGCCGCCTTCAATGAAGAATGAAGGATGTCCCTGGTGTTTGTCTTGCAGGAAGTATAAAAGGAGCCACCATCGTGGACGCTCTGGACACGCTCTACATCATGGAAATGTTTGAGGAATTCGATGCTGCCACCGACTGGGTAGAGAAGAACCTGGACTTCAACGTGGTGAGTGTGTGCGTGCGGCCGTGATTGTGGAGTAAATAGACGGAAGGAAAGGTCGCCGCCCCCGTGGTGAGCCATAATTCAGTCAACAAAGGCCGGGATCATCCATCTGAGCATGGAGACGCCTCGCAAGGCCGACCTTCATTTGCATGCCTTCCGCCTAATCAATGTCAAAGACGTGCAAACTGTTTGCGTCGCCGTCCGCTGACGTGATGCAAGCCCGTCTACAGACGCCGTTCCGTGAGTGAGGAGGTGAAAGTCAGAAATAATTTAGCAGCTTGCGGCGCAAATGAAGAAAGAATGTCTTTTGTGGTGGGGGGGGGGCGCCGCCGCCTCCTCCTCACCTGAATGTTAAACACGCGGCAACACCGCCGTCCAAACGCTTTGTTCTGCCGCTTGCTGCTCGCTCCCTGGATGCATGCAGAGTGGAAAAGGTGGAAATATGCTACCGTGGAGATGATGCTTGGATTGTTATCACCAAAGCGATGCTTCGTGCTTCGTGCTGCTCCTGCACACGTGCAGCACGTGTGTCAGCGCATTTAAGGAGGAGCTGATAATGAACTTTCTACTGCATGAAGAGGAGAAGGTAAACACAGAAACCATGAAGACACCAGGTCTCCACCAGAGACACTTTACTGTCATTTCCATCTCTCCTCCTCCTCTGAGGTTCCCGGGGGGGCAGACACCCCGTTCTCGTACTGATTCCATGACATAACTAAGATTCAGTGGAACCTGTTTTTGTCATGAACTGGTTCCAAATGAGCAGACCAAAACACAACTGAACCGTTTTTAAATGAAACCTTTGATTGTTTAGGGAGGAAATCTCTATGGCCCCCCCTGGTGAGAACGTGATGGCCCCCTGAAGCTAATAGCCGCCCCCCTTAGCAGCAACAACTGCAATCAACGTTTGTGATAACTTGCAATGAGTCTCTTCCAGCTGTGGAGGAATTGTTGTCATTCAGCTGCATTGGAGGCTTTTGAAGGTCATACCACAGCAGGTCAGGACTTGGACCAGGCCACTCCAAAGTCTTCATTTGGTTTTTCTTCAGCCATTCAGAGGTGGACATGCTGGTGTGTTGTGGATCATGGTCCTGCTGGAGACCTTCCTAGTTTGCTACCAATGGGTGACTAGGATTTTGGTGACTTCAACCACAATTCTAAGGAGCGTTTCATCGTGTGGCTGATGGCAGCAGATAAAAACGTCATTGTCCAAGTCCATTGTCTTTAACGTTGATGGAGGAATATGTTTTATGAATATGTTTTCCATTCTGTTTTGAGCTGGAAAAGTTGTGATTCGGTGCAAAACATTTCTATCCTATATTGTTTCTGCCTGCTTCCGCTTACATTCCTTGTTTTTATCCGGGATTAATTAGCTCCACCATCCAACCATTCTTTTTCCGCCGTTACATTTCCTTCGTTGACAGGATGGCGTATTGTCTTATCTGCGAGCGACAGCACGGCGCGGTCGCTCACAATAAAATAAAAGCTGCATTGTTCCTGCCTTCTGCAAACTTCACATTGGGGTTTGTGTTTATTATTTGCGGGCCAACACTTTTCCTCTCTTTTCTCGTTACTGATCAACGCTTTGTCTCCGCAGAACGCCGAAGTGTCCGTCTTCGAGGTGAACATCCGCTTCGTCGGAGGCCTGCTGTCGGCGTACTACCTGTCCGGGAAAGAGGTGAGGATCGGGATTGGCGCTACACGAGGTTGTGGTTGAATTTTCCGTGAGTGGACTGGTAAATCAGCTTTTGGGTTTGTGCTGCAAGAAATATGCAGCAAAATAAATTGACTTAAAAAAACCCAAAGTTGATGTAACAGCTCCGCTGGGCAGCTAGCAGTGCTGCACTTGACTCAGTCAGCGTGATGGCATCTGCTCCATGGAGCTGGAAGCACAAGCTATGCAGGCTCTCCAACGCTAATGTGTGACATTGTACGCCATTGTAAATGGGCTTCCGGCTTTTGGCTAGGACCGAGAGGACAAGCGGTAAAATCCAGCATCATCAGTGCTTTTTTGGAAGGGGGGGGGCACATTCTGCACTCTGACTTGAGTGCAGCATGTCGACAAATCTTCACAGCAGCTTTATTCCGTAAAAACGATGGAGGAAAGGATTTCCTCCGGGCTTCTCACTGTGCTCGCATTACTCTGCTGTGAGTGTGTATTAGTGTGTGTGTGTGTGTGTGTGTGTGTGCGTGCGGTAACAAGAGGCTGCGAACGTGACATCAAACTTTGACTCTGATCTCACTCCATGCTGCCAATGTGGGATTTTCCTCCTCATCTGGCCTTTTTATTCCCCGCCTCCTAATGATATGCATCTGTTCCTAATTAATTATAAGTTAGCGCTGAAGAGTCAATAGCTCCACGGCCTGCAAATCCCCCGTCGGAGAGCTTTTTAAAGCCTGGCGGCTTCGGCGCAGGTTTAGTGAAAAAGAGGCTGAATCACCAGAGACTCGGCTGCAGCCTTGATTGTCAGTGTTGTTCTCCCTTTAAGCTGCAAACATTCAAACGTTTGGTGTCTTGACTGAGCCAACGGGGCCTTCATTAGCGCCCCTCCTGCCCTGGAAAGAGAACGGGGGGGGGCAGCACATTGCATGCTCAGTCAGGCTCCGTACTTCAACACGTAGATTCAGAAGACGGTGGAAGCAACTTCAATCCTCGCCTCATTTTCCTCCGTTTTAGACTCCCTTTTCTGCCTTCCTAAATATTACATTTGTAGTCGTACATTTGTAGTTTACATCGTAATAACTGCAAGATGGGAACATTCAAAAAGACAAGAAGGAAGCCCACCTGGGAAGCTTCACCGTATTCCAAATGCACAGCAAGTCTCTTAGGTGGGCAATGGTCCAGTATGGTGCCGGGCCACCAGATGGCGCCATGGATGCCATCGGTCAATGAACTGCTCTGCTGGATGAAATGGCCATTCTTAGGTATACCTTTTGAGTGTTAAGTTGCTGTGTGATGAGTTTAGTGTTGCTGCTAAAGTGTTGTTGTTCTGTATTTAATGACCTCCTGCATTATCCTTGTTGTGAGTGCACCAATAGCTCGTTATTGGCTCCTAGAGCTACCCAGGATTTCAACTGTGCTAGTTCTGATGTAAAGGAGATAGTACAAGATTAGAGTTTAGCCATAAATTAGCTTTCCACTTTATTCTGATAAAATGACAGACGTTTCCATGTTTTATTTTGCAGCCACCAATGGCCTCCGTGCCACACATTGGAAACCCCTACCTGATCCTAACCTGAACCCCACAAATAGCGGGGAGTTTTCTGCTTTTTATGGATAAGAGGGGGTTAACATCAGACGTGCTGCACGTGTTGGGATGCTGTAAAAAGTGTCTAAAAATAAGTCGAGATGAACGGTCTCTCCGCTGTGACGTGAGCGTAGTCCAATATCAACTTCCTTGCCACCGCGGAAGAGTTGAAAAGGACGTTTGTCTTTTTGAAGTTCTGTGAATAGTTGTTAAATTTAGACTTCCCACAACGTGACCCACATCTGCATGTCGCCACACAGGGAAGGAATACTAATGATTTTCCAGGCAGCCTGATTGGCGTACGGAATGAGGACAAAGAGCTCTTGACGGGGAACGGTGCAGGTAGCAGATGATTTCATGGTGGAACCGTCTCGCTGTGAAAAACGCCGGCCGCAAACTGTGACTCGTTATCATTTCTCAGCAGTCGCTCATAAGCGCTTTGCTTTTTTCTGGTTTTGTCCTTTAATGAGCCAATCAATGCGGCACTGAAACGTCTCCACGCGCCTCCTGCCTCCGTGTCCGAGTCCGAGTTCTTAGAGGCGGCTGATTGGTGATCCTCTCTGTGGCTCAAAGTCGCCGGTGGGGGGGCCGCCGAGCGGTTAGCAAAAAGATGCTAGCTAGATGGGATGAAGAAAATAACACTTGAGGAGTGAAGATGTTTGGTGAAGGACGCATCACCGTATAAAAACAATATTCCTCACACAAAGCAGCAGAATCCATCACATCCAAGAAGGCTCTCCAAATGCGGTGAGAGAGAGAGAAATACTGCGACGTGAGAACACAAATAAGAAGTAATAACCTAAAAACCTTGCGGAGAGCGTCGCCGGCCAGCTCCGAGCGAGTGACTCAGATGATGGAAAACAGGAAGCGAGGGAGCGCAGGCACAGAGATGATAAAAGAGTTTTACAGGACACGTCGGAATCACCGAGGGTGACAAAAGTTCTCCTCCATCGTCACTTGACGTCCCTCCAGACTGACGTTATTCAGCATTAGCTTGACAGAAGAGAGGCTTCCCTAAAACCTGCTCGGCTTGTTTTTCCTGGCTGTCCTCCTTGTAGCAGCAGCGTATAGATTTTGGCCCCCCCGGCTCCCCATTGATCGCACCGTCCAAATGTTCTTGTCCTCAACACATCGACTGCGGTGGCAAAGATCCAACTGGAGTACGGAAGGGAAGAACACTCCAGATATGAGGAAGCTGCGTGTGAATATTGTCGTACGTGAATCCATGGCAACCGTCTCGCCCGAGCAAGCCTCGTCGGTTGATGCTGAAAGACTAGATAGGACAGCTGGTACCTGAGGGGGGTGGTGCGGGATTCACTCTTTGGTGGCACGACCACAGTCCTTAAGATACGTTGGAGTGAGGAACCACAGTCGGGGTGGAGATCCAAGAGTCGTTATTGTCAGTTCAGCGTATGGCGAGGACACATTGATCATCGGAATGACTTTCTTCCCTCTGATTCCTTTAAGGAGTATAAATAGGAATTATGATGAATCATGTACTACAATCCAAAAAAAAGTGACAATACTGCCAAATGTACACAATATGAGGTACTTCAGTACATTAAGTATGAGGAAGGGTTGACGTGAGGAAGTGGTAGTTAACAGGCGCCGATGTTGTTATCCGCTGATTCCTTTAAGGCCCTAAATTCCATAAAATGAGTCCATGATGAAGTGATAAGTTCCGTATTGAAAATCTATATTTGTTTCATTTTTGGATTTGCTTCGGGGCACCAATTTTCCACATTTGTGTTCCGAAGCCACGCATCCAACGAGCCGCACGGTTTGGTCGTGTTAACGTACATACGGTCGGGACCAGAAAGGCCTTTTTACCGCACTGTGTGTAGGCGGGGCCATGCGAAACATCGTGATTTGCCGATGAATTCCAGAGTAACATTTTGTGTCAAAGAGTGGCACCAAACATGGCAGCCATTCTATTTTGGAAGGTTGCTTTTGTTTGTGGCGCCTTCACAAAGCGTGTTTGTAACATCATAAACCAGACTGAAATAAAAGCTGTATCATTGGCACGCGGCCCCCCCACTGCGGAGTCGCCGGCCAGGCGGGGCCTCCCTACAAGCCGGCCCGCTGACCACCGCCAGCTGAAACCACACACTCGGCCACGGAGCGCTGTGGGATGTGCTGGAAGGAAGCGATAGACGGCTTCTACGCTCCGACCTCGGGAAACGCCATTCACTCGCCGAGGAAAAACAACCACCCCCACTCGTCTGTTTCCTCCTGCTGCTGGCCGCCGTCAATGCGCTGCTTCTGAGCGCCTTAAACCTACGTGCACGCACACACGCACACACACACACACACACACACACACACACACACCAAGCCAAGGAGAGATTCCTTCCAGAGCGTGGACAATTAATTTGCAGGATATCTTTATAATCTCCTTTCAGCCGCTCAAATCTGTCCTGGCCAGAGAGAGTTGGGCTTCACGGCGAAGGAGGATTAGGAAGTGGAATGACTTGTCAGGCCAATATGATGTTTACTCTTCCATGACAACACCTACAGGAAGTAGGAAGTGCAGAAATGAAACTTCTACTCTTCCGGGAAGATTTTGGAGCGGTCAGAAGTTCCTGATGTTGCCGTCCAAAATATCTAGTTAAAGTTAAAGTCTAGTAAAATAAAGTAAAGTAAAGACGTGCGCCTTTAGTGACACGGTCCCTTTTCAGCAAGTTTGTTATTCCATCTTGCCAAGGGACTGTACTATTTCAGATGGTCAGAAGGTCAGATGTTTCCCTCAGGAAATCATTGAAGTCCAATCAATCCCTTCTAGACAGCCACAAATATTAAACACATACTTTTTCTTAGTTTTACACAGAACAACAATGTGGAATAAGTCTACACCAGGAATAGATGGCTACATGAACATTTTACCTTTACAGAGCTCGGACAGCGTATGAAAACCGCCGTTTGTGTGTATTTCAGAGTACAGCAGTAAAGTAATCCCTCGTTTACGGCAGTTCATTGGTATTCGGATGCTCATATGAACTATACTAGCTCATATATTAGCTAATAAAGCAAATATATTTTTCCTATAAATGGCTGTAGTCAACCACAAAACAGCGATCATTTTATTAATTATTGAAAAACTATAAGTGGAAAAAAAAAACAAGTGGAAAAACTAAGTGAGAGTTTAAATCACAATGAAGACCAAATATAGATTTTCCTCTGCAGGCAACACGCAGCCATTCTTGAATAAATACTACAACATAAGTGAGTAGTAAGATTGCCTACAGTCAAGCATGATTATACTAGTGGCGCATGAGCCCCGTCGGCACCGGGGGAGCTGCGGTTCATTGCGGGAGGTATGAATTCCAACATGTGACTAAACTTTTTTTAGTTTAAAAACTGTCATGCAGCCCAGATTCTGCGTCACCGTATCACAGTGTCGCAATCCCCTGTTAAACCTCGATGAACCACAGCTCCCCAGTGCTGGCAGCACTCATGCAGCCCCACGCTGTGACGCTACCACTTGTGTTGCCAATGTAGACAATGATGGCTGTGTTTTGCCTCACCTTTAGCTGCTGTACAAGCCGTACATTGACTACTCTACAGCATATCCGTGGTTGCTGATATGTGGGGGCGGTACTTCCTCTTGTCGGATACTGTACTCGACGAGTCCTTTTCAGCATCTTGCGCTCAAGAAGATGCTAGCAGCCGCGAGCGTACCCTAATCTTGTTGTCCATGTCCGAGTCATGGTGGCCACACAGGCTCTTCATCTCAGCTGTCAGATGTAATGGGATTAGTCCGCCAAGCAGGAGGCAGACTGGCGCTGGGAATGATAATAATCCACATGCAAACACAATTCTCATTCTGGGAAGTTGGGACTTAAAAACGCCGTCGGCGGGTGAGAGGATGTACGAGACGGGCTGGCAAGGAAAGAGACCAAGGAGGGAAGATGTTTGTGTTGCACGGCATGGAGCTTAAAATGGATTGGATTCAGGAAATGGAGACAAAAAGTCCCTTTTGGTGTTGTGGGTCATGTTGCAAGGCAAGAAGGAAGGTTAGGAAACTTCCTGATTGTAAGCAGTCATAAGGATTTATGGCGGACTGCTATCAGTCCAGGAGGATATCTCTCGCTTGTCAAAGCTAATATCCGATCTCATCGGTTTATCCTTCACAACCGTAGTCAACAACGTTTCTTTGTCTTGGCCTGGATGTTGAATTTATTGCAGCCGGCTGACCTTGGCAGCCTTCTTTTAGTCCATAAAAGGACCAGTTGAGGAGTCATTGGCTGGGAAGAGGCCTGCTGTAACAGCGAGAAAGGATTTGGGATGAAAACGTTCAACACCATGATGGCGTTTGAACGAAGATGACTATTATTCATCTCTGCCATTTGACTCATGTCGTCGTAATACGTTATTGTCAAAAGAGATTAAATCTATCTGCTCCGGGCTAAATAAATAATCACTCTGGCGGTATTAAATCCCGGTCTTATTGATATGAAATGCTGCATTTTAATCAGTATCACTATCTTCCCAGATTATCACTCTCTAATCACTCCAACATATCAGACTACGCAGGCTGGACTGTGAGCGTGTTGTACGCTGCAGCCTGAATTGTCCCCGGGACATTGTAGGGTGTGATTACACCTGCTGACCACAAGGGGGCGGGCTGCTAGGATAATGTTCGTAGATCATGGTATCCTAGTAGTACGTTCTGCTTGTACATATTCTCATCGTTTCCTGGTGCATCCAGCTTGTTTGCATTCTCAGATTGTAGTACAAAACCCTCGTTAGTCGTGGTTAATTAGTACTAGACCTGACCATGGTACGTGAATTTATGCAAGGTAGGATTCTTTGTTTACATATGGAATATTTTTGTAGTTCCAGCATAAACAGTTTACACCCTTCTAAATATACATTTACATTACTAGAGCCCCCTGCACATGAAATAGCACCCCTATAGTCAGCTTATGCCTAAATGCCTAATTTTAAATGTACTATATAAGCATACTTTGTGGCTAATAGGCTGTAGTCAACCACAGAACAACCATCATTCATTATATATTTTTTCATAGCCTATCCCAGCTGACTTTGGGCGAGAGGCAGACTGGTTGCCAACCAATCACCAATCACAGTATTTTTACATACTATAAACAATATTTCTCCATATTCTATCGGTAAGAATGTTCAACAGACTGAATGGCAGCTCACTTTTTAAAGAAACGTCTTCTGGTGTTTCGCTTGATGGTTTGGACCTTCGGTTTGGTTTAACTCTGTTTTTGCTTTGCGCTTTTATTTCCTTACTTCCTGTTTGGCGTTTGCATTGCCGTTGCTCTTGTTAGACGGAGCTGTGCACTCGTGGCTGATGAGTCTTCTGATTCCGTGCAGCTCAGCTACTTGCTGGTTGTTTCTTTCCATTCTAGTGAGCGATTGGAAGGGTAGCTATATTAAGTTTATAGCATCGACGGCGAAGCATCAACGGCGGGGTCCAGGAGTTCTCGAGCTCACTTCCAAGCCGCTCCAGTAAACGCTGCGATTACCGAGCTTGCACTTTTTTTACCCCGGCATAAGCGGTGAAATGTCAAGCGTTTCTGCATAGTCTGCTCGCTTTTAAGCCTCGGCTCCAGCCAGCATCGTGTAAACGTGGCATTAGAGCGCAATCAAGCTCGGCTCTGCTCAGCGCCGTGGAAAGAGCGAGCGTCTCCCGGGGCCGGGCCCGAGGGCTGCAAGCTTTACCCATCAAGCCGCCTCTCCGAGTGCAGCCAAGAGACGAGAAACGGGACGCCTCGTCGTTGGTGTCCTCCTGGCTTTTGCTTAGCAGCGTGAAATGGCCCGGCAGGACCACCTTGACCCTCTTTGCCGAGTGCCCAGGTCTCCACAGGACAGACAGTTGGCTCTCGTTATATAACTTAACAACAAACCTACATAATTGCCTGGGTGCTTTCCTTAACCTTTGAACCCTGCGGTTCATACAGTGGTGCAGCTAATTCATGACCTTGTTGTCATCCAAACAAATCCTTACTTCAAATCATTTTCATGCAGACCTGCCAACATGTACACATTTATAGTACTCAACACTTTATAGTACTCAACACCAGTTTGTTGCTGCTTTCACTTTTACTTCAGTCTGTATGAAACACATACTACATACTACTTTAGAATATCAAATGGGGGCGGATGCGAAAAAATGTCTGTCCCCTGGGGGGGCATGACAGAAAATAATTGAGAAGCACTAGAGTACTGTTATTCAAATGTACACAACAAACAATAGCAAAGGTACTATCCAATACTAAGTAAACACATTCATATTACAAAGATTTGAAAATAAATACAGTACTCCCAGGTGTTCCATGTACTTTATGTATAACTTTATTTGTTACCACCACGCTAGCGTGATGAGCAGCAGGCCCACGGAGACCCTGGAGGAGCCACAGAGACCCACAGTGTGCATGTAAAGCTGTACATTAGCTGTAAATTAGCATCCTTAATCCATCCCCGACGTATGCAGTGACCCCCCCCCCCCATCCTTCAACAAGATCTTGTATTGGATCTCATGAGATTGTCTTCGTGTTTCTGTTGTTTGTGAGCAATCCTAAAAGATGATTTGCATTTTACAGGCGAGTTGTGGCTTAGCTCCTGGAACAAATGATCATTTTATAGCCAACTTTATCGCCCGCGGCAACGAGAGGGATGCCTTCATGGCTTGTTTGCTTGTTGGTGAACGAGGTAGCACCAAAACCAATTAAGCTATTCGTCTTGGGAGGGAGGCGGAATGGGCCAGGAAACAAATCAGTACATTTTCATATTCATGGTGCATAATATGCCTTCATTCTAAATGGAACGCATCCGGTCGGTACATGCCGTTTCTTCCTGCATTTACAATGCTACAATGCTACAATGCTACAATGCTACAATGCTACTTGCTTTATATTTACACATGCTGCTGTTGGGGCAGGTCCCTAAACGCCTGAAGTGATCTATAGATCTATAGTCCTAGAAGTGAAATGAAGACATGGAGTCAAAGATTCCATAAACGGAACAGAGAAACCACCTGAAGTTAACTTGGTTGTACGACGAACATGAACATTAGCTAAGCATTAGCTAAACATTAGCTGAACATTAGCTGAACATTAGCTAAACATTAGCTGAACATTAGCTGAACATTAGCTGAACATTAGCTGAACATTAGCTGAACATTAGCTGAACATTAGCTGAACATTAGCTAAACATTAGCTAAACATTAGCTAAACATTAGCTAAACATTAGCTAAACATTAGCTAAACATTAGCTAAACATTAGCTAAACATTAGCTAAACATTAGCTAAACATTAGCTAAACATTAGCTAAACATTAGCTAAACATTAGCTAAACATTAGCTAAACATTAGCTAAACATTAGCTAAACGTGGTGATGGTTTGGTAAACGTTAGGTGAACATTTGGTGTACATTTTGAAAACGTGTAGTAAACATTAGGAAACGTGGTAACGGTTTGGTAAACATTTGCAAACGTTTTCTAAACATGAGATAAACGTTTGCCCAACATTACGTTGGGCAAAAAGTGCACAATGAATGCTGGGTAAGCAAACGTTTGGTAAACATTGGGTAAACATTGGGTAAACATTGCTAACTTTCTGTGACCGGCTGTCAGACGATCACAAGCCGTCCCAAAGTGCTGTGATGGAATTTCACACACGGGGGGGGCTAGGGGCTGTTGCACTGCCTGCAAACGTTTTGAAGCTTTTTTGGGCCCTCTCGGTGTGAGAGGCGGGATGATATCTTTTAAAGTGAGTGTCAATCAAAGTCAGCCAGCGGTGGCGGCTATGCTAATTGTATTGCTCCCATGGGAAGTTTGTCTCTGTGAAGCTTCTCTGGAAGATCACCAGTGGGATGGGACGGCCTGAACCTCCAGGCCCCTTCAGGCCCCTTCAGGCCCCTTCAGGCCCCTCTCTTCATCACAACGCTGCACTCAGCCCTCACCTGTATCTTTATGGAACTTTATGACATAACCGTGAGCATCGCAGCTAGGTTGTTTGTGAACGACAACAATAAAGATCCGCATGGAACCTCAGCAGCTGTGCAGGGGCCAGCAATTCAGAATTTGGGCAGAATGTTGGGGAAAATATGCTTTAATGGTTCCAGAATAGAGAACACACTTGATGACTAAGTTCCTTTTTCTTTGGCCCCGACTGACGACACCTACCGATGGCGGCTAGGATGACTTAACTGTGTCACCTGACTTTTTAACTACCATTTGCTTCAACTCTTAAGTGTTTATTACAACTGTTCAATTCATCCGTGCGGCCATTATGTCATGACAAACGAGTTGCATCGAGACAACTTAAGCTCTGAAACAAACCGTGCCCGGCTTCCACTGAGGTGGCATTTTTCCGTGGAAATGTTCGCTCTTCCTCTCCACCAAACAGCTGACGCTTAAAAGCGTGCTGAGTCAGCGGGCAGGCCTCCCAGAGAGGTGAAGGGGATGATGTTTGGGGGGGGTGCTCACTAGCGTTGAGTCTGAATGCTAATTTTGACATCTATATCTTCCTGTCAGACGCTGTATTCGCGAGTGTGCGTGCGTGCGTGCGTGTGTGTGTGTGTGTGTGCGTGTGTGTGTGTGCGTGTGTGTGTGTCCAGGCACCGGGCGGTGTTTCCACACCGTGACTCACGTTGAGGCGAATGTAGAAGCTGCATCCCAGCTGGAGCGAGATGTCTTTTTAGACGCTCAGGTCGAACAAAGTGCATGAACGCTCATGCATTATTTACATGTGGAAGACAGCAACACCCCCCCCCCCTGCAGGGAGCGTCCGCTCCGCTGTGGAGTTGGAGACAAAAATGTGGAATTTGATCAAATATCTTGAAATGTTGCATTTTCTGATTGCGGTGGAGGCTGAACCGCTCTGCCGGCGAAGCAGGCTGCGGCAGCGATTGAACGTAAACATGGAAGTGTTGCAGCAGAGGTTCTTACTGCAATATTTACTGTTCTGAGTAATACGCACTTTATCTTTCATGGGTCAAAAGCTGCTTGATATTTTGGCAGCAAATGATAGCAGTGCTGAGAATACAATTTTAGAAGAATCATTTTAGAAGCTTAAAAACTGTAAAAATTGAAAAACTGAGCTGTAATTTAAAGTCAAACTATTAGGAGAAAAAAATCATTTTACAAGAATAACTGTTATATTATAAGGGGAAAATATTGTCATTTTAGTAGCATCGAGTTGAAATATTGGTTGTAATATTCTAAGGAAAGAATAATGTCGTAAAGTCGAGTGGGGGGGGGGGTTCTATCATGGAAATAAAGCTGAGATGCTTAGCATATCTTTCCAAATATCACAGTGGCATCCTTTCATCCTTCACTCTGTGGCCCTCATGGAAGGTTTGACCCCCCCGTAAGATACCTTTTGAATTCTGCTCATATGAGGAATGAAAGAGTGATGATGCAATCATGGCAGTGACCTCACACACCAATATTTGCGAGACACGGAGGCGATACTGTAGCTTAGACGGCGGGTCCTGTCGATACGGAAGAGGACTTAATCTCGTGTCACGCGAGGTCTCAGCTGACTCCTGCGTTACTTGTAATTACGGTCTGCTCGCCTTCAGGCGCCGCCGTCGCCGCCTCTTCCTCGCCCCCCCGCCTGAAGCCAGTTAATAAACCCGGAGAGAGAGATGAGACTTTCACTCAGCGTGGAGGAGGAGAGCAACCATTGACACAACCCAGGGCTTCTGGAGGGCTGAAAGCTGTGTTGTGTGTGTGTGTGTGTGTGGTGTGTGTGTGTGTGTGTGCGTGTGTGTGGCATCTCCCTTCCAGCTCATTCAGTGTCTGCCGAGACAGTCAGCCTCTCATGCGTATCCTTCCAGCACACTGCAGCCGCTTGGCTTCCTTCAGCGAGCGCAGAGGTCGCTTTGGTATCACTTGTCGTTAGATGGTGTACCTAATGAAGTGGCCAGTGAATCATTCTTGTTTGTTCTTCTTGGCGGTGCCACGTGTTAGCCTTGACGCTGGAATGCAGACCATTTAAAAGTTCTTTCAGAAAGCCGCTCTGGCAGCACTCAGTTTTGTGTGCCAGCAGCTTTAACTTGAACTTTACTGTACGAGTCTCCAGTGGTTTTGATTGGCTGTCAGATGTGGAGAGAATCTGGGGGTGTCAAGGTAGTTTGGAGGAGTAAAAGTGGCCGGTGTTCAGTTCAGTTCAATTTATTTTTTCTCCCTTGTTGATGGAGTACTCTTGCTAGTACCGGATCTTGGTAGTATTGAAGATAAAATGACATAAATGTGTCTGTAAATGAATGCAAACTTATCTGATATGTTTAGTCTGGCACCGACGAGTTCACCGACGAGTTCCCATGAACTCTTGATGTCCTTTTTATAAATGTAAATAGCACTGTAATGTAAATCTTAACACACATTGAAAATGAATGGAGTAGATAATAGATATCCCATGATATCACATACAGCACAGTAACATGTTAGCAATAGTAATCATGCTAGGTTAGCCGATTCACTGAAGGAAAGCAACTGACGGATACTTGGTAGAGCTCCGGGCTGTTTTAAGACGTGTCGCGAAGCCTGGGGGAGGAGGTTTTGTCCTCATGATGTCATGAAAAGTCACAACCTGAAAAGCGAGTGTTTGGTGCTCACGTAGCGACACGTCTTCCTGGTGGAACATCATCGTAAAGTCAAAGCCGCTTTTGCGGAAAACAGCAATGAAAAAAAAAATGGAAAACCAGCCATGACCTAACAGGTATCAAAGGACCGGCGTGGACGTGTACGTCGTATAGCATCCCACCTAGCCCTGCCCCCACCACACACACAGATGCAGCTGTCTTCTGGGCCTGCAGGGGGGTCACCGTGAGGCATCACGCTGTGATTCATCTTAGTTAGCGAGCTGTCCTGGAAACACTCTGTGGACTGCAACACGTATTTACACACACACACACACACACACACACACACACACACACAGTGGCAGTTTAGGGAAGTGGGAAAGGCTAGAAAAACACATGAAAGGTTATAAGTCTGGACTTAGCATTAGGTACCCAACCTAAACATCCAGTTCACGCACCCATAAACGTGTCTATTTTTAGCATGTGACTCACTCCGCCCCCCTCCAAACTGTCATCTGATTTTCTATCAACATTTGTCGTTTTAAGGTCCAAATCCCTCCCCTTCTCTCTTCAATTACCATTGCCCCCCCTTAATTCCCTAGGGAGGGAAATAATCCCAAGGTCCATGTCCACTGATGATGGAGGAGGACACGGAAGGGATTGATGGCGTCGCCTCTGGCCTGCTGGCTAATGCTAACAAAGGCTGTGGTGTGTTTAAGGACCCCCAAACAAAAGGGGAGCATTATCAGTGGCATAAAGACGTGGGCGGTAGTTGTATGATGTATATTATGTATATATATGATCTGCATCATCACGTGCTTATGAATGATAACCAACCAATGGTGGATGTTCATCAGGGAGGTGTTTATTCAGCAATACCTTTAAGTTCTTCTTCTGATTTAAAAACATGAAGCTGCTCCCAAGCTACACAAGACTCCGCCTCCCAACCCACCTGCTGAATAAAAAGAGCCCCTAAGCAGGCGAGGAGCAGGCCAAGTTATCTAGTGGGGGCCGGGAAGGACATCTTCATGAATAGGATGACTTCTTTTATGAGCGGCGTGCATTTTCCCATCAGTTCTTATTAGCTCTGAGAAGGTCATCTAAAAGTGCATCCAAACAATAAACCAGAATGATCCTCGGCGTCTGCTGGGAAAAGAGACACAGTAGAAAAAATCGAAAAAAGAGAGACAAATAAAAAGCCACACGCGGTGATTGAGGTCAGAGAATGTGGACCAGCAGACACTGGAGGACATCCGAAAGCCTCCGAGAGTTGTTCACAGGAAGTGTCCTACTTTTGGTCCTCTGGAAGCTGTCTGAGCATCGCCGTGCAGAGGGTGGCTTTGAAGGTCATCGGGCCGCTTGGATGATGCCTGCGTCATGTCAGGGCATCTATGGGACCATGTCCATGCATGGCATCTGGAGGGTCCATTGTTAGTCCAGACGCCTTACAGGCTGCCATACGTGGTCAAACGTGAACTAGCCAGACTTCATCTTGGGCATCGAGGACAAGACGTCTGATTCCGTGGTTTTAGAGCAGGAAACATAAAGGCACCCCAAACATGATCTAGTGTCTGCATGTTCTTTCTCCAGCGTTGTGACCTGGATCCTCCGCACCGAGACGCCACTAAAAGGCGAGGACGTGATGGTCAGGTTTAAACGCTCGCTGAGCCGCTAACCTGCCAAGCTGTCTGTACCGATGAGGCTTTCGGCTCTCCTGGGAAGCGATGCTTAGAGCTCAGGCCGAGCGCCACGCCACGTTCCCTTCATCTTCCACGTCACTCCTGGCTTCTTGAAGGACAGTCTGGAACCTCCTCTCTCATTTGGAAGCTAACGCTCTCGCTCAGCGGATTAATGTCTCCTTCAAGCAGCTACTGAACTCCTGAAGGCCTCGTGGGCTGTCCTCAACGTGACCCCGCCCCGCCCCGTCTACAGGATTGACAGATGCACTCGCACGTTCCCTCACAATGTTGTGGCTTCTCCTGGTGGATGTTTCCACACGAGCATCCAGGTGTGAAATGTGATGATTAACATTTATTACCAATGATATCAGCACATCGGCGTCATGCTGGCGTGCGCCTCCCTCTCTGTGTAATTCATTTGCTTATTAAGCTCGTTGGCACTTTGCTTGATGGCCTTGGACACGGGGCGGGTTTCATTTATTCGTCTGTGCGTCCCTGCAAGTCTTTTTATTCTCCCCTGCAGTGTGCTCCTCGTCTTATTAAAGGCATTCATCACTGGGCTCTGATGCCTTGTTACGACATCGCCCCACGGCACGCACACACACACACGCACACGTGGCAGGGGTCTCCAAAGTGTGGCCTGGGGACTGTTTGTGGCCCAAGGCTGTTTTGTCGTGGTCCGTGGCACGTTTAAAAAATCGAAAATGGATGAAATCTAAAGTCAAATCCAAACATGAAGAGAAAATATTCTCGATTTTCTTACAAAAAGAATATTATATACCATAAAGTTAAAGACAAAAGAAGCTGTAATAATATGAGAAACAAACAAAAGAAATACTAGATAACTGTATACAATAAGTACTATAAGCCAAGAACAAGCCAAGAGCAAATGTACAGAATAGTTGACACCCTCCTCAGCTTTCCTTTGCATCTCATCTGCCCCCCCACCCCCCACCCCCCTCGATGGAATACATAATAAATGAATGATAAAACATAGCTTTATGTTTGCTACAATGGAAGGCAAACCAGCCCAGAAGAAAACTGCAAAGTTTTGGCGTGAATTTTCATGAAAATGGACTTTAGAAATAATGAACTTCTCTTTGTGGTCCTCAGGTGTTCCGCAGGAAGGCGGTGGAGTTGGGTGAAAAACTGCTTCCAGCCTTCAAAACACCCACCGGTGTCCCGTGGGCGCTGCTCAACCTCAAAAGGTAAGACGGTGTGGTGGCTGCCGCTTTGTTGAGTAAAAGCGCCTGGTGGTCCATCCAGCGTGTGCTGTGGAACAGGATGCAGACGTACCAGACTTCCTGCTTTTTTACTCCACGTTGACGTACTTTATTATCTCATACTCTCCTTTATTACTCCACTTCGACTACACAGAATTCCAAGACAACCCATCATTCCTGGCAGTCTTTTGTTCCACTCCTTCCATTAAGCGCACCTAATAAAGAGCCCCCCCCCCCCCCCCCCCCCCACGCCTCACCAGAGGGAATCACGACACGCCACAGTTTGTCAGCCGTTAATTAAAAGCGTGGTCGTCATGGGGATAAACGTGCCGTAACAAATAAAGTTCCTCTGTTTACACGGGCGAGTGAACGTGGGATTGAGAAACAAGCCGGGGGGGGGGGGCATGAGTGAATTGCGGTCCCGTCACCGCCGCCTGCATTCAAAGTCTTTATGTTTTCCTTGCAAGTGTGTCGGTGCTGGAAGGTGGAGGTGACTTTGGGAAGTGAAAGACATTCCAAGCAAGGCGTTCATGAGGAGATGCTCTCCTTCCTGGCGGGACCTTGACCCACATCGGGGGAGGAAGAAAGAAAGTTGCACACGTTTCTAGCCTGGGGGTGCTTTTATTTCTCCCTGCTGGATTCCTGCCTTCTGTCGTCTCCATCTTCCCACAGGATCCCATATCTCCATCTCACGTACCAGGACGTTCGGCCAGTAACTCTTATCAAGAATATTACAACTTAACCACAAGTCTTAGTGCGAGTGTGTCCAACCCCCGGCCCATGGGCCATGTGCAGCCCACAGTGAACGTATAACTCTATGCTACGTCACTCCACTAGCCTCGCCTCCTCAGACTGCCTGGTCCCGGTCAGACCAGTCCAGCTGGACGAAGGAGGAGAGAACATTTGCTTTCAGTAAAAATGTCCCCACCGCTTGCCCCCCCCCCCCCCCACGTGGGGAAAGAAATGCTCCAAGCCTCCAGTGTGCGCCTGTGTGGGCTCCTGCGGGGTTTTAGCCAGCGCCGCATGGGGGAAGTGGAAGATGTCCGTTGATGGAAAGCGTTGGGCAGCCGTTATCTGCCGGGGCCAGCGTGTCCTACAGCTCCGCTATTAACATTCAGCCTGATAAAACGCTTTGCCGCATCACTCAGCAGCGGGAAGCTTCCTCTGACCCCCCCATGTCATTTCACTCCCACTTTGCTTGCCCCCAAATACGCCCCCCCCGGCCTCCAGGCATCCATGATACCATCAGCTGTGCCTGATGTCCATGATCAGCCGATATTAGCATACAAGTCAGATATTGTATCTGTATGCTTTATTTCTAGGGGTAAAGAATAAAGAATGATCTGGCCGATACCAGAGAAATATGATGTCATATTAGCATACAAGTCAGATATTGGCTCGTATCTGTATGCTTTATTTCTAGGGGTGAAGAATAAAGAATGATCTGGCCGATACCAGAGAAATATGATGTCATACCCATAAATCCCACATGGATGGACGGATGTAACACACAAGGCTCACCACCGTGGGGCGCTATAAACACAGCATAATAACAATACAAGGTGTTCTACAAGTGGTGTTGTTCCCGTATGCGTCCTCGTTTGCACACACAGTGAGTGTTTATGTGTGAAGAGCCAGCATGGTGTGTTCAGGACACCACGGCCGCATCGTTATGTGTCGATATCGGTATCGGTAATGAAGCGCTGGGCGAAGTGGCGCACCTCTGATGATTGTCTGTGCTCCGCCATGTTTGGACGTTGCCTTCCTGCCCCGTTGTCAACGTTGTGTTGCGTTCCGAGCAAACGTAGCGTGACCGCCATGAAGCGAACTCGTTCCCTCTCTGGCTGTGAAAAGCCGCTGTAAAAAGTGTCAGTTTATTTGACAGATTTGCTCCTTCAGCCGCAGCTCAGCTCAAAGGCTAAAGCAATCAATGCTAAGCTCCCGGGGTCTCGCTGCGTGATTAATAGGCCTAGACGCTGAGTGGCTCCATTAGCGCGCCCTCGTGGGCTCGTCATCCGGGCTTGACCCACTTGAGTGCCGCCCCGTCCCGTCGTGGATGCCATAGCTAGGAGTTGGGTCTAATGGAGACTGATTGCATTAACATTTGGGGGCGCAAAAGTTTATTATGGCGGAGGAGAAGCGTGGTCACGTCACAATCGGAGTGGAAGGAATTCTCGGCTTTGAGATCATTAATGAAGGCTGAGGGCTGAGCTCGTGACTCTATTTCCATAATATGATGACTTTGTTGCCATAATACTTTTTCCCTCAGCTTCATTTTCTAAAAATGACAACTTTATTTTCTTTAGTTTCTTGGTATATTACCACTTTTTCCTTTGAGCGTGGCTAGCAATAACAGCGTCCATGGCGCTGCTGTTTTTGAAGGCCGTTCCCGCCAAGACCGGAGTTGACAAACTTAATGTTGCGTCCTTTTGCAGCGTGCCGTCACGCAGCCGCAGGGTCTGCTGGCCGTGATTTAAAGCTTCTAATTAAGTCGCTAAGTGTGACTGCATTGCAATCCACGCTAGCTCCCTTCCTGGCCCGGAGGAGGATGAGGAGGAGGAGGAGGAGGAGGAGAGCAGCAATGGGTGTCAAGGAGAGAGGAAGAGCTATGGAGGGATAAAAGAAGCGGGACGTATATCTGGGCCAACATGTGCGCTTCATCTGAGCACACAAGAATGACGGCGTGGGGGGGCGGGGGGCGGCAGAAGCCACGTCCTTTTGCCACGCGCTAATTTATGGAGATGGGAAGCCCGCTCTGTTTTTCCAGGTGGGCGCACCGCACCGCCGCACTTGGCTCGCCGCGGGGCGTCGCATCGACGGGTCGTGATTGGTCATTCCACTGCCGGGGAGGAAGGCGCTGTCGTGTTGACATGGCGGACGAGTGGTCGTTCCCCAAAGCGCTAACACGGCGAGCGAGGAGACGCGATACGTCCTCCATGTCGAGTCCATCCCAGGCCCGGAACGCCGTTCTTCGAGGTCACGAGCCTCAATTTGCTGACTGACGAGCACGCCAAGGACTGCCTGGCCGCTTGTCCGTCAGCCAATGACGTTTTAGCTGGAAGACAACTTTTTTATTTCATCCATTTCTTCTTCCCAAAAGACAATTTTCTCTGCGGAAAACTCCCCATTCCCGCTAAATGGGGCTAGCTTCCAAATATCAGATAACCATAACACGCCCAGCATGGACAAAGTAACGACGTGACACTGGAAGCAGCTTGGACAGTCAATGCCGACGCCGCTTGGAGAAACAGCGTCTCCCACAGCGAGCCAAGGCGAGCCACCCAGGAGGAGGTTAGGATGGCAGGAACATGGAGAACATGTAACGTCCTCGTGGAAATGCAGAGGAAAGAACATCCATGTCAGATGAACTTTTTCTCCTTTTTGCTTGTTTTGTCAAATATTCCTGCTTTTTTCTTCAGATATGATTCCTTATGATCACAATATTTTATGAACATATTAGGATTTGTTCCAGGATGATGGGAACTGGGGTCGGTGGTTCTCTGGTGGTGGGAGCTCGGCCTTGCTGTGCCGTTCAACGATGCTCACAGTCCCATTTTGATTTGTCTTCCGTGTGTCTTCTGTGTTGGTGCAGCGGAATCGGGCGAAACTGGCCGTGGGCGTCGGGTGGCAGCAGCATCCTGGCCGAGTACGGAACGCTGCATCTGGAGTTCATACACCTCAGCAAACTGTCACAAAAGCCCGAGTTCGCTCAGAAGGTAGGAAGATCATGGAGATCCTGGTCGGAGTCGGGCGGGTCTGCTCGGTCCGCTTTGACATCTTGGGCTGTCTTGGTCCAGGTCATGAACATCCGCAAGGTCCTCAATCGCCTGGACAAACCGCAGGGGCTCTACCCCAACTACCTGAACCCCAACAGTGGCCAGTGGGGGCAGCGTGAGTACACCCTCCTTGCCTCCTGAGGACCAGCAGGCCTGACCTTTTATGACTTTATTACCGTCATCTTATGGCCGATTTTAATCATGTGATTGCAGTATTTCAAATGTATTTTTCATGCTGACGTCTTGGGGCCTTTGTCCTCCTCAAGACGTTGGGCAACAAAACTAGAACGTTAATCTTCTTCTGACTTTACATTGATCAGTTCTTATACTTGTTGTTGTTACCTTGGGACCCGCACCTCTTGATGGCGTCCTGCGTACAGTATGAAATATTCATCACGTGTTATTATCAGAAGTCTTAGATATGAATATATTTGCCTATCCGTAGATTTGGCTTGTGGCTTCTAACGAGAACTTTCATGCTTATTTTCCTCCACAAAGTCGTTACATAATTGCGATGACAACACATTTGCTGCATCATTTATGACCGGGGGGGCTGGGGGGGGGACGTCCTCCACATCTTCATGTTCTTCTGTGTCTTTATGAGCAATTCATCCACGGCTGAAAGCGCATGACGGCAGCTGCAGGAGTCTTTCCTTTGGCTTCTCATCTTCTCCAAGTCCCATCATCAGCACCCCCCCCCCCCCCCCATACGCTTCCAATTCACATTTGGCTCTTCCTGCTCACACGTACACGTTGGAACTGGTGCTTCCGACTCCGTCCAGTAGATGGCATCCTAGAGCTGCATGTTTGTATTGTCGTCACAGCCATAGAACACCTAGACAGATCAGTCCAAGTGGTCTAAAATGGATGCTGCTGAAGATGTTGAATGAGCAGCCAGCAGCGTGGGGGGGTGGGGGGGTGACAGCAGGAAGAGGAAGTTGATGGTGGTTGTTGTGTTGCAGATCACGTGTCTGTGGGCGGCCTGGGTGACAGCTTTTATGAGTACCTTCTCAAAGCCTGGCTCATGTCTGACAAGACGGATGAGGAAGCCAAGAAGATGTACTATGATGCCCTGCAGGTAACACGCACACACACACACACACACACACACACACACACCTGGTGTGTGTCTGGTACACAACAGTGGGCGTGGACAAACAGCTCGTTAGCATTAAAGCTGCAGACCCCAAACAGGCATCAGCCTTGTAGCATCTGAGCTAGCTGGATGTCCATCATCTAACGGAACTTTTTATTCCGTCTTGTTGGAAGTTCATGTTTCCATCATCTAACGGAACTTTTTATTCCGTCTTGTTGGAAGTTCATGTTTCCATCATCTAACGTAACTTTTTATTCCGTCTTGTTGGAAGTTCATGTTTCCATCATCTAACGGAACTTTTTATTCCGTCTTGTTGGAAGTTCATGTTTCCATCATCTAACGGAACTTTTTATTCCGTCTTGTTGGAAGTTCATGTTTCCATCATCTAACGTAACTTTTTATTCCGTCTTGTTGGAAGTTCATGTTTCCATCATCTAACGGAACTTTTTATTCCGTCTTGTTGGAAGTTCATGTTTCCATCATCTAACGGAACTTTTTATTCCGTCTTGTTGGAAGTTCATGTTTCCATCATCTAACGTAACTTTTTATTCCGTCTTGTTGGAAGTTCATGTTTCCATCATCTAACGTAACTTTTTATTCCGTCTTGTTGGAAGTTCATGTTTCCATCATCTAACGGAACTTTTTATTCCGTCTTGTTGGAAGTTCATGTTTCCATCATCTAACGTAACTTTTTATTCCGTCTTGTTGGAAGTTCATGTTTCCATCATCTAACGGAACTTTTTATTCCGTCTTGTTGGAAGTTCATGTTTCCATCATCTAACGGAACTTTTTATTCCGTCTTGTTGGAAGTTCATGTTTCCATCATCTAACGGAACTTTTTATTCCGTCTTGTTGGAAGTTCATGTTTCCATCATCTAACGGAACTTTTTATTTATCTTCTTCATGTTTTGTGCAAAAACAAACCCAAAAGCTGTGGCGATTGTTTGTCAGTCGTTGTCGTCTTGGAGCGCGCTCAGTTCCTCCGTTGACGGATTCTGGGCGGCGTTGCGTCGGAGCAGATGGTGTCGTGCCAGCGTAGCGACAGCTGACACACACACACACACACATTTGCATGAGAAGACAAATCTGATTAATCTGTTGGAGCGTGTGACGGCACGCAGGAAATAACACACTCCTCAACTTGGGTGTGCGGCGTTGTTGTTTGGGACTTGAACGCAGCGCTAATCTTGCAGTGGATACTTTGTCCCTAATCCTCCTGGATGCTGTGGATTAGACGCTTTATTTGTGGAGGATGAGGGCTCCACGTTGGTGCTTTGGTTGGCCCCTTTAGACACAGCACGGTGTCCAAAGTGCGGCACAGGGGTGGTTTTAAGACGTGCAGTGAAGCCTGAGGTTTTCAGTTCATTTTTGTAAGCGGCGTTCCTCTGCGTCTGTCCCAGGCCATCGAGACCAACCTGATGAGGAAGTCGAGTGGCGGGCTGACGTACATCGCCGAATGGAAGGGGGGCCTGCTGGAGCACAAGATGGGTCACCTGACCTGCTTTGCGGGCGGCATGATGGCGCTCGGCGCCGACGGGGCCCCCGGCGACAAGACGGGCCACCAGATGGAGCAAGCCGCCGAGATCGCACGGACCTGCCACGAGTCCTACTCCAGAACCGGTAACTCCTCAGGTTGTGGTCCGGGCCCATCTTGCGGTTCTGAGGACTTTGCTTTTTCTTTAGCTTTAAAGTTGGGCCCGGAGGCGTTCCGCTTCGACGGAGGAGTGGAGGCCATCGCCACCCGGCAGAACGAGAAATACTTCATCCTGCGCCCCGAGGTCATCGAGACCTACATGTACATGTGGAGGTTCACCCACGACCCCAAGTACCGGGACTGGGGCTGGGAGGCGGTCCAGGTAAGGGATGCTAATGCTAACACAGAAGCGGCAGCACTCGGAGCCTCACGACTGCCCGACCTCCTCCGCAGGCCTTGGAGCAGCACTGTAAGATGGAGGGGGGCTACAGCGGCATCAGGGACGTCTACGTGACCAAGCCCGCCCACGACGACGTGCAGCAGAGCTTCTTCTTGGCCGAGACGCTCAAGTGAGACGCGCACGCGCTGCCATTTTCATGTCCTTGAAAGGTCTCTGAAGGTGAGCGTTGTGTGCTCCAGGTATCTCTACCTGCTCTTCTCCGAGGACGACCACATTCCCTTCGACCACTGGGTCTTCAACACGGAGGCCCACCCTCTGCCCGTCATCAGGAGCGAGCGGACGGAGCAAAACAACGAGGTGGAGTAGCCGACCGTTCGCACCGAGAACCTCGGACCTCGTAGACCCGAGCCGAACGCCTTGGATTTCTCCCGACTGGAAGTTTGTTTGTTTCGGAATTCATGGGATCCAAGCGGACTTTGACTTTCCGCTTGTCCTTTGTGGGATGTTTTACCGCTCAGAGGTGGTCTGATGTTCTCCTCAGAACCGGCGCCAGACGTGCTAACCGCTAATGCTAACCGCTGGCGCGGTGGAGGACGATCCCGGAGGCCATCTTTGTTTACACGCGTCTTCTCCTCCCGCCGCTCTGTCGCCTCGGCAACCACAGGAAGCCACCTTTGCTCCTTCGGGGTGGATGCAGGATGTTTTCCCAAAAAGGACATATCCTGGGGGGTGTGGCTTGGGAACTGTAGCCACGCCCTCTCGTGACCTCTGATCGTGTTTACAAGAAAACCTGGCCGAAGTCTATCCCTCGTTAAATCCTCGCCACGCCACGCCACGCCCACACTGCTTCCTGTCAGAGCCGCGTGCAGGAGACGTCAATCATGCAGGAACCACTTTTATACTCTTCACCTCTTTTTTTACTCGGAGACGGTCCAAAATATGACGAGAAATACCACATTTTTATCGCTGACGAAGCAAATATTCTTTTCTGTTAGTGAGATGTTTTTTTTAAGCTTTCACATTCCCAACTTTTTGTTTTTTGCAGGCTTTTTTTATGTAATTAGAGAAGCAGCAGCAGGATGATTAGAAAACAAAACATCTTTCATGTTTTGGTGCCCCTCCCTACATTGGGCAGTAATTGCAGTACCAACTCCTACCACTATGCGGTGCAGCTGCTCTGTGGTTGGCCCTCGCCACCGGAATGTGTCCACAAATGGGAACAGAGAGCAAGGGGACAAGTTGTTGCATCTGCAGACCGATGGGGGAACAGAGTTTGCCCCCCCCCCCCAAACGAGACGTCATGGCACTCATGAGTGTTCCTAATGTTTTGACCACTAAGCATTTGTTGCTGAGATCCTTTTACTTGTTTTTATTGGGTGGGGAGGCAAAACTTCATGTTTTAGTTACTTTTATTCCAATTTTTCTGTAGGATATGATCTTCTTGGGTGGTCAGACGCCCCCCCCCCTCCTCTATGAGGACACACAGGAAGCCATAGCCGTCCGTGTCTGGTCCTTGTAGTCCGCTTCTCATCAACGCATTAGCCAGATGTTTTTAATGGGCGTGTCCAAGGCGACGCCTCAGAAGCTAGTTTGAATTTGTGCCTTAGCTTCTGACGTTGCTCGCACAAACAATAGCTTGGTGGTCATTAGCGGTCGGTTTTTAGCACTGTAGCTTTAAGAGAGCGAGGGAGCCTCATGAGGATGCTACCAAAACAACAACAAATCATCTCCGGAGGATGGTTGGTGCAGTAGTGCCCCCTCGTGGCGCACATGAAACGTGCAGCTGCTTTGGTGGGCCCGGTGGATGGTAAACGGGGTGCCACACTGACACCCAGTGGTGGGAGACCAGCATTACAGCGATGCCTAACCTTGCTTTAGATCACGTGACCATTCCGCAACATTTCATCCCTTTAACGTCATTCAATCGGTGGACATTTTATTTGTGTTTTTTTGCTTACTTGTGATTATGTTTTCAGTACAATATTAGCAAGACCACACACGCGCACACGCGCACACGCTCGCACGTTTATGACACATCCACTAGAAAGATGAGGTGTACCTAATGAAGGGGATCATTTCCCTCGTGTACGTCAAAAATGGGATGGACATCAGATTGTAATCAACAACTAATTAGTTCGTTAATTTGTGTTGACCTTGCATTTGCATCCATGCAATTATGGATTTGAATGTTTTTAATTGTGTTAACTTATTCGGGATGTGCCGGTGCTGTTGTAGTGTTGCAAGCCGACCACCGGAGGGTGCTGTTGCTCCAGTCTAAATAATCGTTGACGTGAGCAGAGCTGCCCGTCGGTTTAACGTGGCGGCGAACGGCAGGAAGTAGACGTCAAGTTTGGGAGAGAGGTTGTGAATGTACCGTCTAAATGTGAAGAAATGGTTTTGTTTTCAAATGAGACGATTTCTTTGTCTTCCTGTTTTTCTCAGTTTATTCCGTCTTATTTTCCCTCTTGTCTTCCTCGGACAGCGCCGCCTTCTGGTCACACAGGAAATAGGATGTCTTTGTTGGCATTTTTTCAGACTTTTTTCGCAGTTGTGACGTTTTAATTTGGAAATCCGTGGGAAATGAAATATTTCTTATTTTTGGGTACGTGGGTTGTTCAGCGGTCCAACAAGGCGAGGACAAGTTTGCTTTATTTCATCCTGCCTTGCTCAACATGTTGGGCACTTGCAGAGTTCCTTAGTAATACTTTAGTGGAGGGTTCCTGAAGTTATTTTTAGGTTGGAAGCTCCATGATTATATGACATTACTTTATGGTTGGTCTTGGTTTTAAAAGGGTTTAAAAGAGAAATCTGCGTCTGACATTCATTCTTGTAGCACCTAACTACTTTTGTGTTTTAGCTAATGATACATAAGCAGTAACGTAGCTCTTGTTTTAATCATCCTTTTCTTTAACTTAATTTTAAATCAAGATTTATGTGACCACAATCATTCCATTGCACATAGATACTTTTTTTGTCTTCATATGAAATGTTGTTAATTTGTGGGAAATGTGTTTTTGTGTTCATAAAATTCTAAATATTATGGAGAATGATTGCAAATATTCCATAGTGGCAGGAGACCACTGGACGTTTCTATAAAGATCTTCTGCGCTTTGTGGATTCACACGAGATGAATAAGCTGCAGACTTTTTAATAAACTATATTTGGTACACTTCTATTGTGAATAAAAAGATCTTTTATTACGTGGTTTGGTGTTTTTAATTTAGTTTTTCATTCCAAACGTGCAATGAACTGTGATGCAATTCCACGTTTAAACCACTAGAGGGCGACAGACGACCACAGCTCTTCTTTACCACAAGAACAAGCTTATCATTTGGACTCACTTTTTAAAGTCAACTTTTTCTTCCTGTAGGATTAAATTATGTTTGCTTACTGGCGGCTTCCAGCAGCGGGCTTTACCTTTCTTACATCAACCTAAAAGTTTCCACCGAGGATGTTCTTCCTTGTTGGTTTGTTTGTGCGTGACTTCATCTGCTGTTGTTTCTGTCTTCTTTTCAACAGCTTTTACGTTTTTGGAAAGCAGGAGAAACGAAAAAGAGTTTTTGCAGCTTTTGAAGTCCTAAACTTTCCACTCAGCGACAGATTAGTTGAAGAAAAGAAGATGCTCTTTGGTCTTTTAGTCTGCAACTAGCAAGACCAGATGACGTCTATTGTTGTTTTGGTGGAGGCCGTGCACGTGGACGGCATCACGTGGACGGCCTCACGTGCACAGCGCAGGAGTAGAAGAGATGTCTGCCGTGTACCAGGAAGTAGCAAAGATCGGTAAACAGGAAGTGAGAAAAGCATTGAAAAGGATGAAGAGTGGAGGTAAGTGTCTAGGAGAGGTAGCAGAGTTCCTGACCGAGTTGTTCAGTAGGATCCTGGGTGGTGAGAAGATGCCTCAGGAAGTGTGTTGGAGGCCATTTTTAAGCCCGAGGGTGATGGCTAATGGCTAATGAGCCATAGCATGAAGTTATGGGAAGAGTAGTTGAAGCTAGACTAAGGGCAGAGTCAGCATCTGGGAGCAGCAGTATGGATTCATGCCAACAAAGATACTACAGATGCAGGATTTGCTTTAGGAATGTTCATAGAGAAGGTCAGAGGGAGCTGCATGGTGTCTTTGGAGATCTGGAGAAAGCCTATTGGTAGAAGGAAGAAGAAGAAGAAGAAGGCTAGTGATAGCTTTCTCAGATGAAGATCCACCGCTCTGATAACGATAGAACGTGGAACGGTTCACTCGGACTACAATGCTAATGGATTCCACTCCTGTTCTTCCATGTCTTCTCTCATCTTCTACTCTTTCTTCTCCTCCTCCTTCTTATAGTCGTCCTCTTTCTCATCTTTCTTCTCCTCCTTTATCTTTCTCTCCATCTCCATGTCTGTCTTCTTCTTCCATCAGCAGCAGGAAGTGAGACGGCCACAGGAAGTGGATGCTGGAGGGTCAGCCACAGGAAGTGTGGTAGCACGTCCGTGTGGATCCGCTTTGAAGGTACCTTCAGGTTGTTTGGAAGAAAAAGCCGCGCTTATCCGTCTGTGAAAGATATAACACTGCATCACAGCAGATCATAGCAGTCCCTGCATCAGCGCTTGAATGCTCTGCCATCACTGCCCCCCCCTCCCTTCACCCGTGCAGGAACATCCATGGAAAGCGTAAAAAGAAGACAAGCAGACGAAGGAGAAGCTTCTGCGTCACGACGACGTTAGCGTGTTGCAGCGCCTCCGGCCGCCGTTCCGGTCGTCGCTTTCTATTTTTTATCGTCCTCCGGTCCTGCTTTGATGGCTGATGAGCTGAGGGACGCGTGCTGCCTTCACTGACCGTGGGAGCTTTGTGCGCATCATGTGACCTCCCCACAGGGAAGGACAGGGTGAGCAAACATGAACGTGCTGTTCATGAATGAGAAGAATAAGAAGGTGAAGATATGAGTGATGATGGGACCAACACACGTGAATATGACATAATGCCTAATGTAACAATGCAGGGAAATATATACTACTACTATGGAAATATTACTACTAATCAGTGAATACTTTTGACTATCACATTTTTACTCAACAACAACAAAGCATTTATTTATTTGTGTGATCCCACGTGATGTTTAAATAGGCTGTGCGGGTGTGTCACCTTTAGCCTTTAGCAAGAGAAATGTCCCGGACTCGAGACAGAATGTCCAAAATGATTGCGGAGCATATTAGTGGAGTTGTCTTTTGTCCGACAGTCAGCGAAGGCATCGCCGCTCCCACCGTCAGTGAACGCACCGCGGAGTGTTGAGGTGATCCATGGCAACAGAGGCTCTCCGACCGTCGCGTCCATCGGACACCTCCATGTAGCCGGGGAGCACCGAGGAGGACCAATCCGGCTCGTCGGCTCCCGATTTGGGCTCCAAGGTGACCGACGAGGGAGCCAGACGGAGGCGGCCCGACTTCCGGTGCACGTCAGCGGCAGGTGAACCTGGCCGTGCCCGCACCTCGGAGCGCTGAGGCCGGCCTCGGTCAGGATGGTCGTCGCTAACCTCTCCGGAGCTTAGAATTCAACCGTCACCTTTTTTCCTTCTTCCCTCATCAGGACCACCATCACCATGGAGCGTTTTTAGCTCTGCTCGCCGACACAATGCGTCGCGTTTTTGACCGTTTTGCTTAAAAAAATCATCTTTTCCTTTTTAGTGCACACAAGTTTATTTTTTAAATTTTCAATTATTGAAGCTCACATCTCCATCAAGCATTCGAAGCATCATCGTGAAGATGGCGACTGGGTCGGGATGGCAGCAGTATTACTGCCCTGCCGGTCAGGGGAAATATACTTCATCATCTTCCTCCACCTCATCCTCATCCTCCTTCCAGTCCGGCCTGGCCATGGAATATACCCAAGACCTGCACCTGAAGATGAGCAAGAAGATCGCCCAGCTGACCAAGGTAAGACGCGGATCTTTGGAGGCCTTTTGCGTCCCTCAGCAACCCCGACAAGCTGGCCGGTCTCACAGCTGGGCTCCAGACTCCGTTAGGAAATGCGCATATATAACGCTTGAACTCCCCGTGATGGAGTTTGCTCAAATGCTCGACGACCGTTCGAATTTTCCTCGAATGTGAGCAATCTCTTGGTGCTATCGGCGCTCGTAATGCCCACATTTCTGTAGCAGTGTTCCTATTGTGTTTGCAGCTGGATGGCGGTTTTAAGCGCTAGAGAGCGATAAATTAAGCAAAGTGCCAGAGGAATTTGGGGTGGTAGGGCATCCAGTGTGTTGCCTAAGACACATGCCGAAGTATAAAGCTGCACCACATGTTGGTAAAACCGCCTTGAAACATCACAAAATCAGCATGCCTGGAAGCCGAATGGCGGGCAAGTCTCAAATTGGCCGATTCTTGATTGAAGTCTGGTGTGCATTTTGTTAATCCCACCAAGAGAGACGTCAGCTGGCTGAAGGTGAAAGCGGTGTGTTCGATGCTGCATCCATCAGCAGCATGCAGGCACTGGGTCATTAGCCACCACATTAATCACAGTGCTGATGGATCAATGGTTGCCGCCATTGAGATGTTGATGCTGATTCCAGGCCTTGTCAATCATCTGCTTTGATACCCACGTGATGCTTGACCTAATATTTGTTGCTGTTTGCTCTCTTATTTGTTTTTATTTCAACGCTTTGCAATGTTGCTGTGCTGGCACACGCTGAATTCTTAATTGTTGTGCTTTTTATGCTCGTTGCGATGAAATATGAATGAGGCAAGTAGACATGGATGCTTTTCCTCGGATGTTTAGGCCTGTGTGACTGGCATCCCGGGAATGACATCAGAGCGGCCTGAGAGTTCACTTCAAAACTTGGGAGTGAGAGACTAGGATTTTTGCAGCAGAGTGGGCCTTCCATAGAGGATCTTTGATGAGTGTTTTTAGTACAGCCCTCCTGTCCTTTCAGCCAGTGGGGGAGGGGGCAGAGGGTGGGGGTGAGCTTCCTCCCCCAGCGAGACAGCAAAGTGTTTGCAAGCGGGTCGAAACTTGTTTAGCGCTTTAGTGTGTCATTATCACCAAGCTGGAGGTCTGGCGGCGCCCACAAAGATCTCAGAGAGAGCCACTTCATTAGGTACAGCATCTGCGGAGATCCTTTGCAAAGATGCCAATGCGGTCTTTTGGGGTGCTGGTCTGCTGTGCCCCCGGGGGGGGGGGGGGGGGGGGCGAGCTGAGCCCGTGAGAGTCTCATGTCTTTGCTGATGCTTCCTTCGCTTGCCAGGTGGCATCCTTTCAATTTCAGCACAGTCGCTAAAAGATGCTCTCTCAATGTCCCAATATCCCAATATCCCAATTTTCCAAACGGATAAACACAAAGTAGTTCCTCTTTCCTGATTCCCTGCAACGTTTAAGGTGGAATACTACGATCAGTTTCAGCTGGTTGGCAAACACATTTCCCCACATAAATAGTCTGTTCCAGGGTCAAGCCGTGGCCGTCAAACAGCAGCTCGAGCAGACGAAGCCTGGTTGCACGTGACTTCCCCCGTGCACGCCCGCCAGCGGCACATCTGAGCCTCGTACCGTTTGAAGCCACGCCGCGGCCGGAAACGGCGAATTGGCCGGCGGCGAGCGCGAGCCATCTGTTGTCGCTGGCCCGTGCGGCGCCATCGAGGCGCACGCATGCGGCGACTTCTGACTTCTTGTTGCCACCAGCTGGCGTGTCACAAGATGTTTGGGGGGGGGGGCTCTTGCTCCTTTTCAGCATGTTGGTTAGCCGCTTCATTTAGCGTTAGCCTCGCCGTTTCATGGAGTTTACTGCTCTCTTTTAGCTTTCTATTAGCATGTGCAGAAACGTTAGCAAACTCTTGCTGCTCTATCGAGGCCGCAACTCAGTACGAAAGGAGCGTAGGTCTCCTTTAACGAGTCCGTGATTTGGACCAAAAAGGCTCCTGTAGCGCTACCGGGCGCTACCAAGGCTAGCGTTAGGACCCCCACGGGGCGGGGCTACACACAGTGGGGCGTGTTGGTTGGAGGATAGAGGGGAAGGTTACAGCAAACCAGGAAAAGGACTCATTTTCAAAACAAAGTTCTGACATAACGAGATTTGCTCTGTCAGCAGATTATATGGAACATCTGGAATATATGGAGTATCTGGAATATATGGAGTATCTGGAATATATGGAGTATATGGAATATCTGGAGTATCTGGAATATATGCAATATCCGCTGCAATCCATCATCAGCCCTTGCCGCCTCCTTCTGATGGATGTCCGTTTAAAAAAAATATAATCGGGGAGGTGTCGCAGTCGCCAGAGCATGACTCAGCACTTTCTCTCTTGAATCAATAAGCTGCCTGCCTGTTTGCATTGGACAGCGTACAGCACCGTATATTGCTTATTAAAATCCATATTCACTCTCACATTAAAGTAGGGATGCTAGTGTGCTCTGTACGCCATGGATGTCAACATTAGCTCAATGCTAATGCAGAATTAGCACACAATCAAAGGTTTAACTCTGCTTTTTCTTTGGCTTTTTGTGTGACAAGAACATAGCAGACCGGAGGTTATGTGAAATGTTGTGCCAGTTACACTGCCTCACTTAAAACATCGTTTGTATATAAAGATGCTCCATAATGGCTTCCTTACCGATATCTGATATTGTCCAGCATGTCATTATGTGTCATGTCATGTCTTGATGTGATGTGATATCTCATCGTAGGCCAGCATAATCAGACATCCCTACCGGGAAACTTAAGGAAGGTGTTATGATGGGCATAGTTTGACCCTGTAACGGACGATTTCTAATTCCATGGCTTCCAGTGGGAGTTGGTTGTGAAAAGCGGCAGTCAGCTGTAGACGCTGTGAATGGGATGATGATCATCGTGGAGGCGAAGCGTTAGGAGGTCACAACGCGGCTTCCTTTGCACAGCTTGAACACACACACACACACGCACACACACACACACACACACACGCACACACACACACACACATTCCATTAGCGCTGCCATCAGTCAGTGCAGTGCTGTGCTAGCCTGCAGCCTGCGTGTTTTGTGTGTTAGCGCTGGTCGTATGTTGCGTTTCATCATGCTCGGCGGGGGCGAGAGGACCCGGTTAACAAAAGCGTCAGTTCTGAGATAAACCTGCTTGACTGAGAGCTGGTGGGGGTGGGGGGCCTGAGTGTAACATGGTCTTTGGTCACGTGGGGGCGGTGGCACCGTCACGGCTGCGTTGTTTCATGTTTGTTGGTTTGATGGGATGAGTCAAAGAAAAGTGCTGTTGTTGCCCTCAATGTTTTGTTGAAGGTTTTGGACGCTACGTGACGAGGATCTCCTTGAAGCTGTGTCAGATACAGCGTATGACACTAACAATATCAGGATGGACGGAATTATTCATCCGATGCCGTTTCCACCACTGTTGGCATGGAAACGCTGCTGCTAGGACTCGTTAGTTGAGTTTGTTTGCCTAATTGGACTCCACCGTCATCAGGTCTTTTTTAATTCCACAGATGAATCCCAGGCATGATACATTTGCTGCAACAACACGCCAAACCTTTCAGAAATAGTCTTTTTTTTTTAACGGAAAGGACGCAGGTCTGCTTTCTCTACTGGGGTTTTGTACGGTCATTATTCTCCAGCCTGGAAGAACGTAAGTCTGCTCTCACAGATGCAATCAGGTGCAGCGAAAGTAAAGTTATTTGAGGCCCCACGAGAGGAAAGAGAACTGCAGGAAACTCCAACACAAATAAGACAAGATCTAAGAGGCCCGACGCCCCATCCAGTTAGACGAAGCAGAGCTCCGTCCGCCACGTATGCAGATGCGGTCGCCGTGTCTACGGTCTACCGTGTCTACGGTCGCCGTGGCCGTGTGCACAGTGACATGGCGCCGTCAGGCCAGGCTGGATTAGAGATTTGTAGCTTTGAGCCGCTCGCCGTTGGTGACTCATCTGACCTGATTTTGCATGGCAGCAGCAAAGGCAGTAAAACATTCCCCCATGAAACACACGGCCATCATGGTTTCATTTCATTATGTCATGTCCACTTTGCATGGAGAACCCTTGATCGAGGTCCCGTTCTCCTTGCGTCATCATGGACGGCTTGTTAACTCAGCTTCCTCTCCATCAGCTTCTTCGAGCACTTTCCCTTTTACACCGGCAGCGGCCCAGTTGCCATGGAAACCTGCCAGTCATGCTGGGACTGTACTGTATACGTACAGTCTATAAGGCTGGTGGCCTTGGAATGGAACGCCTGCGAAAAGCCAGGCTCTGTTATGCAGTGTGCGTGTGCGTGTGTGTGTGTGTGTGTGTGAGTGTGTGAGACATCCAGTATTCAACCCCCCACCCCCACCCCCCTGCTCACCTGTGTGTGCTGCAGGTAATTACAGCCTCCCCCCTCAGCTCTAAATATATTAGCAGCCTCCACAGGAAGCCGTCCTAACAACCTTTGAAGACTCGACAAGACAAAAAACTGAAAACTTCCTGCACTCCAACGCCAACAAGTACAGCCCCGATGGGTCAGTTGGTTGGCGTTTCGCCATCTTTTGTCGTCGTGACATAGACCATGAATGTACTTACATTAAGTACATGGATGGTTGCTGATTGGTTCCTTCTTTGGTGGTCCTTTATCAGATTGTTCCTTCAGTGATTGGTTTAGTCTGGATGGGGATTGGATTTGTTCCTTCATTTGATTGGTTTGGTCTTTTGGGGGGTGGCGGGGGGTGGTTGATTGGGTCATTCTTGTTTTGGCTGTTTTGTTGCTTAGTTGAACCTCGGCAAAGGTTTGAGGTTTGTTTAGGTCCCCTGGTCATTGATTGGTTTGTTTGCTGGTTTCCATTTTTGGTATTTCATTTGTTCGTTTGCTGGTCATAATGGTGTAGACTGGCTGGGTCATCGATTGGCTGCTTTGCTGATGTGTTTATTTTGTTTGGTGATCCGTTTCTCTGTTGTTTTGTTCTTTGGTTTTTGGTTTATTGATTTGATTCTTTGGTTGGGTTGTTGTTTGTTTCTTGTTTTCATCATTTCTTGTTGTCAGTTTGTCCATTTTTGTTCCGAGTCAGGAAATAACTGGATTGATGTTGATAAATGTGGTGTCTCTTGGAAGGTCTTATGACAAATGATCGAATATTCGAGTTTGATTCCTATGTCGTATCGGAGTCGAACACGGTGTAAGCTAACTTACTTACTCATTAGAAATAAAGGGAAAGGATCCTGATGTCTGCATAAGGGAAGCTAATTTAGCTTACAGAGCGTCATGGTGTGTGTGTGTGTGTGTGTGTGTGTGTGTGTGCGTGCGTGTGGCTATAAAGCTTGTGCCAGTCAAACTAAGGGTGGCATGAAATTAGAAAGTCAAGCACACCTTCCCTCTTCCCGCTCCATCGAGCGCCGCCAAGGCTTCTCCCAGGATGGAGCGCTCCATTCCCGAGTGCTTCCAAGCGCAGACGTCCCGCCTGCGTCAGCCTCGCCTCCATCAGCCTCGCTCCTTCGTTAGCGCACACATTAATAACCCAACATAGGAATATGTTAGTCTGACTGTGGTCTGTGGACCTAATATGGCACAACCGCCATTTTGTTTTTAAAGGGATGTGCTGCGTCATGGCCGTCAAGATTTCACGTGGCTAGCAACATGCTTCTTCTTCACCATCTTCTCAGCGCATCAACCATGGAGTTATCACTTGAATGCTTCCTGTAGTTCCTGTTTTACACCAGCAGATGGCGGACATCTGTAACTTCATTGTAGGTTTGTTTCTATGCCAA